>NC_058133.1:326781162-326837508 GCF_016433145.1 Gracilinanus agilis
AAAGAGAAAGGAAGAAAGGAAAGAAGGAAGGAAGGAAGAAAGAAGGGAGGGGGAGGGGGAGGAAGGAAAGAAAGAAAAAGCAAGGAAGGAGGAAGAAAGAAAGGAAAAGAAAAGAAAAGAAAACTAGGCTAAAGGCAGCTTATAGGAGATTAAATTGAGTGTTAGACCTAGAATCAGGAAGGCTCAAGTTCAAATACTGCCTCAGGTATTTACTAGCTGACTGGCCCTGGGCAGGTCAATTGAATTGACTTCTCTCATATTCAATTTCCTCATCTGAAAGTGGGAGTAAAAATGATACCCCTTTGTGAAGATCAAATGAGATAAAAACATTCAGAGCTCAACTAACTTCAAAAAAGGAAAAAGAGGAGAAAGGGATGGGAAGAAGAGGAAGAAAAAGAAGAAAAAGGAGGAGGAGCAGCCTGGCAAGCCCTCACATCAGAAGAAGACTAAAAATAAAACTGATTGACCTCATTAGCCAGCAAAGCAATAGAACCCCAGCTGTCAAATAGTAAAAAAGATTCCTACAGAGAACAGTATCCTGAGCCAACAACCGGAAATATTCCCTAAAGAAATTGCTAAATAACAAAAGCTGAGCCAAAATGGAATCAGCTAACTTCTCCCAGATCTAATGGATTTCCAGTGAAGACAAATCACAATGTTGCAGTTCTTCTACCTTGATGTTAACTTCCAGCAAGATATATGTTGTCTAGAACCACAGAGGTTGCTGCTCAGACCATATCTGAAGCACAGCTTTCAACTCTGACTGCCATATTTTAAAGACATGGGTAATCGAGAGAAGTCCAAAGAAGGGCACCCGGGATACTGAAGAGAACTAAAAATGCTCATGCCATAGGAACACAGGGTGAAGGACCTGGGAATGTTTATACACAAATGTTTTTTAAAAGCACCTATTATTCCACACCAGAAACTGTTCTAGGAACTTGAATAGTTCCTGCCCTCCAAGTCTTTACAATCTAGAGAGAGGATTAAACGTGCATAGACAAGTATAGAGAAAATAGATTCAATGCAATTGGGGAGGAGAAGTAGAAGCAGCTAGAGGATTGGAAAGGCTACTTGTAGGAGGTTTCACTTGAGCTGATCTTCAAAGGAGGCTAAGGATTATAAGAGGCAATGTGAAAAACAAGGTGCCTTCTGGGAACGAGGAACAGTCTTTTCAAAGGAGGAGAGACAATGGAGGAAGTACAGGAGGGAAGACTGGTCTTTGGCCAGACTATATAGTGCCTGTGAAGAGGAGTAATATACTATTGCTTGCCCCTTCTTTTTGAAGAGGATCAGTGACATCATGGAGCGATGTCTTGACTTGAGCATGAATTGGATTTAAGTGAGGCAGAGTTGTACCAAGTCATCAGCCTCACTCTTCCAGTCATCCAAGTCCAGTGGCAAGGCAAAAGTCGGGACAACTGGCCATGGGTCAGGATGTAGCAGATGACCTTGGCATCTTTGATGCCAGTCTCTAAGTGCTTCGCAAGTGCCTGCTTCAACCTCCTTCATGACTGTTGGAACAAATTGTTCTCATCTGCCCATTCTACTGTGGCAAGTCTTCACAGGCTTGGGGAAGATGGCCCCTTACTCATTAATGGGTGGGAGGCTTTTGATTCCCCTCAAGCTGATCAAGCCCCTCTGCCCAAGCAGTTTTGCTGGAGAATGGCCACTACACATGCTACATGCATGAGAACCACAGGTTGAGTGCCAGGTGGACACTGAAGGTGGATGAGCAGCCCTGAGAAGGGCTTGGCAAGCCCTTAAACCAAAGGATCTAGACCTCTTTGTACACCTCATTATCTTTGGAAAGATAGATTTAGCACATGCTCAAGTAACCAAGTGACAGAGTAGACAGATCGCTGGACCTGGAATCAGGGTTCAAATCTAGCCTCAAACACTCACTAGTTGCATGACCCTGGGCAAGTCATATAACCCATTTACTACAGTTTTTTCATATGTAAAATGAGGATAATAATAGCACCTACCTTCCAAGATTGTTATGAGGATCAATCAAGATAGTATTTGTAAAGCACTTAGAACCAAGTCTCATGCATGGTACCTGCTATAAAAATGTTAGCTATTTTTATTATTACTCTCTCAACTTCCATTTGTGTTTTCAAATTAGAGGTCCCTGAGTATGACTATTATCTCCTCTCAGGGCTCTGTGGTTAACCCCGAGTGTCTCAGTTGGTGTTTTAGTACTATACCTCTTGAGCCCCCATCAGTGTGTTTCCTTTTATGATTATCAGTAGATATTCATTAGTTGGCTACATTTTTTTATATTTTTGAAATAGGTATTTGGTATGATGGTATATTTGGTACAAAATATTCCCCCCAAAATCGATGAAACATTCTATCACAAATATCTACAAGCTCCAAGGGGAAAAAGCAGGTTCAAATTTAGAGAGTACATGTGGCAAAGATTCAGGGTACTATGAGACTCAAATAAGACAATGTGTGTAAAGCACTTTGTGAACATTAAAAGACTATAAATACAATTGTTGTTGTTGTTGTTAGCTTCCAATCAGGCACCTGGCCATCAATCTGGTGATGACTTCATTCCCTGAACTTTCTATTGCACTTCTGCTGAGCTCAATCAATGTTTATAAAGCAAAATATATGTTGTGTGCTGGAAATTAACAACCATGTTCTCCAGGGGAAAGAAATATATGCACACACATATTTAAGTTTAGTCTTCATTATTAACATTTTCTTAAGTTTAGAACTCAACAAGATGATATATCAAGCCCTAATTTGTACTGACTACTGATTTCTGAACTATAAATACATATAATGAAATTCTAAAAATTGGCTTTTGCAAGCCAGTTAGAACTGTTCCAACACAAAGTTTCTGGAAGATTATTTTCTGCAGTCCTCAACATTTTTTATTTAGATATATTGTAGATTTTTGTTTGGCTTCTTTATTGCCCCATGAATCTGTTTTTTTATTCTTGGCTAATCTGTCCTTGGCTCTCATTGCAGATAATGTCATTAGTTGCTCTAGGATGCTTTTATGACCAATGGGAAGATGGGGCATACAAAATCCTCCTGCTTCTTCAAACTTCATAGAGTCCCCCTCCCCTGAAATATTCTCCTCCCTTCCCTCCAAGTGATTTCTCCTCAGAGGGTGAGCTGTAATTGCCTTTCTTCTTTACTGCCAAGGGGAAGATTTGAAGAAGAGAATTATTATATCCCTGAAAAATCAAATAAGGACTTTCAATTTTTAACGTTTCCATGACTTTTGTAGATAGTCTAGAAGAGTCTCTATAGCCACAAAACAAATTGATGACACTGTCAACTTAAGGATGAGTTTCTCTAAACTTCTCTAGGCTGGAGTTGAAATCACTGATTTATGTTGCATTACACAACTTGCACTCAGATGTTTTCTGATTTGGTAGGTAAGACCTACGGAAGCTTGCCCTCCACTAAGAGCCCAGTATCATCTCTATGTCACAATGAAGCATCAGGATAAAAAATTTTTGTGAACCTAAAGATGTAGCCTGGCATAGTGGTTTTAGTGGGCTCACTCTGGATTTATAAGAAAGCCTAAGGCTAAGTTCAGGGTATCTAGGTGGCACATAAATAAAGCTCCAGACCTGGAGTCAGGAAGACTTTGTGAGTTCAAATCCAGAATATTTGTGAGCTGTGTAATCATTTACACAAATGGGCAAATCATTTACCCCTGTTTGCCTCAGTTTACTCATCTGTAAAATGAGCCAGAAAAGGAAATGGCAAACCATTCCAGTATCTTTGCCAAGAAAAACCCAAATAAAAGGATGATGAAGAATCAGACATGGATGAGCAACAACAGGTCACTTCTGTTTCAGACTTTAACCAGGAGTAGTCTCAGTGCTTCAGGCAACATTTTAGGACTATAAATTATGGATGAGTTGCTAATTTGTGCAGTATGTGTTGGGAAAAAAATGCACCCATAATACATTTTTTTAAGTTTAATCTGCATTTTTTAACATTTTCTCCATCACTTTCTTAAGTCTAGACAATTAGCAAAATAAGTAATCAAGACCTGATCTGTAGCATTTGCAAATGCTTATTCAGAAAATTTAACAATTGTCTCTTAGGAGCTGGTGAGAGCTGGCTCCATCACTCACTGCATCTTTTCTGACTTGGTAAGTAGGACCTGCAGAAGCTTGTCCTCCACTAAGAGTCCAGTATCATCTCCGTGCCATGATGAAGCATCAGAGTAAAATTGTTTTTGTGAACCTAAAGATGTAGCCTCGCCTAGTAGTTTCTGTCTCCATGCCAAAAGTTAACTAGGCAATAAAATCAAAGTTCTGAAATATAGTAAATGTGTGAGTTTGTATGTGTTTAGCTACATAAAAATTGCCCAGTAGATAAGGAATTCATTTGTTTATCTATTTTTTTGTTCAGTTGTTTTGCAGTCATGTCTGACTCTTTGTGACTCCATTTGAGGTTTTCTGGGTAAATATACTGAATTGGTTTGCCATATCCTTCTCCAGCTCAGTTTATAGATGAGGAATTGAAGCAAACAGGACTTGGCCAGGGTCACACAGCTAGTAAGTGTCTGAGGTCGGATTTGAACTTAGGAAAATTCATCTTCCTGATTCCAGGTCCAGTACACTATCTACTGCATGACCTAGCTGCTCCCCCTCACTGACACCATATATATACCCTCTAAAGACTTTCTCTCTCTCTCTCTCTCTCTCTCTCTCTCTCTCTCTCTCTCTCTCTCTCTCTCTCTCCCTCCCTCCCTCTCTCTACCTCTCTTTCTCTCGTCTACATATGTCTATATTTATATATAAATGTATGCATATAAAAATTTATGTATAGGTGCATGCATATACCCCCTCATTGCCCCACAGTTAGCTTTTCCAGCTTTTAGGTACTGTGTGGATCAGAATCTTCTCCAGTTTAAGCCACGAGTCCCCTGGAGATGCATTTTACTTTTTTACCGTCCAGGTGTAGAATGTGCTCATAACAAAGGCATTTTAATTAAATAGCCATGAAATTAAACTAATAACAGAGCAGTCCCACTATAAACCTTGTGCTCACTCTCCACAAATATACACATTCTATGTAAGACATCCATGATGGATGCTGTGAGAGAGCTTTTCCAACAGCACTCTTAGTAGCTACCTGAACCAGCCAGTGAAGGTACAATGTGGTTAAGAAGCCTTTTCCAAGGTCCCATATGCACCAACAATATTTATAGAGGTACTCTGGAGTCGCAAAGAACTGGAAATAAAGCAGAAAGTAGATTCCTATCATTTGGGGAATGGCTAAACAGTTGGCAGCATATGAAACAAATGTAATGTTACTGTGCTATAAAAATGATTAATACAGTGAATACACACAGAAAATAGCATGAAACCCATTTATCCAAATCCTAGCAAGATAGAAATCAGAGAATGTATATATATAGATATGTATCTATATACATATAGATAGATATATAGATATCTATATATATACACACATACACACATATATATATTGGACAACACAAAATAGAAAAAATATTAACAAAAGAACATTCCCTCTGGGATTGAGATTACTCAGCTCAAACATGAGAGAATCTCTTGGATTTCACCCAAGGGGAATAGAATACTCCCTGACGTCTCTAGAATAGCAGGTTGGGAAAAAGAACAGGCAGAGACTACCAGCTCCTTTCATGTCTTCCCAGAGTCCTTTCCTGACAGAAACCTGAAGTGGAGCTGACCAATTCCATCTTCTATCTCCAAACTGGAAGACAAAAGCCTGAAGCAGCTTGAAACTTGATGAGTCCAGAAGAGGTTCTAATGTTCTAAGAATTCAAAGCAAGACTGGCCCCAGAGCTCTCTCACCTTTCCACAACTCTACCCTTCCCATCCCATGAGGCAGGGTCTTTATGTCCACTAATAATAAGAAAGTCCCACACCAACAGACTTTGAGACTGGGGTTACACAGAGAAGCAGAGGAAGATTCATATGAACTGATGTCAAGTGAAATAAGTAGAATCAGGATGCAATGCTATGATAGTGTAAGTGGATGATGCAACCATAAAACAAACAAAACTGAATGCTGTGAGATAATCAATAACCAATCTTGATACTCACAAAAGAATATGAGATTTTTTTGTAGAGGTTGGAAATTATGAGTGCAGAGTATGGCATGTTGTCCTTCACTTGTGACTGCATTTGGGGTTTTCTTGGTGAAGATACTGGAGTGCTTTACCATTTCCTTCTCCAGCTCATTTGACAGATTAGGAAACTGAGGGAAATAGGGTGAAGGGGAAATAGGGTGAAGGGCTTTGCTGAACTGTTTTCTTTCTTTCTTTTTTTTAATTCTTTGTTATAAGGTGTGACTGCCTAGTAGGAAGAATGGAAAAGATACCTGGGAAATGTCAGTGACATAAAAACAAAAGACATAAACATTGATTTTTTTAGAAATAACAGAAAAGAAGTCTCTTTTAGTGTGCCATAATCTTCAACTGAGATGTCATCTTTTGAACCACCTTCAATCTTCCTTCACCTGGAAGTGCTGTGCTTAATCAAATTCTGATAACAGAGAGGAAGAGCTCAGCATTTTCAGGCAATCACTATGAGGCTTTTAAAAATCTTTTTTAGCCTAGGTTCTTTCCAGTAAATTTCTATAAAGTTGTATTTTCTCCAGGTTGCTCCAGGAAGTATCAAAGCCTGTGCTGAGATCATCTCTGCCCTTTAACATCTTCTCAGAATTCTTCTATTAACATCATCCCTTTTTCTGAACTCCTGAACTCTACTTGATTCTTTTTTACCTTAATTGAACCATCTTGCTCTCTCCTGGATGTCTCAGTTCAACCATCACCTAATTTATGGTCAGAGAACTCACTTTAGTATACTGGACTATCATAGACTGTCAGAATGTTTTTCAATAAATAATTGTTGTTTTTTTTTTTTAAATAGGACTGCCATTTATTGAGTTAATGGAGTGACATGGTCAGACCTGTCATTTACAAAAATCACATTGGCAGCTTTGAGGAAAAAGGATTAGAGATGGGAGAAATTTGAAGTAGGGAGGAAATTAAGAAAATATGGTAGGTGCTTAATAAATGTTTAGATTAATTTTAGGATTAGGCTGAGACAAATCTTCCCAGGGATCCATTTCCTCAAACAGAAAAGTGATAAAGGGAGATTGTGGTCCACAAACTATTAATTTCTCTTTATCAGCTGCATTTTCTACCTAAAATAGCAATGACTATATCCTAAAGGGCTGTCTAGGTAAATAGTGAATTAGCTATTGGATTATGAGAGAGATTGGGTGATAAATTTGGATAGCATGCATGCCAAAGGAGGAGAATTTCATAGGGAGCCACTGCCATTTATTGAGTTAAGGGAGTGACACGGTCAGACCTGTCATTTACAAAAATCACATTGGCAGCTTTGAGGAGAAAGGATTAGAGATGGGATAAATTTGAAGTAGGGAGGAAATTAAGAAAATATGGTAGTAGTTCAGGCCAGAGGCATTGTCCTAAACTAGGGTATGTTAATAGAGAAGAAGATGGTCTTATGTGATAGATGCTGTGGAAATAGAAATGTTCTTTTGACATTTTTTCCACATTCGCATACAATATGACAATAAATAATCCAGAAAATGTGCCTGGGCCTTCAGCTTTGCAAGATAAATGAGAAATAATTTAAATTCAAATAAGAAATTCAATTGAATGGAATGATAAAGAAATAGGAATAGAGCTATAACTAGAGATATTTTCACCAGAGGAAAATGTTTGGAGGGTGGGGATTGGTGGCTATGACACAAAGAACAGTCACGAGTCGAAGTTTATTTACATTAGATTTGCTCCATCTAAGTCGCCATCTTCCCAGGATTCCTCCTATTTACATTGGAAGAGAGCTTCCTTGTCCAGCTCTTGTTCACAAGAGGCTGACTGAAGGCAGGCTCTAGTGATGAAACCCTGGGGATGATGGTCCTCTCTTGGGGCTTTACCTTCCCCTAAATTCCTTTAAAGCAGTGTTCTTAACATTTTTGTGGCTCATGTACTTGTCCAGTAATCTAAAAAAACCTATGGACTAGATTATCAAAATGTTTTTCAATAAATAATTATTTTTTTAAAATAGGACTGTAAAGAAAACCAAATATATTGAAATATAGGTATCAAAAGTTTTTTTTTAATTTACGAAGTTCACATTAAGAACCCTTTCCTAGAGGACAGAAATAAATTCTGCCTTTCTCCTTTCCCATGATATTTCTTTCCTGTTATCGCAGTGGCGAGGGGAAAGGAAGGAAGAAGAGAGGAAAAGAGGAAAAGGGAAGGAAGGGGCAGGAAAGGCAATTCACTGGCCTCTTAGTGAAATGGATCAATGGAGGACCATGAGGCAAGCATGGGAACAGTGGTTGCTACAGGGAGAAATAGAATCATTGCCTTCTTCCCCAACTAGACATTGACAATTATAAGGCAGAACCTCATTTTTCTTAAGGCTAATTGTGATCCTAAACCTGAATCTTATCCTTTTACACAGGAAATAAGGAGAGAGGAATGAGCAAGGTCAAAGAGGACCAGAAGAAGTAAAAAGTGCATAAATGCTTTATCAGAAAAGGTGATTTATTTTCCCTCAAAATTTGGTTAGCTTTATCTCCTGGCAAGCTGATAACCACCCCCCCCAACATAGGGGAAAAGACTAATGGGGATAAATTCTTATCTAAGTGGACTACCTTTGCCATGTCCTAATTCTTCATCCTGTAGCCTCTCATTCTAGTCCTAGAATCCACCCTTTACAAATCCCCTAACCATAGCATCCTCTCCTTCTGACTGGAGGGCTCTTCTTAGAAGGTCAGCAAGGACACCCAAACCGGCCATGCCTCATTCCCCTCCAGATTGTTCTCTAAACTTTCTCCCCCATCCCTATGCACAAGGTGCCTTTGCTCCTCTCCACTTCCAGGGTTTTTTTTTTTTTGTAGTATCTTCTCCCCCAGTAGAACTAAGGTCCTTTCTTTATATTTGTATTTCTATTCCCTGTACTTAGAACAATGTTTGGCGCATAGAAAGTGCTAGATAAATGCTAATTGACTTTCTGTGTGATGGTCTCGCCATTGATATTTTGACACCTCATTATGAAAAGCCACTTCCCCAGACTATGGAATTTTTTAGCACAACTAGAACTCAGAAGACCTGAATCCAAATGCTGCCTCCATTTGTGAGTGATTTGGAGAAAAATCACTTAACACTCTCTTAGCCTCAGTTTCCATGTCTATAAAACGAGGCAGGACCAGATGACCCATGTCTGAATCCATTCTAGCTCTAAAATGAAGATTCTATATTTGGCATGTATTTCTATGTATACATGTCATCCAAGTTGTTTCCCTCTATAAAATGTAAGCTCCTTTCTGTCAGGAGCCACTTCATTTTTAAAAAAACTCTTCACGTCTATCTTAGAATTAATACTAAGTATTGATTCCAAGGCAGAAGAGTAATAAGGGCAATAGAATGGGGGTTAAATGACTTGTTCAGGGTCACACGACTAGGAAGTGTCTGAGCCCACATTGGAACCCAGATCTCCAGACCTGGTGTCCTATCCACTGAGCCTCCTAGCTGTCCCAACTATTTCATTTTTGTCTTTGTATTCCCAGTACCCAGTACTTACTGTGCCTAACACACAGTAGGCATTTAATAAACACCTTTTGGTTTGTTATGATTAAAATTCATTGGACACTGTGTCTTAATTTATAATGATTTATTAAATAATAAAAAGCAGGCCAGAGAAGGAAAAAGTACCAGCACGTGTGGCCAGCTACTCTCTTAGCCATCTTCTCCCCAAGCCAGACCTTGTACCTCCTCAGCCTTCAGTTCCAAAGAAAGAGAGTGATATTCTCTGCCTTCTGCCAATTTATGCTCTTGGTGATGGAAGGACTGGAAGACTCTGACCTCAGTTCAGAGAGGAGATGGGTTTAGAATGGCCACACAGCACATCTGTACTCTAAAGGGCCTTGCCTAGCTCATTGAGTTACTTCACCACTCAAGATGCTTATTTACAGATAAACAGAGAACTTGTCCCTTCCCTGCTCCAGCAAGGCGGGGGGGGGGGGGGGGGGAAGCAAGTTTGTAGCATCAGGCTTAAAATGATACTCTTCCCCTCCTTTTAAATACAAATGTTGTCTTGAGGTGTCAAAAAAGGGATACAGATTAATATGAATTTCCACAGAGTGATTTGTCTGTAAATATTCCCACTATAGACCCACTGTGGAGAAATTAGTTACTGGACTTCTTGGTATTTTCCTTGGGAAATACCATATCCTATCCTTATTTCCCCAATATGACAGCCTTTGCTTTACTATTCTAAAATAATATAGACCAGGCATTTGTTACAGCTGCTAGATGCATAGTCCAGTGGTCTGTATTGTCAATATTGCTCCCTGGGCTGAAGTTCTCAGATACAACCATACATCCACCTCCAGAGAAAGAACTGAGAAACTGAAATAAGTAGGACATGTTTATTTATTTATTAAAAAAAAAATATATAGTCAAATGTTGCTTCCCTCTAATGCAGTGGTTCCCAAACTTTTTTGGCCTACCACCCCCTTTCCAGAAAAAATATTACTTAGCCCCCTGGAAATTAATGTTTTTTTTAAATTTTAATAGCAATTAATAGGAAAGATAAATGCACCTGTGGCCATCACTGCTTCCCTGGATTGCTGCAGCACCCACCAGGGGGCGGTAGCATCCACTTTGGGAATCACTGCTCTAAAGAGAGGGAAGGAGGGGGTTACTTGGATATTTTAATTTAATGAACAAACAAGTAAATAAAAAAATTTAAATTTAAAAAACATTATAGTAGAAGTTGACAGTCACCTAGAACATGAGACACTAGATAAAGTCTGTTCCTTTCTGAAAGGCAGCCCCATTGGTCAAATCAGTTGATGATATTTATTGAATAATCACAGAGAGCTGAGATTATGATGGAAAAAAGCAAACAAGGTCATTTCAATAAAGGAGGCTGAAGGAAGTTCATGCCCTGTTGATTCAAAGAGAGTGTGCAGTTCATTTAATAATGAAATCCCCTGAGCTTTGCTACGTTGAACTGGACTAGAAAAAAATCATTCTTGTAAAATACCTTGATGGATCAGCTTCTGCCACAGCCCTCAACTGGAGTATTAAAATTGATGCTTCTGCCAGTTCCACAAGGTATAATGTTCTCCAAAAGACATAAGAGTATATTCTTTATGGAAGGGTTTCCCATCAAGTAACTAGACCTAATGGTCCCTTTGGTCTTTCCTTTCAAAATCAGACCTTAGGTAAAGTCACCTGAGCCTCATTGATTTCTTGATGGTCAGTTCCTTGCTTCTTAACAAGGTATCATACAGGAGTCCTTTAAAAAAATTCTTACCTTCAGTCTTTTTTTTTAATCCTTACTTTCTATCTTATAATCAATACTGTGAATCGGTTCTAAGAAGAAGAGCAATAAAGATTGGACAATGGAGGGTTAAGTGACTTGCCTGGGCTCAATCAGCTAAGAAATGTCTCAGGTCACATTTGAACCCAACACCTCGCATCTCCAAGCCTAGTTCTCTACTCACCAAGCCACCTAGTTGTACCACACAAGGCTAGCACAATGTCTAGCATAGGATAAACTTTTAAGAAAATTTTTTAGCTCATTAGCAACTTCACGGCCAGGTCAATCACTAAATACTCTCAGAGAAAGCACAACTTCAAGTCAACTTTTTTTTTTTTTCAGAAAAATTAAATTGTTGGGGAAGAGATTCTAGGAGGAATGGCCCCATAAAGGGAAGAAACCCTAGAATGCTGCTGCCCTGTGGTGGAGGTACAGAGACACTGGCCAGTGCTAGAGCCCCGAGGATACCAGTTCCTGCTTTATGGTGGGGGTACAGATCTCAGGACACTGGCCCATGCTAGAACTCCTTGGATACCACAAGGACACTGCTAGGGAAATTGCTACCAAAGAAGGGGAGAGCAGAATAAGGCTGGACTGGGGAAGAGCCTCACATGGAGTGCCCATAGCATTTGACATGGTAGCTTGCTACTTTAATTAATAATTCTCATTAAGTGCCAAGTTCAACTGTTTCAACTCTACCAGAATAGCAAAAATAATGGCATTTCCCTCCAAGTATTGCCCCCTGCCCCCATGACAAAGTCCTAGTCATCTCACCCTAGTTATAGCTCTGCATCACATCTCTCCACTATTCCATTTTGCACCATTGACATTTTCTCTTTCTTCTTCCCTTCCTTTCCTCTTTTCCTTCTTCTTTGTTCATTACAGATCAATAAGGAGTCAACAATTTCTTTCTTAGTCAGATAATAGATTGGTGTTGGCTCCCCAAACTTTCCTCTTTTAATCTAAAGAGGCACTTTTTCTTTTCTTTAGTACCAGAGAATTGTCAGGGAAAGAATGCTCTGAGGAAAAAAGAAAACTGAGCCAAGAAAAATTGAGCCTCCTATTTTCTAACCTAAGGCATGAGATCCCAGTTGTTCCTTAATGGAAAAGTTTTGTAGCCCTGTCCTTAGGGCCATTTCAAACCCGACTGCACAAGAGCCCTAGAAGTGTGGGGGAAACATTTTATGAGAATGTTGATGTTTTTGTTTTAAATAATGAAGACATGGTGGATGTAAGTGAAATGGATTCTCATCTAGTCCTGATTGGTTTCACCATTGCCATGAATAATTACAGTGTGCCCAGCAGTAAGTGGGGGTGGTAACAGAAGAAAAAAACAACCATGGAGGCTCAACGATTGACACCTTAATCATCTTCCCCAGATTCCTTCTCTCGCTGCTTGTTTCAGTCTGTTTGGGGAACAGCCACCCACATGTACCCTAGGTAGCAGGCCTGCATGTCCAAATGGGGTTTTCCCACTTCAAACAGCCCCAGCAGTCATCTGGTAATGCTTGGGTACAGAACACCCTGGTGTCAACTATCAATTTTGTTTCTCTTGTGACTCATTGATACTGATGCTTGTTTGTTTTGTGAGCATCCCACACACAAGAATACAATTCAGTAAGTAATCCAGAAGCACAAGATGTTTGTCCCAAAGGGGAGTCTGAGGTTTAAGCAGTTTTCTGCTGCCTCATTTTCTCTGACTGGTACTACCATGATGTATTTAGAAGACTCTGGGTCTTTTTGTGGAGCCCTCTCAAAGCTTTGGTGTTGCCAGATCCCTGATCTCATAGATGACAAGTAATTTCTCCAGTGATTTAGATTGCAATCTAATGAATCAGTCCACTCATTAACAAATATTTATTAAGCATCTATTTTGTGCCAAGCACTCAGGGAATGAAAGACAGAAATGGAAGTCTCTGCCTGCAAGAATCCCACTACAGGAGCTCCACCCAACATGTTAAGGGGGAATGGCTTACATTATCTTGGTATTGAATAAATAACAATGGAACATCTGGGCTATTTTTTATCAAGCAATCAAATGTCAAATATTTAATAAAAACCTTTAATTTTGGGCCATTGTGGTAGGTCCTGGGGAGGGAGGGAGAAAGGAAGGAAGGAAGGAAGAAAGGAAGAAAGGAAGGAAGGAAGGAAGGAAGGAAGGAAGGAAGGAAGGAAGGAAGGAAGGAAGAGAGGAAGGAAAGAAGGGAGGGAGGGAAGGAAGGAGGGAATCAGTATTGAGTCTATATAATTTTCCTTTTGAGCTCATGTACAGTTAATTGATTTTGCCCTGTAACTGCTTTTGTCCTGTAATTGCTTAAGTCATAAATTAACAGGTCTGTGTCTTTGAACTTAAAATTCAGCTGGTTTGTAATGTGTTAAGTTCAGAAATCTAGTTCTCTTGTTAATAACTTTTTTGCCTCAAGGAATTAGCTGATGGAGGGATGCCTATGAACGTAAGGGAGTCAGGCCAAACATCTTGACATCTTCAAGGATATCTGATTTGCTATCAAAAAAATCTGGACCATTATCAGTAACCTTGCTCAAAGATGGGCTCAAATAATGAGTACTTCTTAGCCTCATGAAAAAAGAAAGGAATCATTGCACCAATCATATTGTCCCAAGTACCTCAGCTATGGAACCAGTAATATTGTCCTTAATCCCATGATACCTGTTTTGTTCTTTGTTCTCTTACTCCCCCAAAGCCTAGAAAAGAAAAATTGTCCTTCTCATTTGGAGTCTCAACTCCCTAGGAAGCTGAGACCTTATGTAATGGTGTATAAATACCAATTTGCCAATGAATTGATTGATCATGCTCAGAAATTTCTTGCCTCAATTTACCTTATTTTAGTGTTATACTCTAATGTACAAAACAATTGCAAATTAGATGCAAGTTAACCTTTGTGGGGAAGATGCTAGCAGCTGGGGGAATTAGGAAAGGTTGTTTGCAGAAGATGATGCTTGAGCTAAGGCTTAAAATGAACCAGATATAAAGAGGGAAGGGCTGATAATTCAGGGAGTGAGATGATTAGTGCAAAAGTACAAAGGCTGAGAATTGGGTAGGAGAAATGGAAAGAAAGTTGGTTTGACTGAACTGTATAATATATGGTGGTGGTTGAAGATTAGTATGTAGAAATACTGAAAAGCTCAGATGGGAATTAGGTTGTAGAGGGCTTTAAATGTCAAATAGAGAATTTTACATTTAATACTATAGGCCAGTGATTGTGGCACAGCGGACAGAGGACAGGGCATGGAGTCAGGAAGATCCGAGTTCCAATTTGGCCTCAGACACTTCTTATCTGTGTGACCCTGGACAAGTCACTCAATGCTGTTTGTCTCAGTTTCCTCATTCCAGAATCTTTGTCAAGAAAACCCTAAACTGGAATAAGAATAGAAAATAACTCAACAACAACAAAAGATAATAAGGAATTACTGAGGTTTTTACTGAAACAGAAAGTAGTATAATTAGATTTATACTTTAAGAAGATGATTTTGAGGACTGCACTGATAGATGGATTGGAACAGGGAGATACTTGAGGCAGAGAGATCAAATAAGAGACTATGAGAGAAGTTTAACTTAGAGGTTATGAGAATCCAAATTGGGTAATCTGGCCTCAGATACCTCCTAGCTGTGTGACCCTGGGCAAATCACTTAACCCCAATTACTTAGCCCTCCTATCTTAGAATTTATACTAAGACAGATGACAAGGGTTTTGGAAAAAATCATTAATGGAAAAAAAACCCTTACATAATTTCACATGTAAAATCTATATCAGATTGCCTCCAGTCCCAGGGAGGGGAAAAGGAATAGAGAGTGGGAGGAAGGGAATTTAGAATGCAAAATTAAAAATAACTCAAATATTATTTTTTACATATAATTGAGAGTAGAAGTAAAATATTATATATTTTTATTATTTTAAACCCTTGCCTTCTGTCTTTGAATCAAAGGAGTAAGGGCTTGGTAATGGGGTTTAAATGACTTGCCCAGGGTCCCACAGCAAAGAAGTATCTTGGGCCAGATTTGAACCCAGGACCTCTTTTCTCTGGACAGGGCTCTCAAGACACCTAGAAAATATTATTATTTTTTTTAAAGGAAGAGTGGATTTTGGGAAAGGAAAATGAATTCTCTTTTGAGCATATTGAGTTTGAGATGCCTATCAAACATCTATTAGTAGTTGCTGATTCTTATTACTTCTTATTACTATTATTATTCAGTGTTTGAGATGGAATTTGAGCTCAACTCTTTATCAGAGAATTACTGGTAATAAAGAGGTGAGCCTTTGTGTCAGAAGAAGCTCACGGGTCATAAAAAGAACGGGGCAATTTCCCAATGGCAATCTCAGCAAACTTTTATCTACTCTTTGCTCATGTTCTATTTGTAGTGTCTGTCTGAGACATATATCATATTAGGTTTAATAGAGTTCCTAGTGTTGTAGTCTTTCTGAACAAGTACAGATTGGCTAGGAGAGGTCGATGCCTTCCAAAAGGGGAGAGCACCCCACACGTTGAAACTTATAAAAGTGGATTTTTTACAAGGGCTAGGAGGAAGCCAGGAAGCAGATTTTCTTGCCTAGAACAAAGTCTGCCTCTGAGACTAATGAGAAATGAGATCAGATGGAAATAGGGAAGCTAAGTGAAGCATGGCTTTCTTAATTGAAATTGTGGGAAAGATTTCAGAGGGGAGGGTCTTGGTTGCACCTGGTTCATTTTACCACTCTTAGGAATCCTATAAAGGCAGCAACATCCCTTAGCTATTGTTTCAAGGCAATTTTGTTTCAAGGCAATTCAAA
Source organism: Gracilinanus agilis (assembly GCF_016433145.1). Taxonomy (NCBI): domain Eukaryota; kingdom Metazoa; phylum Chordata; class Mammalia; order Didelphimorphia; family Didelphidae; genus Gracilinanus; species Gracilinanus agilis. The sequence continues at coordinate 326,797,295 of NC_058133.1, forward strand.
GGTAAGAGTGCTTGCTACCTGCTGAGGTTTATCATCCCCCTTCATGGTTCTTACATGACTGGACTGAAGACAATATTTTTCACTTCATCTGGCCCATCCAGGGTGTCAGTTTACCCCTTAAGCTATGCCCTACATGTACATTTTTTTCTGTAGGTTTCAGAACTGAATAGAACCAGAGTGAAATGGGCTGGGTCAGAGCTTGTAAATCTCAGTAGATCCCAGGCCAGGGGCCAGGACAAAGGAGTAGGGCCAGCAATAGATTAGTTGAGAGATGAATATAACCACATGTATCTGACAATAGGGTTGAAACCATGAAAACAATCTGCAAGGAAAAGAATAAACATAAAATAAATACCAGAAGAAGCCCTAGACTTGGAGACAAAAGACCTAGGCTCAAATTCTGATTCTTCTACTTGCTAGCTTGGTGACCATAGGTGAGTCGCTTCCCCAATATGGGTCTCATATTCTTCATCTGTAAAAAAAGATTTGGACCAAAAATGACCTATCAGATCTCTCCTTGCTTTGATTTTTTGTGATGCTATTAGCAAAAGGACCAAACTGAGACCAAGATCTAGCATATCTATTCAATCAGAAATGATGTAGGTGATCAGGAAAGGTCCCTAGGAATCAGAAGCCTAATGATGGAAAGACTCGGGCTCAAGAGCTGAAATTAAATTTAGTCATTAAAGACATTAGAGTATCAGTATGGGACTTGATCAGAGGTAGTAAGATAAGGCAGTAATCATAATATTAGCACACATTTACGTAACTTTCTTTTCTTAAAAAATTCAGTCCCTCCCTCCCCTCCTCATACCATAGAAGACATCTGGCAAACAGAAATGGATATATAGATTATGTTTTTCATATTTCCATTTCTTGGTTCATTCCCTGGAGAGGAACATTCACAAGTATTCTTAAAATATTAAATTTGTAGCTTTATATAATGTTCTCTTGGTTCTACTTGTTTCACTCTTCTTTATCTCATGTAGTTCTTTTTATGCTTTAAAAAGATTAATCTGCTCATCATTTTTTGTGGCACAGTACTATTCCATCACAATCATATACTATAATTTGTTTATCCATTCCCCAACTAATGGACATTCCCTCGATTTCCAGTTCTTTGCCACTACAAAGAGAGCTGCTAGAAATATTTTGTAACATGCAGATTTTTTTTCTTTTTCTCCTGTTCTCCTTAGGAAATAGACCCAGAAACAAACCTGTGTCACAGGATATACACAGCTTTCTGGGCATAATTCCAAATTGCTCTCCAAATTGGTTGGAGTAGTTCATAGTTCATAGTTCCTTTCTACAGTCTTCAAAATTCTAGAGCACTAGGTTCCCTTATCACATTTGGGGTTCCCAGAAAAGCTATCCCAAATTAATTGGTCACTAAGCAATTTATTAAGTATCAAAAACCATGTTTAGCAGTAGGTTTACAAATATGAAAAATGAAACGGTCCTTACTTTCAGTGAGCTTACATTCTAAACCCAGATTTAAGGTATTTTGTGGGTCTGTATCTGTTAAAAATCCAGCTTTTGGGCCTTCCACAAATGAGTTTACTTTTATTCATTAATTAATATTTAATGACTGTTATAGTAATTAACCAATCTTTAGTTAATAACTAAAGAGCACAACTATTTTATTTTATTTTTTAAAAATTTTCATTTTTTAAATTTAAAATATTTTTCCATGGTTACATGATTCATGATTTTTCCCATGCCTCTTCCATCCCCCTTCCTGGAACTGACAAGCAGTTCCACTGGGTCTTACATTTATCATTCTTCAAAACCTATTTCCATGTTATTCATATTTGTAATAGAGTGATCTTTTAACAACAAAACCCTAATCCTATCCCCATCTAACCACAGAGCATAATTATTTTAAAGCAAAGGCATTTATTGAAATAGCTTATTAAGAAATGTAGCAATAGAAGATTTTTTTTCTCATGTAAACCTGATATTTGCTTCCACAAATACACATAGCTATAATGGAAAGAGAAGATATGGTTAGGAAACATTCATAGAGGAACACATATGAAGAGAACACATTTAACCAAAGATCATATGTGGAGAGACAGCCCAGGTCTTTGCCATTGCAGGACCTCTAATATCTTTTGGTGATATCATTATATTCCTTCCTGTTGGTCTTACCTAGTGTATAGTCTTCTATGAATGGTACTCTTTTAATTAATGGTACTCTCCATGGTCCTTAAGAGCAACTAGGTGGTATAGTGGATAGGGCACCAAGCCTGGAGTCAAGAAGACATCTTCTTGAGTTCAAATCTGGGCTCCAACACTAACTAGGTGTGTGATCCTGGGCTAGTCATTTAATCCCATTTACCTAGCCCTTACTGTTCTGCCTTGGAACTGATACTTAGTGTTGATTTTAAGACACAGAAGGAAAGGATTAAAAAAACAACAACAAAAAAAGAAATTTTGTTGCTGTGTCTTGTCTCCAAAAGAATCATTACCCTTGTTAATGGCTATGGGAGCCAGGATAGAAGCAGGTCTGGGTTGAGATTTTGAGGCTCTGGGTCCTGGGTTATTTCCATTGGAATATGTGGAGAGTTTGAGGTGGTAGCAGTATTTTGACCCTCCTGATACATAACCACATCTTGTATTTGCTTCAGGATGTTTTGCTGATCCTACAGTCTGGGGCAGAGCTAAGCCTTCAGGTATTAGAAAGTGCCAGCTATGGAGGTTTGGTGATTCCATGGATAGGAAATCAGTGGGACATAAGTCAAGACAGTTACAGAGCCAGACAGACTGTGATAATAAAACTTTTCTTTTGGGAGTAGAGCCTACTTTCTTTCTTCCATCTGACCTTAGGGGAATTACTTCTGTAATTTTCTCATCTCAAAAAATAATAATAATTTCCTCACAAGGATGTTACAATATTTCATCATATTGAGTAAGGGGAGCAAACATTTAATGTAATTAGTCTTTACTTTTTTTCTTGGTCATTACTTATTACTTCATTTGTATAGGATTGTGAGCTCCTTGGGGGCAGGGACTATCTTTTGACTCTTTTTTGTTTCTCCAGTACTTGGCTCAGTGCCTGGCACATAGTAGGCATTAATAAATGTTTATTGATACTGTGAAAGGGAATTCTTTATTCTTTGTCTATTTTGAGTTAATCAATCTAAGAAACCCCTGCTTAACTCCTACTTAACACTTTGTTATCAAGTAAGAGAATTCACAAGTCACTTATTTGGAGAGCTCCACCCTTTTAACCCAATCAATCAGAAACTTGTGGATCCTTTAATAAGAGATGATACCTTCAGTAGATGAGAGGTGGATCCCAAAGACACTTCCCTCCTGGGCAGTGCTAGGCAATTTAGAAACTGTGATTGGACCCTGTGAAGGAGAAGGAACAGGAAAGGAGTATAAAAAGTCTTGAACTTCTTTGGCTGAGGTCTCTGGCTTGAATCTTGGGGCTTGGAGCTTCAGCTAGTGACCTGCCTCTTGGAGATGACTTTGGACTTTGACTTTGGCTTTGACTTGGGACCTTGGATCTTGGACTGTTTCTTGGGTGAGTGAATACCTGGCCTTCCTTTCCTGGTTTCTAGAAAGATTAGTTCCAGGGAGGCCTTCCCCTCTTGAAGGAGGCCTGGTGGGTGGAACACTGGTGGAGATGATAAAGGAGAGCATTTCAGGCATGGAAAATAGCCAGTGAAAATGCTTCAAATGAAGAGATGGGGTGTCATGTGTGAGTAATAGTGTGAGGCCAATATCACTGGCTTACTGAGTACATAGAGAGTAGTCAGGTGTAAGAAGCTTGGAAAGTTAGGAAAGGGATATGTTATGAAGTGTAAAAGGGAATCCTTTGTTCTCTTTGCCTAGTTGGAGTTAGCACTTTGGTTGGCAATAACTTTGAATCCACACAAGCTTGAACTAGGTGGGAGAAGCTTGAAAACCACTTAGTGAATTCACACCCTCCCTAGTGCTAGGTGAGAAGCCAACAAGATACATGGAGAGTTCCACTCTTTTTCTAACTCAAACAGTCAGAAACTTGTTCACACCCTCAGAAAGTGTGAACCTTTTGATGAGCATTCACACCTCCAGAAGGTATGAACTAGTTCCCACAAAGACCATCCCCTGGACAGTGCTAGACAATTTGGAAGCTGTGATTGGCCCCTGTGAAAAGGGGCAGGGACAGGAAACCACCACAAAAAGCCATGAAAGCTTCTGGTGAAGAGCATGGCTGATGAAGGAGTTCTTCTGGTCCATGAAGGAGTGTGGGCTGGGATGCTGAGACCTTGGCGAGACTGCTTTAAATATCTTCTTTGAATTTCACATGCTGAGTTTAAAGACTGACTGAATCTTCCTGAACTTCTCTTATTTTTTTTTAAGTAAGAATGTGAGTTATTGGTAGTTAAATAAGGGGTGAGATGGATAAAGAATCTGGGGCAAGGTCAGTAAGTGTCATTGTTAGGACCTAAGGGTTGCACAACTCAACATTCAGTATATTAGATATAGCTCCTCTGATGAGGTGATTTGGAGATGGAATATTTATGAAACTGAGGAATTTTATTTTATCTAATGAGGGCGTAATCACCAGAAGTTGAGAGTGAGGGAATCACTCTAATACTAATTTATTTATTGACTTCTTCTCATAGTTATATTTATGTGTATGGTATCTACCCTATGAGATGACTAGAGATTATACTGAGACAGCTGAGGAAATAAGGTTTGACTTGGAAGAGTCAGGAGAGACTTCAGTTTTAAAAACCGGTTTTGGCTGTAGGATTGATCTTAGGCAGGTAACATCATCTCTGATCCTGTTTCCTAAATAAAACTCTAGCACATAACTCTAGAAAATAACTCTTAGGATTATTGGAAAGATCAATGGAGATACAGCAAGCCATGTCTATCACAAATCTTCAAATGTTCTATAAAATCATCTTCTCTTATAAGCTGCTTAAGAGTGATGGTGGTGGCAGTGGTGGGGTCTTGTCTTGCTCATTTTGGGGTTCCTTCCAGTTTTTGGTATAAATACTTGTTGAGTCAACCAATTGAAGCTATTCCCAGCTATGCTCAAGACATTTTTAGTGTCTGTACCAAGCTATTTTCTTTCCCCATCTTTGTTTTTACCTTATCATCCAACTTTTAGAGATTCCCACTTCTGGCCATGCCCAAATTTATACATGCAGTGATTTCCTCTCAAAGGTGCAATTTTAATGTTCTGATGGCCTCATGATTCAGTTGAAGCCTAGTCATTCTGTTCCCATGGATACAGTTTTCCAAGTCATCCCACTCAAAAGGGGCCCGCTGGGTTACTCTAGCAACATGGGTCACAACCACAGTGTGGAATATAGGAATTGACATGGTCAGGTTGGCAAGCAGTCCAGAAAGTCTGACAGCCAATGTCTGTTCTAAGACTGAGCCATGCCTGTTGCTTTAGCAGAGAATGTTCTTAAAAAATAACATCATAAACAAATCCATCAGTATCATTATCTCTTCCTTTTCTTAATCCCCATTCATAAACAATCAGCATGTAACAGTCTGGGGCTCCTGAAGGCAATTAAAAAATATTTATTTAGAATATTTTCCATGGTTACATGATTCATGATTTTTCTCACCCCTCTTCCCTCCCCCTTTCTGGGGCTGACAAGCAATTCCACTAGGTTATACATGCATCATTGTTCAAGACCTATTTCCATGTTATTCATATTTGCAATAGGGTCATCTTTTAATATCAAACCCCCAATCATATCCCCATCGAGCCATGTGATTGATCATATGTGTTTCTTCCCCCACAGTTCTTTCTCTGGATGTGGATTGTGTTCTTTCTCATAAGCTCCTCTTGATTATCCTGGATCATTGCATTGCTGATAGTAGAAAAGTCTGTTACATTAGATTGTGCCACAATGGACCTGTCTCTGTGTATAATGTTTTCCTGGTTCTGCTCCTTTCACTCTGCATCAATTCCTGGAGGTCTTTCCAGTTCACATAGAAGTCCTCCAGTTGAAGGCAATTCTCTAATTAGGTATCTGAGATCTGCTTGGATATTCAGGGCAGGGGGGCTTTGGTTCCCAAGGAGACTTCAGAAATGACTTCTGTGCCCTTTGCTAAGGTTTTGATCATTCTATTCCAAGACTCAACTAGATTTAGAGGTAGAAAAGCTGTGTTATAATCAGGGATGTGCTAAGTTTATTTCTACCCAAAGCTGATTGACAAACTTTCAGTGTGAGTATTTACACCTCAGAAATGAATAGTCACCACAACTAGAATTTGATTTCTTGTTTTGTTGATTGCCTAAACTTAAGAAAGTGGAATAATACAGACTAAACTTAAAAGTGGGTATTTGTAGACTTTTTTTTATTTTCTAGAAATCCTAGCTGCAAAACATTTTCTGGAAAGCTTGGTTGTTAAACATTTATCAGCACAAAACTATTATTCTATAAACATTGCTTGAGCTTAGCAGGATTATAGTAAAAAACTCAGGGAATAAAGTTATTACCAAACTGGAGGCTAATAATAATCAGCTGGTATTTATATAGTGCCTTAAGGTTTGTTGTCATTCAATTGTTTCAACTGTGTCCTACGCTTCATGACTGCATTTGGGATTTTCTTGGAAAAGATACTGGAGTGTTTTGCCATGTCCTCCCACTCATTTTACAGATGAGGAAACTGAGGCAAACAAGGTTAAGTGACTTGACAAAAGTCACCAACTAGTAAGTGTCTAAGGCTGTGTAAATTCAGCTCTACCTGACTTCAGGACCAGAACTCTATCCACTGTACCACCTAGCTACCTCAATCTTAAGATATGCAAAGTGCCTTACATTCATTATCTCATTTGAACCTCAGAACACCCTTGAATAGAAACCCTGCTCCAACATTTAATATTTATGAGATCACGGGGAAGTCACTTAACAGTTCATAGCCTCAGTTTACTCATCTGTACAATTCAAATAATAAAATTTATATTCTCTGTCTTACAGGAGTATGCAGAAAGTGAAACACATCTAAATATGAACATATACCATTGTGATTATCAGTAACAGGAGATGCTGAGTTCACAGGAGCCTGGCTTGGTCACTTCCAAATTCTGCGACTTTCATCAAGTTATTTAATCTCTCTGGACCTCCGTTTCCTCATATAAAAACAAAAGAGATGGACTAGATTAGGGATTCTTAATCTCAGGGGTTTATGGATAGAGTTCAGGGAATCTATGACCCTTGATCAGAAAAATGCATCTTTATATCAATATAAATGGTTTCTTTTATAATCCTATATATTTTACTTCATGTGTTAAAAAATATGATTTTTAGAAGAGGACCATAGATTTCAGTATATTGTCAAAGGAGTCCATGACACAAAAAGTTAAAGTTTGGTGGGCTAAATGATCTTTAAAATTCCTTCCAACTTGATGATCCTTTGCTAATTTCTTTCTTTCTTTTATTCTTTTCTAAAAATCAAATGTAGGATAAGAATTTATTTCCTACACAAAAGAGAAATGATAAAAGATACAAACACTCCCAGTAGGAATTGACAGGACTTTAAGAAATGGCAAATTATAACTATAATCTTCTAGAGGGTTAAGTCATGACATAAGTAAGTGAGGTAGTTTATTAGAATATTGTCCCATTTTCAAAAGAGAAAAGTATGACTAGCCCTTGATTTGGCAAAACAAAGCATTTCACCTGGAACCCAATATATTTCTATTTGTCTTTTTTTTTGGTTATTTTTTTCCAGTCACATACAACTTGTTGTGACCCCTTTTGGGGTTGTTATTTTTTTTTTGGCAAAGATACTGGAATGGTTTGCCATTTCTCCATTTTCTGCCATTTTCTCCAACTTACTTATAATTTATAATAATTATATTATATAATAATTATAAAAATATAAGTATATTTATATAATAATATTCTATAATAATTTATATTTATCTACTTAATTATAATACATATTAAAAATAAATATAATAAATAATAAATTAGTTTTATAACAATCATTCTGTTAAAGACAACTGTAAGAGAATCTATAGTGGGCATAATTCTCATAGCAGACTTAGAAAACCGCCAAGTTGATTGATTAGTTTCACCTAGGTTGAATCTTTTATCATCATCAAATTGCCTTTGAGCTTGATATCAGAAATGAATCTTTGGTTGGATAGCTATTTAACAGCATTTTATTTAAATAGATTTTAAATAGAAATGCCTACTTGTAGTCATAGATTTTGAGCTGCAAGGGACACTAGAGATTGTCTAGTCCTGTGCTGGCAAATCTATGGCATGCATGCTAGATGGGGCTGCTCCCCTCCCTCTCTCCACCACACCAAAGACATTTTTCTCATCACCCTCCCCTCTACTCAGCAGCCCAATGGGAGCTCTTCCTCCCTCCCCAGTCTGGGGTAAGGCAAGGGGCTTGCATGTGGTGTGAGGGTTGCAATTTGGACACTTGGTCTCTAAAAGGTTCCCCATCACTGGTCTAGTCTAACCTTCTAATTTTACAAATGAAAGAACTGATAGGAATTATTCTATGTATGGATAGGATTGAGTGTAGAAGGATTAGGTTTCAAATCCAGCTCCTTTGACCCTAAAGCTAGTGGTATTCTCATTGTACCACATTTTCTCTATATCTGAGGTGTTTTCCTAATGACCTAAATGGTAGTAGATTCATTAATCGAATGTCTGGATTTATTTGCTTACTTGATATTTTCCCTTCTGGTTAAACAAACAAACAAACAAACAAACAAACCCTTACCATATCCTAATAAAATTAATTTGAAATTCTCTCTTAATGACAGAATGAGTAAATAATAATAAAAAAAAGCAATATTGAGCACTTACTATATGCAAAGCTCTGTGCTAAGCACTGCCTTGAATTAAAAAGAATGATTGCTTAAGGATTGGGTTGAATGGAAAATTTAGTCTTGCTTCTTATGAATTAACAAAATATATTTAATAAACTGAATGTTGGTATCACATATTCTTACCTCCTAAAACTGAATCTTTCTTTTACTATAAATTATTCTGAATTAAATGATAACTGCTAAATGATTTCCAAACCAAATTCCAAAGTTCCAAGTTCTGTTCTTTGCTTTTGAATGGAGTATATGCAGGGAAGACTAGTCTCTCTGGTGTGAGGTCTTACCAAAGCCTTTTCAGCACTGCCTTTTACTTTTGGGGTCTACCTGGTATTCAGCTTTCATCTGTGGCTCCAAGAAGCTGTAACATGTACAATGGCCACAACCTGGTAAAATTGCCTCAACAGACAGCTTAAACCAGGATGAGAGTAACTGACATCTCCAACCTCTTGGTGACTGAGGGCATATCTACCCCAAGCAGGTGACAACTTCAGGTAGAATGGGCAAATGAAAACAATTTGTTGCTAAGTCATGAAGGTGGCTGAAGCAGTCACTGAGGAATTCCTTGGTCAGACACTGAAGATGCCAAGGTCATCCACTTCATCCTGAGCCATCACTAGTTATCCTGATTTTGTCTTGCCACTGGACTTCCATGACAATGGAAGAAGGTACTTTATGCAACTCTGCATTGTGATGTCATTGGTCCTCTTTGAAAATGAAGGACAAGTAGCAACTTTTGAATGATAAATAATGGATGAGAGAAACGTTTCTTCCTTTGACTCTATATGTTTTTCTCCAACACTTACCTTCTTTCTTAGAATTCATACTAAGTAATTTCATGAAAATATGGGTATAACCTATATCAGATTATTTACTGCCTTGGGAAGAGTGAGTGAGGGTAGAGAGGGAGAAAATATGAATTCTAAAATGTCAGAAAACAATTGTCAAAAATGGTTTCTACATATAGCTGAAAAAATAAAAATAAAAAAAGAAAGTTAAAAACTTTGATAACCAAGTATTGGTTCCAAGGGACTAGGCAGTTAGGGCTAAGTGATTTGCCCAGGGCCATACAGCTAGGGAATTTCTGAGGTCAGATTTGAATGTAGGACCTCCTGACTCCAGGTCTGGCTTTCTATCCACTGAGCCACCTTGCTACCCCAACTCTATCTGGTTTTAATGATACCATAAATTATAATTCTCCAAATTCTTATTCAACAACATTCTCAGAATAGGGTCTGCTGTCATTTAGGTAGACAGAGTAGATGGGATCTCGTCAAATCTTCAAATTGTTCTTTCATAAAAATGAAAAAGAACTACAGTTAGAAATCTAGTCTATTTTTTAGCAACTAGGGAACAATGACAGTTGTCATGTGGATTTTTATACTATCTTTCTTCTCTAAAATTTGAAGACTTCAGAACCTATCTTTAAAGATAGACTGCCTTTCCAAAGAAACAAAAAAAAAAATTAAAGAGAATCTGTCTGTTTTAATGTGTATAGGTGAGCAAACACTAGAAATCATCACAGTCTAGTGGAAGGCATGATGGATTTAGGGTCAGGATGACCTGCATTCCAATCTTAACTCAGACACTTGTTTGACTCTGGGCAAGTCACTTAATCTGTCCCCCTTCCTAATCTGTAAAGCAGGGATAAAAATAACTGAAGTGCTTACCTCACCCAGTTACTGGATCATCAAATCAGATAATATATGACATAGCATTATGTAAACCTTAATGTGGAATTTGAATGCCCTGTTAATTCTTTAAGGAGTAGAAATTCACCCATGAGCCTGGATCCTCTAAGATTCTTTAAAGAGAATAAATAAAACCTTCTATGCTGCAGTTTTAATGTAATGGCTTGGGTTTTAAAAAATAAAAGGGATGGCATCAAGGGAACAATAAAATCTTCTCCTAGGATCATAAGCTATTGTCAGTCATTGTGAAGGTAATAATTTTCCTCAAGTCTATGATGGAAACAGGTAATAATGTTTTGCTGTGTTTGAAGTATCATCTGCTTTAGCCTCCAAGTCATCCCAATTCAATCAATTCCAAACTGCTTTGAGTGTAATATGTGAACTGAGTAGTTCTTTGTGCCATGATTAAAATTATCTTGAGAGTCTGATTTTTTGAGTAGGAATACAAGTTTATGGATTATATCAGCTTTATTGGTTAGGGCAGCAGCATAACCCATAAAGTAATATAGGTCTCCACAGCTCTCTTGCAACCAGGGACAACTTGAACTGGGTCAGAAAGCTTAATAAATAGATTTTGAGGATTCTGGGAAGATGGTGGCTTAGATGGAGCAAAACTTCAGACCTCCATATCCTTCCACACCAAGACAAAAAACAAAGCACTTCCAGGGGAAAGAAAACCAAATCTAACAACAGGACAGTGTTAAGGGATACTACTGCTGGTTAGCTCAAGAGGTACGCCAAGAAAAAGGCCTGAATTCTTGAACTGTTGGGTTTGAGGGTAAGGAAGAAGGGGAATCCCAGGACCCCTTCCCCACGTGCTATGCTGAGTCTCCAGCAGCTCCTGGATTCTTTGGGAGGGCAAACGCACTAGTCTGGAGAGAGGGCCTTGCTGGCACAGGGCTCAGGGCATTGAACACAGACACAGGGAGGTAGCTAGAGGAGAAATGCAGAGAGGCAATCTAGACAGTGAAAACACTCCCTACCCCCCACCCCCCACTTCTCTTGAGGTTTTAGCCTCAGGGCACATCAAGCTCTATAGATCAACCCTGCCCTGGCTTAATCCCATCAATTAAGACAGATAAGAAGTCTTCAGAGGGCAGGGAAACTCCAATATCCCTCCTCAATAGACTGCAGAGAAAGTAGCAACAAACTTCTGTTGCCAGCTGGGGTAGATCTTATATTAAAGCTCATTAAAACCATCTGCTTAACCTAACCAACCAGCAAAACAGAGAAGGTAAAGGAGGGAAAGAAGGAAAAAATATGAGTAAACAACAGAAAAAGAAAAAAAAATTATAATTGACATCTTCTTTCCAAGAAGTGAACTAAGAGCAAATGAAATAGAAGAAGATCAAGGAACTCCAACCGAAACCAAAGAAACTCCAGCAAATTGGACACAGGCCATGGAAGATCTCAAAATTCAATTAACTCAAGAACTTAAAATTCAATTAATTCAGAAACTCAAAAAACAATCAAGAGAGGCTGAAGACAATTGGAAAAAGGAAATACATGAACTAAAACAAGAAAATAGTGTCTTGAAAGCTAAAATTGACTAGCTAGAAAATGAAGCAAAGAAGGTGAAAGATGACCTACAAAGAAAATCAGACTAGAAGGAGAAGGATGACCAAAAGCCAGGGATGAAATTCAGGATTTAAAAATCAGAATTCAACAATTAGAAGCAAATGACTTCACAAGGCAACAAGAATCTATAAATTAAAATCAAAAGAATGAAAAATTTGAGGAAAAAATGAAACACCTCATTGGCAGAACCTCAGATCTGGAAAATAGATCTCAGAGAGACAATTTAAGAATTATTGGTCTACCTGAACATCATGACAAAAGAAAAAACCTGGACATCATCCTATAGGAAATTATCCCCCCAAAAAACTGCCCTGACATTTTCAAACAAGAGGGAAAAGTGGAGATTGAAAGAATCCACAGATTACCTCCTACATTTAATCCACAACTGACAACTCCCAGGAATATTATAGCTAAATTCAAAAATTACCAGACCAAGGAAAAAAATATTACAAGCTGCTAAGAAGTCATTCAGATACCAGGGAACCACATTTAGGATAACACAGGATCTGGCTGCATCTACATTGAAGGACTGGAAGGCATGGAATATAATATTCCAGAAAGAAAGGGAATTGGGTCTACAACCAGGATAAGGGATCCAATAAATTCAAATGATTTGTATCCCCATAAGAAAAGATGATATTGGTAATTTGTAAAAATTGTTATTATCATCAGGATAGCTAGAAGAAGTATACTTAGAGGGAACAGTGACAAACTATATAGGATGAAATGTCAAGATATATATATCTTGACATATATATGTATGTATGTATATATATGTATGTATGTATGTATGTATAAATATATATAAAACTAGAGGTTAATAAATATATTTTAGGAGCTCATTATTCAGCCCCAACCTTGGACATCCCAAGGCAATTTTAATTGGTGATAACTAATCAAGAAGTTTTCCATCAGCCTATCTACCCCCCCCCCCCCGCCCCCATCTTCACAGGTGGACAGATCATGTACTACTAAAAAGAACCTTGTCTCCTTCATTTGTTAACCATATTCTGTTAAAAAGGAGGGCATTTCTTGGGATTCCCAAGAACAAAGAAAATGCAAAAAGTAGCAGACTAGATTGTATCTCTGACCTAGATTCCAGATATAGGAATACACAGTTATTTTCCCTAATACATAGAAATTAATAGAAAGTATGAAAAATAAATTCTCACACTTGATAAGCTTCTCTTTGTATCTAGGCTTATGAGGCTTTACAGGCTGATATTCCTCTTCAGAGTAAAATAAAGTGAAAATTATCTTTAAAATCATTGATGTGGGGGCAACTGGGTGGCTCAGTGGATTGAGAATCAGGCCCAGAGATGGGAGGTTCTGGGTTCAAATCTGGCCTCAGACACTTCCTCGCTGTGTGACCCTGGGCAAGTCACTAACCTCCATTGCCTAGCCCTTACCACTCTTCTGCCTTAGAACCAATACCCAGTATTGATTCTAAGATGGAAGGTAAGGGTTTTAAAAATAAATTAAAAAAATAAAATCATCGATGTCTTTTGTTATTATACCACTTCCATTTCTTTTTTTAAATAATATTTTATTTTCCCCAATTACATGAAGAAACAATTTTAATATTCATTTTTTAAAGTTTTGAGTTCAAATTCTCTCTCTCCTTTCTACCCTCTTCTCATATCTTCCTACCTCTTTTCCCTTCCTGAGTCAGTAAGTAATTTAACATAGATTTTTTCTTTAAAATTTTTTTATTTTAATAACAAATTTTCATGTTTTCCAGTCATATGATCCATATTATCTCCCTCCCTTCTTTCCTCCCTCCTCTCAGAACTGACAAGCAATTCGATCTGAGTTATACATGTATTATCACACAAAACATATTTCCAAATTATTCCTTTTTATAAGCAAATAATCTTATAGAAACAAAACTCCACATCATATACCCAAATAAACAAGTGATAAATCATATGTTTTCATCTGTATTTCTATTCCAGTGGTTCTTTCTATAGATGTGGATAGTGTTCTTTTTCATAAGTCCTCAGAATTGTCCTGTATCATTGTATTTTTATTAGTAGCAAAGTCTGTCACAGTGATAGGCAATCTTTTGAACTTGATGTGTCAAAATTCACCAAAAAACTGAGCATAACTCGGGTGATGTGTCAGTTCGAGAAAAAAAATCATACTTTTGCAATATTTATAGTTTAAATAACAAAAATGTATAATTGTAATATATAATTGTATTTAATGAACCAAAATAGGTAAATTAATATAGCTAGAATTGTGATCTATAGCACACAGAATGTCTATACGACTACAGCAAATGTTTCATCTTTGGCATGCAGCCCCATACTTCTCTATATGCGGCCGTATGTCATCAAAAATGGCCATGTGTGTCAGTGCTGACATGCTTGTCATATGTTTGCCATCATTGGTCTATCACATTTGATCATTCCACAATATTGCAGTTACTGTGTGTAATGATCTCCTGATTCTGCTTATTTCACTCTGCATCAGTTCACATAGGTCTTTCCAGCTCTTTCTGAAATCATCATGTTCATCATTCCTTATAGCACAGTGGTATTCCATCACTATCATATACCACAATTTTTTCAGCCATTCTCCAACTGAGGGATGACAGCCCTTTAGTTTCTAATTTTTTGCCACCAAAAAGAGCAGCTATAAATATTTTTGTACAAACAGATCCTTTCAATTTTTTTTTTTTTTATGTCTGGGATACAGACCCAGTAGTGGTATTCCTGGATCAAAAGGTATGCATTCTATTAAAACCCTTTGGGCATAATTCCAAATTGTCCTCCTAAGTGGTTGGCTCAGTTCATGACTCTGTCAGTAATGCATTAGTGTCCCAATTTTGCCACATCCCCTCCAACATTTATCATTTTCCTTTACTGTCATATTGGCCAATCTGGTAGCTGTGAAGCGGTACCTGAGAGTTGTTTTAATTTGCATTTCTTTAATCAAGAGGGATTTAGAACATTTTTTCAAATTATTATTGATAACTTTGATTTCTTCATTTGAAAACTGCCTATTCATATCCTTTGACTATATATCATTTGGAGATTGACTTAGATTTTTATAAATTTTACTTACTTCTTTACATATTTGAGAAATGAGACATTTATCAAAGGAATTTGTTATAATTTTTTTCCCAGTTAGTTGCTTCCCTTCTAATCTTGGTTCCATTGGTTTTGTTTATATAAAAACTTTTAAATTTTTAAATGTTTAAAATTTTAATTTGATATAATCAAAATTATTCATTTTATATCTTGTAATGTTCTCTATCTCTTGTTTGATCATAAATTCTTCCCTTTTCCATTGATCTGACAGGTGAACTATACTATGTTCCCCTAATTTATTTATAATATCACTCTTTATGTTAATTCACATATCCATTTTGACGGTATCTTGTTATAGAGTGTGAGATATTTATCTAAGCCTAATTTTTGCCATATTGTTTTCTAATTTTCCCAGCAGTTTTTGTTACATAGTGAGTTCTTATCCCCAAAAGCTCAGATCTTTGGGTTTCTCAAACACTAGATTGCTGAGATTATTTACCCTTAATCTATTCTATTGATTCACCTTTCTATTTGTTAGCCAGTACCAGATTGTTTTGATAATTACTGCTTTATAGTATAGTTTAAGATCTGGTACCACTAGGCCACCATCCTGCACTTTTTCTAGGTTTATAAAATAGTTTTTTGGTAGTCTTATTGGTATGGCCCAGAATAAGTAAGTTAACTTAGGTAGGATTGTAATTTTTATTATATTGGTTCAGCCTACTCATGAACAGTTAATGTTTTTTTTTTCTGATTGTTAAGATCTATCTTTATTTGCATGAAAAGTGTTTGGTAATTGTGTTCATATAATTCCTGGCTTCATCTTGGCAAATAGATTCCAAGGTATTTTATATTCTCTAGAGCAGTGATAGGCAAACTACAGCCCCCTAAAATGTTCTATGTGCCCACCCCCATTATTCCTAATCTGACAAATACGAGTAGGATACAATACAATGGAACTTCGAAAGAGTTGCCTTAGAAACAGACTGACAGATGAGCATTTCCTTTCCTTTGGCCCCCTCTTTAAAAAGTGCCCATCACTGGTCTAGAGTGATTTTTAAAAGGAGTTTCTCTTTCTAACTCTTATTGCTAAGTTTTGATGGAAATGCTAATGATTTATGTGGGTTTATTTTGTACCCTCCCACCAACTTTGCTAAAGTTCTTAATTATTTCCACTAGCCCTTTAGTTGATTTTCTAGGATTCTCTAAGTATACCATCATATCCGCAAGGAGTGATACTTTAGTTTCCTCATTGCCTACTTTCATTCCTTCAATTTCTTTTTCTTCTCTAATTGCTAAAGCTAGCATTTCTAATACAATATTAAATAATAGTGGTGATAATTAGCATCTCTGCTTCCCTCTTGATCTTATTGGGAAGGCTTCTAACAACCCCATTGCTGGTGATACTTGCTGATGGTTTTTATGCCATGTGAATGATGGGGAGGAAAGAAATAAATACATACTTGGGGCACAGAAGGCCAAAGTTCTTTTGTTTCCCCTATGATAATGTAGGTGAGTATGATCAAAATGAGGGCCAAAGAGGCTCTTGGGAACAGTTTTGTGGTAATAACCCTGTGCCACCTGTGCTATACACATTGAATATCTAAGATCTCTTAGTGAGAGACTTATGAAGAACAGATTGTCCATGTATGTATCTATAAAGGGGTTTGGAACAATTAATATGTATTTTTTGAGTAATGGGAAAGTTCCTTAGGAAAGCTGCTAAGAAAACCAAAGAAATTTTTTTCTAGTGTAAGAAAAACACTTTGCACTTTTTCAGTGGAAACAAAGTAGTTGCCCATAACTAGAGAGTGGGCAAACAAATTGTGGTATATCAATGTAACACAATCTGACTTCTGTGTAAGAAATAATGAATGGAGAGAATACTGAGAAACATAGAAATATCTATATGAACTGATGCAAAGTGAAAGAAGCCAAGCCAAGAAAATTATATACACAGTGACTGCAACAATGTAAATGGAAAGAACAATGATAATCAAAAGCAAATGTAAATTTATAAAGAAGAGGATAGCCTCAAAGATGTAATGGGAAGAAACCTCCTCTTTCTTTATAGAGACAATGATTCCACAGATGTGGGATTTTTTTATATATGTCAGATTCTTTCCATGTAGTGATCAGTTTTTTTTTTAATTCTTCATATTTCCTTTAAAAAAAACTTCGTCTCTGGGATGGGTGAAGGGGGAGAGGGAAGATACAGGGGAAATGTAAGCAATGTAAAAATAAAAGATATTGATGAAAGGGCATTTGCAAAGAAAAACATTTTTCTAAGGGTAAGGCATAGATTTTCAAACAGTTTTGGAATGATTTGAAAATCTTTTAAACTAATAATTCCACTTGAATATGTGCAATTCTATTTCAGTTTATAGTAAGAGTAGAAGCCCTATTATTTTTGGCAGCTGTCTTGTATACATAGATAAACACTGGATTGAGCTTTAGACACTAATTACTTAGAGTTTTCTAATAAAAATTATTTCAAACAAATGAGTTATAATTTAGAGTGCTATCTTATGCTTCAAAAGTACAAGTTTTAACTTGGAGGCAGAAAAGGTTTGGAATCTCAGGAGGAATAATTTTTATTAATAAGTGGTAATAGCACAAAAAGGAATAGCACTTCCAGACTTAAAACTGTAGCACAGATCAGTAAACATCAGAACTATTTGGTACTGGTTAAAAATAGTCATAGATTAATGGAACTGACTAGAAAGAATCAGAAACAACTGCATTTAATAACCCTGTGTTTAATAGGCTCAAGAACATAAATCACTCTAAGAAGAGCTTGTTATTTGAAAAGAACTGTTAAAGAAAATGAGGAAGCAATTTGGCAGAACTAAGTTTAGACCAACATCTTACACTATACAGTATATCACAGTAAGTTCAAAATAGATACATAATATAAAATTTAAATATCACTATTAGATGAGAAGAGAATTAACACAAGTACCTTTAAAAAATCTACAGTTAGGAGAAAGCTCTAAACCAAACCTAGGGAGAAAGACAATTATTTTAAAAATGGTTACATGAAAATAAGAATTTTTACATGGAAAATTAAAGTAATGAGGTCTTTTTTGGAATCTTCTGGTCTCTCAGGGTCCCAACTCCATTGCCCCTTCTATGCTAACATGGATTAATAGCCATGAGTTGTGATTGACTCTTTCAGAGGAGGTTGGGCTGCAGAGAGAAATGGGAACTTCTCAGAACCTGGCTCACTATACAGGCTGAAGAGGTTGAAAGCATAGAGGGAGAATTCTAGCATCTTCTTAGAATTGCAGTTGATCATTACAGGGAGGCCTATTCCCTAGGCAACTTTTTTAAAGTCATATATCCTGAAATAATAAAGCAGCAAAGTAAATCAGCAAAACAGGCCTGTTTTGTACATGGTGTTCTCATTTTTGTTATACAATATGTATAAATGGAATTAGCTCATCCTCATTCATTATTAGACTCTAGCCATCAGAAATAATGTCACCCCACCCCACTTAGAATTAAGTGGGGTGGGGAAGATTAGTTACCCACATGTGACAATAAGTAACAAATCAAGAACAAGGGACTGCCCTTTGGGTAGTCCAAAACAGTGTTGAGGCTGCCATTTGTCCACTTGAAATTGAAGGTGGATGCAGGAAGTGACGAAAGATGGTATCTTTTAAATATGATGGTAACTTCCTATGGAGGAGTTGGCGCTTTGATCTTGGTGTTGAAGGATCTCTGCTGAGACCTCAGATGGCTTCCCTCTGAATTGTCACGTGGGTAAGTTAGGCTGACTTCCTTTCTCCTCCCTTGGCGTTTCTGGAGGCTTTACCCTCAGTGAGGCCTCTCTTGCCTCTCTAATTTTAAAAGACCTTGTGGCTAGTAGCCTTATTTAATTAACCTCTGTGCTCCTTTGCTGGGACCTCTAAATTCTTATCTGGTCCAGACCTCTGGTCCAGGCCAGAGTTTCTCTTTCTCAATTTCCCTACCTTCAACCTTCCTAATTGTAAATAAACTTCCATAAAAGTCATCCTGACTTGGGTCTATTATAATTTGAAATCGAGTTAATCCAATTTCTGGCAACCATACCTTAAATATCTAGTTTCCCCTCTTACAAATAAGAGCAAAATCACAGAAGAGAAATGAGCAAATCTTTGGCCATGTATGTGAGTTGATATGATGGCCATCATAAAATCCAGGTGTATAAATAGCTAAAATCAACTGTAGGAAGACATTAAAGGCAGGACAAACACAAGTAAGATCATAGGATCATAGATTTATCCAACTCTCTCATTTTACAGATAAGGAAATTAAGACCTGGAGATGGCAGCTGAAAGGTTTAGAGCTTTCTAGTCCAACTCCTTTATTCTACAGAGAAAAAAATTATGACCTGGAGATGATGAGTGCCTTGTTTAAGGTCATAAAAGTAGTAGGAATTAGAGGTAGAATTTGAATCCACATCCTCTAAATCTAGAACCAATGTTCTTTTCACTGTACCACATTTACTGTCCTACTGTGCTATAACTGCAGAATTTAGATACTCAGGTGTATCAGCATCCCAAGATAATCCAAAGATCCAAAACTAAGCAAAGACTGACTTTATGAACAAAATCAGGAAGGCTAACTGTAGGAGCTTGATGAGAAATAGAGGAGGGAGGGAGAAAACAAAGAAGAGAAGAACAGAGACAGAAGTAAATAGAGAGAGCTAGGTGGGAGCAGGCTAGACGGTGGACCACTGCCCAGAGAATTTTAAACACTGAAGATGGTGAGATAATGCTAGTTTTTCTAATAGTACCTGGTAGGTACTTAATAACAAGCATCTTTCCTTCCTAATCTCCCCATTCATGGCACTGCTATTTTTTCTGTCTCTGTTTTGTTTGTTCTTCCCTGACCCTCTAGAGATTTGGATGTGACATGATCTTGTTAGCCTCAATATTGCAAAACCAGAAAGGAATTAGGAGACATCAGCTTTAGGGGGACATTTCTGCATAATCACCAGAGCTTTTTCTTGTGTTTGCCTGAATAAAGACCACACCCTTGCCCTGTCCCCATTGTCAAATAGAGACTCTGAGGAGTTAGACACATCCTCAGGGTCCTCATCAATCTCTGGCTATTACAACTGGAATAACAGAGTCCTAATGGAAAAGGTCTCTGGGTTTGGACCAGAATTCACTTCATTAAACATTTATCAAGTTTCTATTGTGTCCAAGGCACCTTAATGAGGGCTGGAGAAAGTGTCAGGGTGATCACTTCCAAATGGTGGAGGGAGTGAAGGTGGGAATACTGTATGACATAAAGTATGAATAATCAGTAACAACTTGAGGAATTGGGGGCAGTTAGGTAGCACGATGATTAGAGTTCCAGGCATGGAGTCAAGAGAACCTGGGCTCAAATCTAGTTTCAGACACTTGCTAGCTGTGTGATTCTAAGCAAGACACTTAATTCCTATGCCTAGCCCTTGCTGCTCTTCTGACTTAGAACTTATTCTAAGACAGAAGGTAAGATTTAAAAACAACAACAACAAGAAAAACAATTCAGGAGATCAAGGATTACAGAGAAGGTGGTATCTTCAGAGGACCTGAGGCTTGATCCTGGGTATGTTACTACCTGTGTCACCTTGGATGAATTGCATAACTGTTCTTCCTTTCTATTGCCTCCTCTGTAAGATGAGGAAGTTGGACCAGATGGCCTTCCAGCTCTAATAATCTCTGATCCTTTGGATTTCATCATCTGTGAAATAGCATGGGGGGATTTTGTAGCTCTCTGCCTTGCGGTTCTATTTCAAATTCCATCTTGTACCTCTCAGTTCAGTTCTGTGACATCAAGTTGAACAATTCTGAGAGTTCAGCTGAAAGTATAACATTGCCACTCCTCCTGACTCCTGGTTTTTTTTCCTTAAGCAGGTTCCTTATCATGTAGGAGACAGCAAGCTAATCACCTGGATCTCTCTTAGAGCCAAGGCTACAGAATGATCAATTTGGGAACAACAAAGCCTTTTGATGGCTTCACTGTTTGTTTATTGGCAACTCCATGTGGGCAAGGGATTCCATCACTCAGGACCCAGGCTTCTTTTGGGTTGTAGAGCAAGCCATGGTATAGAGCTGACTCATAGGGGAGTCTCAAATTGGACTCTTGGATCTTATTTGGCATAGATTACTAAATGTTCTCTCCTCTACCTAGTGGAACCCCTCCACTCCCTCCTTTCAAAGTTCAGCTAAAGGTACTACCTCCTACACTTAGATTTCCCTGATCTCTCTCAAATATTAGTGTAGAACCCCCATAACTGTTTATTTACTCTGTGTATAGGATTTTCAATCAATAAACATTTATTAAGCATCTTGGATGTTCCAAGCTCTGTGCTAGGTGCTGAAAATATAAAGAAAAGAAATATATAAAGGGAAGGAAAAAATGAAACAATGCCTACCCTCAAGGGGTTTATATTCTTTGGAAGGATTCTATATCTATCTATATCTATATCTATATCTATATCTATATCTATATCTATATCTATATCTATATCTATATCTATATCTATACATATATATCTATACATATCTATATATACAGATAGATAGATAGATAGATAGATAGATCTATCCCAGACCTCAATTCTCAATCGTTTCCATGTGACTATTCTCATTGTAGGAAGAATGATGACTATTAAATCAAATAAACAGCTGAACATGTTCAGGAAATCTTCCTCCAGAAAGTTGGGCTTAAACTGAGTCTAGAAGGAAATGGAGAACTCTTTGCAGTAGAGGAAGAAAGGAGTACTTTCCAGGCATTGGGAACTGGAGTTCATGAGTCCGATGGTTTCAAACTCAAATAAAAATGGGAATTGCTAAAATTTAACATATAAGGATTCCTGCAGGAAACCATAGCTTAACATTATGTTTTATTGTATTTTCATTTATTTGTTAAATACTTACCAATAATTACATTTTAATCAGGGTATGGCCCATTCGTAGTGTTGTAGGTGCTTGTGGCCTGCAGGATCCAGCCCATTGTCTTCATTTGACAAATGAAAAACTCAGAGCAGGTGTAATGGAGCTACAATCCTCATCCAGCATCTCTGACTCCCAGTCTAGTGCTCTTTCCACTATACTGTATCTCTCACAGACTAACTAAAGAATAAGAGTATTAGGAGAATATTTGGAAAATGAAATCCTAAAATGGTATTTATGATGTTTCCAGAGTCTCAGCTTTTTCTTGGGTTTTTATTTAGCAGATTGACACAGCAGGATGGAATGAACACCAGCTCAGGAGTCTAAAGGCTGGGTTCAAATCCTCCCTCTGCCATTTACTACCTAATTGCCCTAGGGCAAAATGCTTGATCTCCCCTAGACCTTCATTTCCTCTTTTGTAGAATGAGGAGAATAGACTAAATAACCTTTGAGACCTCTTCTAGGTCATGAATTCATTTTTGCCAATGAGTGAACCTTTCCTAATTGGCCTGAATTTTCTCCTCTTATGCTTAGATTTTAGAATGTGAGGGCTTTGTGAAGTGGTCCTGTTTCAAAGACATTAAAAGTCCTGGGAAGTAAATGCAGAACTGTATGAAGATACTATAAAGTATAAGTAAGTCCATTATTATTATTATTCTTTTGCCATTTTTAGTGGTATCCAGCTGTTTGTGACCTCTTTTTGGAGTTTCTTGGCAAAGATACTGGAGTGGTTTGCCATTTCTTACTTTAGCTCATTTTACAGATGAGGAAACTGAGGCAAACAGTGAAGTGATTTGCCCAGCGTCACTTAGCTAGTGTCTAAGGTGAGATTTGAACTCAGATCATCCTGACTCCAAACCTGGTATTCTATCCACTCTACCACCTCGCTGCTCAGGTCCAGTATAGGGTTTGAGTTTGGGGACTTTTTCTTTTCTGAGGGTAGTGGTGATTGGGTGGAGGGGTGGAAACCCATAGGAGAACCCAGGAGGCTTCTCTAATTTGGTTGCAAGCCCTTTTAGTCCCCTCATGCTCCGAGTGATCGTATTATTTTCTATAAGAGTAGAAGAAATCATAGTAGAGTTAAAACAATTTTCTGTTAGATGCTGCTTGTAACCCTGTTCCTATAGCAACCAATATCATGAGCTGAGAGGCACCCTGTACTGAACTGTGGTGATCTAAAAAGAAAACATTTGCAACAGAATTATAGCAGTAGGTCAGATGGAATCTTATTTCCACGATTTCTAAAGAATTTAGCTATCACCACATCACCACCACCAAGGAAGAGACCGTTTACATATAGAATACTGGTGAGAATTCACACACACACACACACACACACACACACACACACACAAGCAAATACTTAAAAGGAAGGAAGAAAATCCACCATTTATTAAGGACCTACTACAGTGTCCTAAGTGTTTTGCCAATATTTGATATATCATTTGATTCTATAACAATCCTGGGATAAAGGTGCTTATTATCCCCAGATAACAGTACTGAGGCAGACTTGCTAGTAAATGCCTAAGGCTAAATTTGAATTCAGTTCTTCTTAACTCCAGACCCCAAGTTCCATTCACTTCACCACCTTGCTGCTTCTAAAAATTCCAGATACTCAAAACAACCCTTAGACAAAGACCTAAAACGTACTCTAGTGACCTATAATTTCTATTATTTTCTCTTGGGAGGTTTATACTTAAAGAGTAAAAAAGTGGGGCAGATGGTCACTTATTTCTCTATTATTTCAGCTTTATTTTCATTGCCTGAGCCATATTCTCAGGGCAAGCCAGGACATGGCTCAAGCTTATTCTTCTCTTAGTCCTCATATTCTTTGAGAAGTGCGTAGGTGTTGTAAAAAACCAAAAAACTGAAAAACAAAACAAAATAAAACCTCTTCAGTTTGCTCATCAGCTCCAACCTGGGGGCCCAGGAACTTTGCAACTCCCAAGGTATCCAGACACTTCTGAAAAATCCATCACTCTTGATTGCTGATCTGTGTTCAGGCAAGGAAAAGAAACAGAAAACAAAAGTAGCCAAAGGTTTGAGAATCAGGATCAGCCTCACTAGGCAGGATTTGTACTTTCTGCCATATGTAAGCAGTCGTGTTATCTACTATTTGGTTCTTAATAAATTAAAAAATTTTTATTATAATTGTTTTTATACACCCTTACTTTCTATCTTGGAATTGATATTCAGTGTAAGTTCCAAGGCAGAAAAGCAAAGAGCTTTAAGGGCTAGGTAATTGAGGTTAAAAGACTTGCCCAGGGTCACACAGCTAAGAAGTGTCTAAGGTTAGATCTAAACCCAGGACCTCCCATTTCTGGCCCTGGCTCTCAATATACTGAACCACCTACATTCTCCTTCCAATGGTTTGACATTGGTGTAAATCTTTAATAACCTCTTAAAAAAAAAGTACACCCAGTGTACTTTTAAGGTTAATTTACATTCTCCATCACTTTCTTAAGTCTAGACAATCAGCAAAACAATAAATCAAGCCATGGTCTGTTGCTTACTGATTTGTTTATTTATTTATTTCACTTTACTTACAGCACTTTTATTTTTGCTTTCACGAAGACGTGAGAGGCATTACAATTCTCAACTCTTAGGATGACTTACAGATTTTGAAATTCTATTCTTGTGTGAGAACATTAAGGCGACCTGCAAAAATCTTCTATAAATTAACTAGATGTGTAAATTTACAGGGTAAGAAGGGAAATTATTTTACCACTCAAGGTCCAGTAACTTAGCCCCAGGACATTGGAGAGGAAATAGTGACTTAAAGAAAAATAAAAAACAAAACCAACAACAAAAACTCATTCCTAAGGCTTAGATTCAAAAAGTATTCCCACTAGGATGGTGGCAAGATGTAACGCACATGTAATAAACTCTTGTCAGTCTTAGGAGAGAGATTCCACAAGTCAGCTCTTTTGGATGCTGTAAATATGACCTTTAGCTACATATCTGATGCTTTATGGAACCAAACCATACAGCTGTTGAGTGGCCACCAGCCAGATATTAAGTTGCCATAGCATCAGGTCTATTCTCTTAGAAATTATATATTCTACGTAGAAACTCTTAGTCTTAGCTGTGAAAATCAAGTGACCTTAACCCCAATAGGCCTTAAAATCAAAGATGTATACAAGGTATGTTAAAATGTACGCCAAAGTAGGGGGGCAGCCAGGTAGTTCACTGGATAGAGAGCCAGACCTAAAGATGGGAGGTTCTGTGTTCAAATCTGACCTCAGACACTTCCTAGCACTGTGACCCTGGGCAAGTCACTTAACCTTCATTGCCAAGGGCAACTTCGTGGCACAGAAGATATGGTGCCAAGCCTGACTGAGGCAAGAATACTCATCTTCCTGAGTTCAAACATAGCCTCAGACAAAACCCCAAAATCAGGTCAAATCTGAAAAACAACTAAGGTGTTGGAACCTTGTTGGTAGTAAGTAAGTAAGTAGCTTTGCCTTGGAACAAATACACAGTATTGATTCTAACATGAAAAGGAAGGTTTTTTTTTAAAAAAGTACATTAAAGAAACTGTTAACAGCAGGTCAAATCAATAATATAAAGTACTGGTATTTGTCCAATATCAGATACAAACCCCAAGGACATGTTTTATTTTTATTTTTATTTATTTTTTAAATTTTTATTTAGAATATTTTCCCATGGTTACATGATTCATGTTCTTTCTCTTTCCC
Source organism: Gracilinanus agilis (assembly GCF_016433145.1). Taxonomy (NCBI): domain Eukaryota; kingdom Metazoa; phylum Chordata; class Mammalia; order Didelphimorphia; family Didelphidae; genus Gracilinanus; species Gracilinanus agilis. Next base: position 326,823,038 of record NC_058133.1, read on the forward strand.
CCACACCCTCCCTCCCCATAGCCGCTGCGCAATTCCACTGGGTTTTACATGTATTATTGATCAAGACCCATTTCCATATTATTGATAGTTGCACTAGGGTGATCGTTTAGCATCTACATCCCCAATAATATTCCCATTAACTCATGTGGTCAAGCAGTTGTTTTTCTTCTGTATTTCTACTTGCACAGTTCTTCCTCTTAATGTGGATAGCTTTCTTTCTCATAAATCCCTCAGAATTGTCCTGGATCCTTGAATTGCTGCTAGTAGAGAAGTCCATTATGTTTGATAGTACTAGAGTATATCAGTCTCTATATACAACGTTCTCCTGGTTCTGCCCCTTTCACTCTGCATCAATTCCTGGAGGTCATTCCAGTTCACATGGAATTCCTCCAGTTCACCATTCCTTTCAGCACAACAGTATTCCATCACCAGCAGACACCACAATTTGTTCAGCCATTCCCCAATTGAAGGACATACCCTCATTTTCCAATTTTTTGCTATCACAAAGAGCACGGCTATAAATATTTTTGTACAAGTCTTTTTTCTATGATCTCTTTGGGGGTATAAACTCAGCAGTGGTATGACTGGATCAAAGGGCAGGCAATCTTTTATAGCCCTTTGAGCATAGTTCCAAATTGCCATCCAGAATGGTTGGATCAATTCACAACTCCACCAGCAATGCATTAATTTTGCCACATCCCCTCCAACATTCACCACTTTCCTTTGCTGTCATGTTAGCTAATCTGCTAAGTGTGAGATGGTACCTCAGAGTTGTTTTGATTTGCATTTCTCTAATTATAAGAGATTTAGAACACTTTTTCATGTGTTTGTTGATAGTTTTGATTTCTTTATCTGAAAACTGCCTATTCATGTCCCTTGCCCATTTATAAATTGGGGAATGGCTTGATTTTTTGTAAAATTGATTTAGCTCCTTATATATTTGAGTAATTAGACCTTTGTCAGAGGTTTTTGTTATAAAGATTTTTTTCCCAATTTGTTGCATTGGTTTTGTTTGTACAAAAACCTTTTAGTTTAATTTAATCAAAATAATTTATATAACATTTTGTAATTTTTTCTAACTCTTGCTTGGTTTTAAAATCTATAGATTTGGGGTAAGTGGCCTCAGCAAGACAGTCTATGATAAACACAACGAGCCCTGCTTTGGGGACAAAAACCCACTATTTGACAAAAACTGCTGGAAAAATTGGAAAATAGTATGGGAGAGATTGGGTCTAGATCAACATCTCACACCCTATACCAAGATAAATTCAGAAAGGGTGAATGACCTGAATATAAAGAAGGAAACTATAAGTAAATTAAGTGAACACAGAATAGTATACTTCTTAAATCTCTGGGAAAGGAAAGATTTTAAAAGGCATGCTTTTTTTCCAAGAAGGTCAATTCTGGTTTCATGAGGTTAACTCAAGGCATATATTTGCCAGTACAAATTTTTGCTTTGTGAATTCTTGTTCAATAAATGCTATGCATCTGCTAGCAGTCCATTTAGAAGCACTGGCAATGGCAGCAGCTATATGGCATGGCAGAAGAGCGCTAGGCTCAGAATCAGGAAAACTCATACTCATGAATTCAAATTTGGCCTCAGAAACTTAGTAGTTGGGTAACCTTGGGCAAGTCACTTAATTCTATTTACCTGTTTCCTCATCTATAAAATGAGCTGGAGAAAGAAATCCCCAAATTAACATGTAATTTGGAAAAAATAAAAAAAATCAATTAAAACAGAAGCATTTGCAATAGACAATGGATTTGCTTGCTGAGTCACATCTGCTGGAAGGTGGAGAGAGAAGCCATAATAAAGCCACCAATCCAAAGAGAATATTTACATTTAAGGGGAGCAGTGGCATTAATTTTCTTTGTGCTAGGTGTCAGGGCTGTGCTTTCTCTCTGCATTCTGTCAGCAATACCAAGATACAAGATAGTATCGCTACATAATCCTATGTTGGCATATTGGATATCAACATCATACTTTGTGATAGAATTGAAATTGAAAGTGGTCTCATGAATGCCATAGGATTCTGGAACCAGGAAGGATAGCTAGTAGAAGCCCTTTGGACACCTGCACCTCTCCTTGGGGCAGTGATCTTCCTCTGGCCATCAGGAAGTTCATAGTTTTTCTCCAGGAGGAAGACGAAGCAGCAGAGGCCATATCCTGCTCACAGTCCAGGCAACGAGACACAGCTTTTTATTGACATCACAAACAATTTCCCTTTCAACTGTGGTAGTGAGACTGTGCCCTCTTCCTCTCACTATCTTCATGAGGTAGTCTGCCAGGTTGTGGCCAGGATATTCTAGACAAAGAATAGGATGGGGAAGGGCATAATCTTTATAGATGGGCACAGCGTGGCTGACACCATCACCAGGGTCCATAATAATACCAGTGGTATGACCAGAGACATACAGAGACAACACAACCTGAATAGCTGCATACCTGGCTGGAGTGCTGAAAGTCTCAAATATGATCTGTGTCATCTTTTCTCTGTTGACCTTATGGGAGCATCTGTAAGCAGAAAAAAGTGTTGCTCAGGGAGCTCATTGTAGAAGATATGGTGTGAGATTTTCTCTATATCACCCCCGTTGGTAACAATGCCATGTTTAATGGAATATATTTCAGTCAAGATAGCTCTCTTACTCTGGGTCTCATCACCAACATAACTATTCATCTGCTCCATTCTCACCATGACACCCTGATTTACTGGGCATCCAACAATGGAGAGGAATATAGCTGGAGGAATGTCATCCCCAGCAGAGCCATTGTTGATGACAAGAAGAGCAATTTCTTCCATTTTTGTTTAATTTGAGGCTGTACCTGATCCTAGTCAAAAGAAAATGGAACTCGAGGAAAAGAGAGGTCCAGAAAAGGGGGGAATGTCTAAAATAGCCTACAAATGCCTCTGACTACAACTTTTAAGTGAAATAGCTTGCCGATCTCTAAGGCATACATGTTCACACTGAAAATTCAACAATCTTCTCTGCAGTGGGTTCAATCTGGCTCCAGTACAATCCTTAATTTAAGGGTGAGGATTGAAGGGAGACATTCAAACTAGAGAGGGCAGAACTGGGAATGACTAGACTAGCCTAGGCTGGGGACATAAGGTTAAAATGGAGAGGGGTGTTATTTATAACACTCCCAAATATCTTGATACTCAGGCTTTGATAATCAAAAGTACATGTGAGAAATAAAATGATTTTCAGAGCTGCAGCCAGTACTATAGACAAAATTGTCAACTAGGCAAAGTTTTTATTTGGTGCCTTCCCACCTTCCTTTTGTGAATCCTTGCTTCTATATATATTTTCACAAAATTCACAATTTAAAATTTTGTTTGAGAAAAATTTCAGGAAAAGAAGTTTGTTAACTCTTTGAATCCAGAAAATGAACTATTTGGAGAAATATGCCTACAGAAACCTACACTGCATCAGAAGATCCAGAATGAACTTTGGGGTACAACTGATTGAACTGAAGGGGGTTGAACACAGTTATTCTGAATGTACACTCTTATGCCAAAGGAGTTTGCTCCCTAATTGACTTTTTGTCAATGCACCTAGCAAACATTGGTTTTGCTTTCTCTCTCTTCTATTTCCCTCTTATCTTTAACTACTGTAGTTTCCTCTTAGAAGGTTCAATATTGTATGCACCTGTAGTTAGAAGATTTTTAGGGATACAAGATGATTATGTCAAATGATCCACTGGGGAGACTAGTCTTCCAAAGGATCACAGTGGGGATTGTGAAGATGGGATTAATTCTCCCCTAGCCCACTTTTAGATTTAATCACCAGAAGCCTATACACCTCATTTGTCCTTAAGATTGGGGAGGTCTGTGACCTACATGTGCTATAGTAGGTGACAAATCAAAACCCACTGACTGCCCCCTGGGCAGTCCTAAGCAAAGCTAAAGCTGCAACTGGTTCATGTAAAGTGGAAGGAAGGCACAGGAAGTGATGAAAGGAATGGTCTTTAAAAGTGGGAAAAACTTCCTGTGGCGGTTCTTCTGCCTTCGAACTTGGCCTTAAAGGAACTCTGGTTTGGGACCTTGGACTGCTCTTGAATTTTCCTCTAGGACTACCACTTGGGTGAGTGAAAAGGCTGACTCATTTTTCTGGCTTTTCTGGAGGTACTAGCCTCCAGAGAGGCCCCTTGTCTTGGAGGAGGACTTGTGCCTAGAAACCTTGTTTAATTTACCTCTGGGCCCCTCTTTGTTGGGGCCTCTGAAGCTCTGCCTGGTTCCGACCTGGCCAGAGTAATTATCTACTTTCCCTTTCTCATTTCCTTACTTTCATTCTTTCTCCTTTTATAAATAAACAACCATAAAAAGTCATCCTGACTTGAGTAATATGTTTTTGGTGACCACATTTTTATACATTTAGTACAACCTTTAATTTTTAACACTTACACTTCACCTCCCACATCCCTCTTTCTTTTTTTTAAACATTTATTTATTTTTAATTTTTAAACATTTATTTATTTAGTTAATTTTGAATATTTTCCCATTGTTACATGGTTCATATTCTTTCCCTCCCTTTCTCTTTTCCCCCTCCCAGAGCCAACAAGCAAAATCAAAAACTATTTCCATATTATTAATATTTGCATTAGAGTGATCATTTAGAGTCTACATCCCCAATTATGTCCCCATCAAAACTATGTGATCAAGGAAATGTTTTTCTTCTGTGTTTCTACTCTCACAGCTCTTTCTCTGGACCACATCCCTCTTTCCTCAATATACCCTCTCTACTCCATGTATCCCAAGTTTCCTATCCAAGTCTGCTCTTTTTCTTGTCCCCTATACTCTGAAATCACCTCTTTTCATCTGGTACCAAACAAAATTCTCATTCAAAATGCTCTTAATTTGGCCAATGTGTGAACCAAGGATTGGATTTAAAGTAATTCACATTGAACACTAAAAGGAGAATTACTGATAGGCTGAATCCTCAGGGAAATATTTTAGTATTTTAAAAAAGATTTTGTTAACTCATATATATTTCTGGTGAAGTAGGTGGGAGAGAGAGTTAAGCTTCTTATCTAACAAGCATGTCACTTTGAGCCCAACATCTCCTTATCTTTAAGCATCCTTTAAATACTATAGTCACTTCATGATTAAAGAAATAGGAATTACTTAGCAACATGTAGCTACAAACCACTCAACATCCTTCCCCATCTTTGCAAATGGCTGCATTCAAGGAGAGAGCAAAAGCTGGTAGATGGTCCAAGGAATCTGGGATGTGTGAAGTCCCTGAATTCAGAGGGTCTCTAGTTTAGATGCTGCTAACATAATGATCTAATGACTTCATTGAGAAAGCAGAGAAGTGAAATATCTTTGAGGTTCTCTATTTTCTTTTCATGGGAATTTTGGACCATAGTCTATTACTTAAATTCAATAGGAAGTCAGCCTAAAAGAATGATGAGTGGGTCTTCTGGATGATAAAATTTTCCTGAGGAATAACCCTGGGGAGAGAAAAAAATTATTTTTAAAGCTTCAGCCAACTGAATAATATTTGAGGAAATTAGGTCTGCGCAAGAAAGGTTTGCTTGGCTTCTGGGAAAAGGATAACTTTTTAATGGAAGGCCAGTTTAAAAAATCTTTCTGGAAGAGAAGAGGCCAGGGTATCCAAAAGCCCAGTTTTACCAAATCATTCACCTTTGTGTGCAAGAAAAAGAAATTCTTTGGGTCAATTTCTTTTTATTTTATGATATGACTAGGGGTTTTGAGGGGAGTTTCAAAGCAGATGGAATTGTTTTAGCAAGTCAAAGCTCCTATATAATTCAGTAAGAGATCATGTCTGTTCCTAGCCTGGTACTTCCAGTCAAGGTAAGAGAAAGAGAGCTAATTTTTAATAATAATAATACAAAATATATTGTTATATAATTTTAATATACATAGATATAATTAACATAGACTGATAAAATATTGGCATATGATATATAAACATTATAATAATAATGATCATTATTATTTTTTAAGGAAAAGAACCAAAATGCAAAAAATAAGAACTTCTTCCTTAGATGTTTCTTGATACCCTATGCCTTTTTTGTGTACATTTGTCTTCTTTGTTGTTTTTCAGTTGTTTTAGTCATATATGTTTCATGGTGATACCTTGTGGAGTTTTCTTAACAAATATATTGGAGTGGTTTTTTTTGTCATTTTGTTTTCCAGCCTATTTTTCACATAAGGAAACTGAGGTAAACAGGGTTAAATGACTTATCTAGGTCACACAACTATTAAGGGTTTGAGGCTGGATTTGATCTTACAAAAATGAGTCTTCCTGACTCTAAGCTTGTCTTATTTATATTTTCACCATTGCTGCACATGTCTTCTGTGTCCTACTTGACTATATGCTCTGAGAGACTTTTTAGCAATTGGTTCTTAACTTTTGTTCTTAACATTTTGCACACAGTAGGCACCTAATGAATAGTTGTTGAATTTTCTTAGAAGGTAGCTTCATAAGCTCATAGACTTATTGCTCTCAAGCTATTAGAGACTTTAGAAGATATCTAGCCCAATTCCCTCATTTTACAGATGAAATTATTTCAGGTCATATATCAGAAATAGGATTTGAACTCAGGACATCTAAGTCTAGAGCCAGGGCTCTTTTTGTGATACTAGAGTTTTTTAGTCTATTCCCTGGGTTTCAAGAGAGATGATCTGGGTTCTGGTCCTATCTCTGTCACCTTATAGCTGTAGGATCTTGGGCAAGTCTATTAACCTCAGTAGGCCTCAGTTTCCTCGTGTGTAAAATGAGAGAGTTAGGTTAGATCATCTCTTAGATCCCTTCCAAATTTGTATCTTTGATCCTCTGATCCTTCTCTTCAGGCAGGAATGGCCTGAATAGGAGCGTGTACCACACTACCCCAGGGATCTATGATTGTGTTGCTTGGAGCCATCCACCACAGATCACAGTAATCTATTGCTACGAAGAGTCAGAGGTGGTATTTGAACCCAGGTTTTCCTTGCTCCAGGTCCACTCACCCTCAGAGAAGAACTTATCTGGTTTAAAAGAATGTCCAGATAAAATAACACTTCTTCTCTGATCAGCTTAATCTAATATTTTGCTGCCTCTCCTTGTTTATCTCATTTGGGCTACATTTAATCCTTCTTTCTTCTTCTTGCTATACTTTCAAGAGAGATAGAGACCAGCTGGTCACCAGCCTTTGTGTCAGAGCCATGTTATTAGACATTGGCTCAGATGTCTCTTTTCCAAGCCAAATAATCTCAGTCCCCTTACCTTTCCCTGTGGATCTTGTTCTCGGACCCTTTAATCATCTCTGCAGCTCCCTTCTGAACCCTCTCCAAGCTTTCCACACCACTCTTTAGTCTGGGAGCCCAGAGCAGGGCCAAATGCTCTTTTAAGGGTCTGAGCCCAAAGGAAAATGACATCATAGTTCTTTCCTGTTAAACTTCCATTTATGAATCCCAGGATTCAGCTCACTTAAAAAATTATGGCATGATACTGACGACTTGCAATCATTCTCCATTCTGCTACTTTGTGTGACTCTGCTCTATCTTCACATAGTCTATCTTCCCCTCCATAGTGCAGGCAGGAAAGGGTGACAGGTTTTTCTCAGGACATCAATATCTTCATATTGGTTCCACTTTCTCCCACCTACAGTCTTTGAGTCATTCATTAGGGGGCCATCTTATTTTCTTTCTTGGTGAGGACCACTCCCCTTCCCAGGATCCTCTGGAGATATCCCTCTCTTGGAGCTATTTCTTTCCCTACCACTGTCCCTCGTACTTCCCATCTCTTTATCCATAACTCTAACTCATCCCAAGTGTCTTTTTCTAGCCACTTCCCTACTTCTTCCACTGGAATTCTTCCCAATAGTAGTGACCTGGGGGGAAATCGTGAGATTTCTGACTTTCCCACCCCCTGACTAATAGGGTGGTGTCCTGTGGTCCTTACCCCAAGGAGAGTATCTTGTGTCTAGAGGTGTGAAGTCTCATCTTCTCCCAACCCTCTTACTCCCAGACTTCCTGTCACTTCCATCACAATTAAAATAGACCCAAGTAACAAAATTCCTAGTTATAGCTCTGCTTCCATATCTGTGAAGTTTATTTTACTTTCCTACATGAGCTATTTTAAAAATCAGATATCATTTTTATCCCTTGTATGATCTTCTAACTTTAATCAATAATATATTATGACACTATAATAGGTAATAGTGATATGAAGATCCAGAAAAATAAAAGAAAAAAGGAAGGAGGGAGGGAAGAAAATAAAAGAAAGAAAAAGGAAGAAAGAAAGAGAGAGAGAAAGAGAGAGAAGGAAAGAGAGAAAGAAAGAAAGAAAGAAAGAAAGAAAGAAAGAAAGAAAGAAAGAGAGAGAGAAAGAAAGAAAGAAAAAGAAAGAGAGAGAGGGAGTGAGGAAGAGAATAAAACAAGAGAAAGAAAGTCTTTGACTTACCTTCAAGGCACTTATGGTCTCCCAAATGACCTTTCTTGGGAACCATCCTCCCAATATGTAGTCATCTGCAAAACTTAATGAAAGAATAAGAAAGTGTTTTGGTTTGTTTGTTTGTTTGTTTGCTTCAGACACAGTGCTAAGCCTTAAGGATACAAATCTTTTTAAAAGTGATAGTTATTGATTTTTAAAATTCTATCATTGGAATTAACTGTTAAATAACAATAAATTAAAATGTTAAATAATATTAGATTGAGATGTGTCTCTGGAGGACCTCAAGAGCATCCTATAGCATTTCTTTTCTGTTATAAGTATTAGAAGGTGGGGAAAAAAGGGGGAGATACCTTTGTTTAGTGAGTTGTGACAATTGTACCTTTTGGATTGTCATGATTGACTAAACAAAGGTATCTCCCCCCTTTCCTTTCCCCCACCTTTTAATACTTATAACATAAAAATGATAACAAGAGACTTAGGGATCATCAAACCTAACCAGTCCATTTCAAAGGATAGGAAACTAAAGCCTAGAAAAGGGAAATGATTAGTCCAAGACCATGTAGTTATTTAGTGGTAGAACTGAGAGTGGAATGCAGGTCTCCTTGTCCCCAAAGTTCAGGAATATTTCCATTTATATTCTGATCTTTTTGATATCTAATCCTTTTGATCTTGTTGATTTCCTTCCTACTCCCTACCTCTACCACTGAATTCCATTTCTTCCTTGTAGCTTTTTCAGCCAGTGGAGATCTATAAGGCAGTCTTTACACTGCCTATGAAAATGAGGTGAGAATGGAAATGTTCTCCATTTAAGAGCTACTTTATTGTTATTCAGTCATTACTGACTCTTCATGATCCCATTCGGAATTTTCTTTGCAAAGATGCTGGAATGGTTTGCCATTTCCTTCTCCAGCTCATTTTACAGATAAAGAAACTGAGACAAAAAGGGTTAAGTGACTTGCTGAGGGTCACATAGCTAGTAAGTATCTGAAGCCAATTTGAACTCACAAAGATGTCTTCCTGACTTCTGGCTCAGTACTCTACCCACTGCACCATCTAGCTGTCCAGGAAGAGGAGAGGAGGTGCGGTATAAGGGATAAAGAGCAGGTCTCAGAGCCAGAAGGAGCCAGGTTCAAGTTTCATCTTTGACTCATATTGGCTATATGACACAGAATAACCCACTCATTCTTTCAATGTCCAGGTGCCTCTAAGGCCATAAGTTACTGAACAGGTACTGACTGGCATTGCCAAAGGAAACCCTTCACTAAGAACTCCCTCTACTGATAAATTCTCTGGTGTAGTTAAGAAATAATAGGTGAAGGGAACTTCTGGTAAACTTTCTGTTGGGGGCCTCAGAATTTAAACTTGTACTTTTGCATGGAAATCTCATTACCTATTTAGATGATATATATCCAATGGCTTCCAAAGTTTGGATGTTAAAAAATGGAATTAAAGATTGATAAAATGTTTCAATATTTCAGAACTGAATAGATCAATTCTGATGGATTTTATGTCTGCTATTTTGACAATCCACATGGGGTTCCTTTTTCTTTCTTTGGCTATTCTTTTAGAGCTGCCTTATAGATTTATTATGGCGCTGACTGACAAGAGAATTTAACTGGCTGCCTGAGCCTAAAGCTTGTTTACCTCCAAGCAAAGACACCAATATTTTGATGCCTAAGCAAAGTGCTCAAACTTGGGTTGGACTTATTCATAAATCCAAAGTCCTCAGCCTTCACTTGAATTCTTTTTGTTGTTGTTCATTTATTTATTTATTTTAGAATATTTTTCTATGATTACATGATTCATGTTCTTTCCCTCCTCTCCTCTCACCCCCCTCCTGTAGCCAAGGAGCAATTCCACTAGATTTTACATGTGTCACTGCTCAAGACCTATTTCCATATTATTAATATTTGCATTAGGGTGATCGTTTAGAGTCTATATCCCCAATCATATCCCCATCAAACCATGTGATCAAGCAGTTGTTTTTCTTCTGTGTGGGATTTTAATTGGGATTCAGTCTCAGAACTCACCTATGACTTGGTAGAGAAAGTCTAAGGATGGAGGCTTAATCAAATGACTTTCCCAGGGTAACATATGCCAGAGGAAGAATTTGAATCCAGATCTCCTGACTCTGATCCCAACACAATATCCATTCCACCAGATTTTATGAAAGATGGAGCCGAATTTTAGCTGGCAGACCAGATGTTCATTATTTAAGAGGCTTGGCTTCCCTCCAATAAAATGCAGAAGGCATCTGCCCTGCTTATCCCTCTCCTAAAGATAATAGAAGCAGTGAGAAGTGATTTGCAAAATAGCCAAAGAAATATTCAGTTTGCCCAGAGCTAAATCCTTTCTGTCTCCATAAAAATGAAGGAGTTGAGCTAGGTGTGATGTTCAGAGTCTTTTCAGTTCTGCAAGCCACCAATTCTATGAAATGCATCTCTGCCTGCAGCCTCAAATTTCAGCTTTTAGGCCTTGACACACAGTTCTCATTTGCCAGTGCTTGTAATTTGCTTATTGCTTTGCCCCTTGTCACTAATGCTGAGGGAAGTCAAATACTCAATCCCAAAGCAGGAGTAAAAAGGAAGCAATGATTCACTGGAATCTTTTAGGTTGGCCAGGAGATTTTCTACAGGTCTTTCCTAAAGGTCAAGCCTGAGGCAAAAGAGGCAAGCCAGTAAAGTGATCCTCATCAAAAAAAAAAGACAAAGTAGTAAAAGTAATGAGCTGTGGTCTTTAAAATCCCTTCAAGTTCCAAATCCCACATCACTCAGGTCTTTGGCCGCCATCTTCTTTCTTGAGTTAATTTCCAGAGAGCCCCATGCCTTGAAGCATTATTATGCGCCCCAGATAGAAAGAGGCAACAGGCCTGACATTCCATCAGTCTCTGATTTATGGTCCTTGGCTCATGGCAATGAGAAGAGAACTTTCATTTTGCTTAATTTATACCACGGATAATACTATGATGTTATAGACTCCCAGAATCAGAGATTTGGAGCAAGTCATACAGTCTAATTTGCCTCACTGTTCAGAGGAGGAAACTGAAGTCCAAAGAGGTATAGTCACTTTCTTGCTCAAATTCATAGAAATAGTAAATGATAAACAAAAATAGATATACCCCCCCCCAATAGTAATTTGAACTCAAGTCCCCGGCTATAGATCCAGGATTATTCTTCTCTCTTATCAGGTTGCTTCCCTAGGATGTATAGTTTAGGACAGTGGTAATCAAACTTTTGAGTTTTAGGACTCCTTTATACTATTAAAAATTGTTGAGGGCTTTTATTTATCTAAGTTATGTACACATATATTTATACATACACATGTAAACACATTTTATATTTTCTATATTTTCTATATTATAGAAATAGTTTCTATATTATATATATTTTCTATATTAAACTTAATGTATATATTTTATATTTTCTATATTAAATATATATTTTTCTATATTTTTCTATTTTCTATATTAAAATTAATGAAAATTAAACTTAAAATTTTTAAAAATCACTAGGGAGTTAGGTGGTGCAGTGATAGTGTTGGGTCTGAAGTCAGGAAGTTGTTGTTCAGTTGCCACACTTTGTGCCCCCACAGCATGCCAAACCTTTTATCCTCCACTGTCTCCCAAGTCTGTCCAATCTCATGTTTTTGCTTCACTGATAGTCTATCCATCTCATCCTGTGCCATCTCTGGCCTTCAATCTTCTCCTCTGGCCTTCAGTCTTTCCTAACTTCTGGGCCTTTTCCAATGAATTCTGTTTTCTCATTATGTGGCCAAAGTATTTAAGCTTCTTCAGCTTCAGTATTTGCTCTTCCAATGAGTAGTCTGAATTAATTTCTTTAAGTATTGACTGATTTGATCTCTTTGCTATCCAAGTCTTGCTGTCTTCTCCAGCACCACAATATGAACATGTTGATTCTAGAGAGCTCAACACAGCCAGACATTGTGATTGGAGAAACTTCTATGGACCTTTGTCAGCAAGAGGATCTCTCTGCATCTTAGTATACTGTCCAAATTTGCTATCGTTTTCCTTCCAAGGATCAAATGTCTTAATTTCATGGCTACTGTTGCCATCCATCTGCAGTGATCTTTGAGCCCCAGAATATAAAATCTGACATTGTTTCCATTTTTTCTCCCTTTGTTTGCCAGGAAGTGATGGGGCTAGTTGCCATGATCTTGGGTTGTTATTATTTTTTTGGGTTTTTTTTTAATGCTAAATTTCAAGTCAGCTTTTATACTCAGTTCTTTCACCCTCATCCAGAAGCTTCTTAATTATTTTTCAGTTTTTGTCATCAGAGTGGTATCATCTACATATCCAAGATTGTTGATATTTCTCCTAGCAACCTCAGTTTCATCTTTTGATTTGTCCAGGCTGGCATTTCAAATGACTAGAGTTCCAATCTGGCCTCAGACACTTACTGTATGACCTTGGGTAAATAACTTAATCTCTTTTTGTCCAGTTTTTCTCATCTGGAAGATGGAGAGAATAAAAACACTGACTTCCAAGGGTTCTTGGCGGAGTAGAGATCTTTTCATTCTTTTTATTTGAATCTCCAGTGCCTGTTACATCATAAATGCTTATTAATTGATGAATTGCTGCTTACTGCTTTTGTCTAATCAAGGTGCTATTCTTTTTGTGAAACTGTCATGGCAAAGGCTGCCTTGATTGAATGTTTCAACCCTTATGGTTCATTTTTTACACATCATTGGAGAGTTCTTGTAAGGTCAGGCAGAACAAACTGGTTTTCTTGCTTCTCATTCTCAAGTCTGCCTTTTCAAATTGGACTAACAAAAACAACAACATTGAGAGTGATGTGCAATTTCTGAGTCTGCAATAATTATTTTGGGGATTCTTTGTTCTCCCAAGTAACATTCTTGTCATGGGTGCATGTTGTTTAATTTTATGTCCTCTTGACAGCTCAGGAAATCAGACATTTCCAGAAGTAGCAGATTTTTTTCTAAGGAATGGGAGGACCGGCCCATTTTCCAAAGTTCCTCTCTAAGATCTGTCCAGCGTGTGACCTCTGGACAATCAACCACTTGAGTGGCATACAGTACAAGACCAGATAGACATTCCCAGTTTTTGTGCTCTCTCCACTATGCTATTTAGCTTGCCTAACTCCCATTTACCCTGAAAATATCTTGTTTGTATAGCTAGGTGGCAAAGTGGATAGAGTGTTGGTCAAGAAGACTCTTCTTCCAGAGTTCACATTTGGTCTCAAACACTTCATAGTTGTGTATCTCTGGGCAAGTCATTCAACTCTGTTTGCCTCAGTTTCCTCATACGTAAAATGAGCTAGAAAAGGAAATGGTAAACCACTCTAGTATCTTTGCCAAGAAAACTCAGATGGAGTCATGAAGAGTTGGGCACAACTGAAATGAGTGAACAAACAACCATATTTCGTTTATACAGAGTTGATGGCATATTATCTTCTCCATTTGAATGTGACCTCCTTCAGGACAAGGATAGTATTTTTTACTTTCTTTGAACCTCCATCATTTAGTACAGTACTTAGAACATAGTAAGCTTTTTTTTTTAATCTACATATCAGTTCTAAGACAGAAGAGCTTCAAGGGCTAGGCAATCAGAGTTAAGTGAATTGCCCAAGGTTATGCAGGCAGGAAATTTCTGAGCTCAGATCAGAACTCAGATCACCCTGACTCCAGGCCTGGCATTCTCTACTATGCTACCCAGCTGCTCCCATAGCAAAATCTTACTAAATATTTTCAGATTGTTAATTGACTCCCTCGCCTCAGTTTTCTCATCTGTCAAATAAGGGGGTTGAACTTGATGGCTTCTGAGATCTCTTCCTATTCTATAACTGGGATGGTAGGACTACAATTCTCCCCATCCCTGCTGCCTTCTTAAGAGTATTACATTTAAGTGCTAGTTTGGTACTGGTCTTGGTTTCAGGACCCAATGAACTGAATTTAGAAAATCTTTAAAAGGCCCAGATGCATGAATTTCCCTTTATAGTTATTAATTATGATTTGCAAAGACTAATTTGGTGGAAGTCAGGAGTCATTTCAAAAGGAGGCAGCTGCAAGCTGTCTTTAAAGTAGTAAAGATT
>NC_058133.1:326839835-326958651 GCF_016433145.1 Gracilinanus agilis
CTGGACTCAGAGGCTCAAAACTGGAGATCTCAGATCTCTGAGTTGAGACTTGAGTAAACCTCTGTGGATCAAATGGGGCAGAAGGTGGTTGAAGGATGGTTGAAGGGTGGTTGAAGAAGAAGAGGGTAGGAGAAGCCTGAACCTATTTCCTTGCTTGACTGTGAGAACTAGTGAACCATCAATACTATTGGTAGGAGAGCTGAGAGAATACACAGACCATCAATATTTATCTACATCAATAGCCTTCCCTATTCTCTGGCTTGGCTGTGGCCAGGTCCAGTCAGAGATAGAGAGAGGGTGAAGACCTCAAGCCTCTACAAGCCTAGTGGTCTCCAGTCCTGATTATCGATTAGTTAATAATCAATAGAGCAATAGGGTTACCAATCCCCAATCTTGTACCTGGTTATCCTTTCCCTATCAATAGATAAACAGTGTTTAATAACAAGTACCTTCCTGAGTAGTCATTCTATCACAGCCCTTAGGAAGGGAGGTCAATTACGCAGTCAGATCCTAATCATTATCCGAAGCTAATCAATAGCCCATTACCAATCAATCCAATCCCACGTTGGGCCTAGAGAGGCTAATCATCCATCTAACCTCTCAAGGGGTCCTCACTTGGGCAGCTGTTAGAAGGAGTTACTGACAGGTTAATTAACCAAACCAGTCAGGGAAAAGAGGGATAATTTATAGTAGCAGCCAGGGTGAAA
This sequence comes from Gracilinanus agilis, assembly GCF_016433145.1. Lineage (NCBI taxonomy): Eukaryota > Metazoa > Chordata > Mammalia > Didelphimorphia > Didelphidae > Gracilinanus > Gracilinanus agilis. The sequence continues at coordinate 326,840,543 of NC_058133.1, forward strand.
GGAGTAGGTGTCCCTCCAACCAACTGCAGTTATTATACATATATATCATCTCCCTATCTCCATTTTTTTAACAATAGCCATGTGTCATTACTATTATTAGAATGGGGGATATTTCAGGATATCATATCCCTGATGGTTAAGTCAAAAAGAAGTACCATATGTACCTCCCCTAAAATAAGAATTATGTGGGTATCATTACAGGGAAATAAGGAGCTTACTTCAAGGAGACTGGAAACAAGCTAGATCTTTGCTTTTTAATTGATTCTATTTAGACTGTCTTACTCCATCCCAAAGAAGAAGAACAAAGTTCTCATGATACCAGCATTCATAAAAGGAATTGGCGGGGATTGGAAATGTTCCCTAGGATGACAATGAGACAGAATGGAAGAGGGATTGGAGAGTGTAAGATTCTAAAACAGGCCTCAAACATCATCTATCAATGACTGATCATGAATCCCTTCTAAAACACCTCAGACAAGTAGTCAGTTTCCAGTTGAAGGGTCCCACCAAAAAAGAGGAACTGTTTCCTCAATTAGCCTCTTCTGCTTTTAGGTCTAGTATGTTTTTCTTTGTGTTAAATTGATTTTGTTCCCCTGTAACTTCTGGTCATTGAGCTTAGTTCTGTCTCCTAGGACCAAGCAGAACAAGTGTAATACCTTTTGACGTGATATCTCTTTGAGTCCTCTCTTGTAGTTCTTTCTTATTCACTCTTTTCACAAGGAATATATGTGAATTCCTTTTGATCATAGTTAACTTTGAGAGCTAATTGTGTAACTTGGGTGTACATAGGTCCATCTGTCTGTTTGGTGCCTCTTCTGTTACTTAGGTTCAGAGGATTATCTAATAGTTGCATCTTTATATATATTTATGTATTATTATGTTTTTCTTGGAATCTTATATAATTTAGAAACATGGATTGGGTTAGCATTTGTTGGAAGAAAGCCATTAAAATAGCATTTTGCTCAAGTGAAATAAAATTGATGGCATCTCCTGCTGGTGACCATAAATTTCCAGGAAAATCAGAAATGTTCTCTTCAGCAAGAAGTACTGGAGATTCCTGCACTAAGGAATCCAGAACTGAAAGTTATTAAGATGAGTCAACTCTTTACATAATGGAATTAAGCAGAGGCATGGAGAATCTCAATCAATAGTTTAATGGACCTATTATCTACTGTTCATCCATCTTTCTTCTCTTAAGTCATTCTTGCCTAGATCTTTCCACTATTTTTTCATAGATCATCTATCTAAATGCACTGAATAAGTCTGCATCAAAAATAACAAATAATTTAAAAATATTTTTCTCTGTTTGGAATGTATTCTCTCCCTTGCCTCTCAGAGATTTCCCTTTGTCATTCATTTTTACTTAAGTTGATATGAAATAAAATGATTTTGTGAGGTGGAGCCAAGATGGTAGAGAAGGTACACAGACACACCTGTTATAAAATAAATTGGGACTCTTCTGAATACTGCTATGCTCCTAGGGATATTGGTTTGGGAAGCTATGCCTTATATTCCCCTAGGTGGCTGGTGACTGAGGACACCAACTCAGTCACCCTTGCTTGATGGTATAATGCCCTATTTCTACATAACAGTGCCCAGGTAGGACCCTTGTGATTTGGTGGATGGGTAACCCTTTCAGGTCCCACCTGGGGTTGATTAATTATTAATATTGGGCTCTATTAGCCTTGGATTACGTTGTTCATCTGACCGTGTTGCTCCCTCGCCAAGGGTCGTGATATAATGACCACTCAGGAAGGTACTTAATAAACTTTATCTATTGATGTTAAATAGGGAAAGGAATAATCAGGAATGGATTGGGGATAGGAGACCCTGTCACACTAATATCTATGATGAATAATCTCTCAGGCTGTAGGCTGATGTTTCAGCAAAGCTGGAGCTAGGGTTTCACGCTCCTCTGATCCAGCTTGGCCACTGCCAAACCAGAGGGCAATCTTCTCAGTTGGAACAGATATTGATGACCTCTCTCAGCTTTCTTAGTATCAATTTGTGATGTCAGCCTGTATAGCCTTCAGGAAGTAACCACCCATAAAAAAATCCACCCTCTTCTTCTTATACCTCCCTCCTCCCAGTTCCCACCCTGGGACCCAGAGATCTAAATAGCTATCATGATTTGGGTGCCTAAAGATCTAGGGAGATTCAGGAAGAATCAATGACCCACGGTCAGGGACCCACAGATCACTGCTCCAAGATCCAAGATCCAAGATCAATGGTCAAAGCTCAAAGACCAAAGACCTCCAAAGACCTAAGACCCCTCTCAGATGACTGTTAGGGTATTTATGTCCTCAGGCCAACTGCCTTTGCTCCTGTCCTCACGGCATCCAGGAACATTCCTATATCTTCCAACTGTCTTCCTTGTCAATCAAGGTGAGACTTAGAGTTTGAATATAACACACCTGATCAAACACCTATGAAAGAACACTTTGAAATGAGTGCTGGAGCTGCATGACCACACCAAAGACACTGTGAAGCAATTTTTCAGCCCAAAACAACTTAGAAGGCTCTCATGAAAGAGAAATTGCACTGGGGAAGAAATGGAGTGCAAGGCAGCATTCCAAAGCAAGTCCCGTTGGGCTTATAGCCCTTGGGAAATTCTCAGCCACAGATGGTAAATGGACAAACACATTGCCTAAAAAGTCACAAGGCTGTTGTATGTCTTCTTTGGTGCCCACTAGGACCCAAGATGTTAAGAATTCTCTACATCTTCATTATATTCCCATGAAGTAGGTAAGGGCAGATACCATAGATCCTATTTTACTCATAGGGGCAAACAAAATCCCTAACAAATGAAGTGAATTGGCTACTTGGAAATGCTAGAACCAGGTCTAGACTCCAAATCTAGTGTGTGATCCATGAGATGAAGGCTGTGCTGGCATGATGTTAAAACCTTTGATTTTTTTGTTCTACAAAAAACCTTTGTTCTACAAAACATTCATATATATATATGTATATATATATATACACGCACAAATATATATATGTAAAACAACCAACTGGTTATACTAAATTGTTTTATTTGCTTGACTGAAGGGATTATTCATGAGATGACAGATCTAGAAGAGACTTCAAAGACTCTCTAATCTAAGTGCCTCATCTTATACAGAGGAAACTGAGGTATAGGATGAATGACTTGCCCAAGGGAACACACACACATAAGTGTTAGAGGTGGACTTTAAAATCAAATTCTTTTAAATACATAGCTAGAGTTCCTTCCATATATCATGCTGTTTTGACAACTTGTGTATCTGAAGTGTTTTGAGTGATTTGTTTACCTAATAAAGATATTTAAAACTCCTAACATCATCTACTGAGCAATGAAATAAAAAACCAAGCAAATTTATGTTTATATGTTGTGTTAAGTTTACAAAGTATTTTATATTCATTGTATTATTTATTCTTCCCCCAAGTCCTTCAATCTACCCAGGAATACCTAGGTGCTATTTATTTTCACTGAATGTATTAGATGGATTATGCTGTTATTGTTGTTATTGTTTTGGCCAGGAATTGTGCCTTCACTGGTATGGGAGTCTCCTTGGCATGGAGGCTACTTCTAAATGTGTTGTGGGAAAGGGATATTGGGGATCAGGGTAGACCTCAATTCCTGTTTGACTAATCTTATACTGCTCCCTAGCCTATTCTAATTCAATCACCCATTGCCTCTCTCATGACATTGCACCCTCCCTAATTGCAAAATCCAATGACATTTTGTCATTCCTCATCACTGTTGACCCTGTTACCATTTTGGACACAGCTTATTGTGTCCTTCTACTAATGACTGTCTCTTTTCTTGCTGTCATCTTCCTAGCCCTTCTCCAGTCTCTCTCTAATCTTCATTGGCTCTTCATGTTCTTACCAACACCTTTTATTTTACTATGACATAGTGGTTGGCTCTCTCCTTTGGTATTCTAATTCTCTCCCTCAGGTTCAAAAGTTCCTACCTAGAAAGAACTTTAGGTCCATTTGGTCCAAAACCCTCTTGTAACATATAACCAAAGCTGAGGAAAGATTAATGATTTACCCAAATTCACAGGTAGCAATTACTGGAGCCAAAATTTGAATCCAAGTCTTCTGACTCCCAATCTGTCCCCCTTTTCTCTACATCATATACCTCTTCAGCTATGACCTATACAGATGACTCTCAAATCTGTACCCTTAACTATAATCTCATTTCTGAGTTGCAGACTTATACTGCAGTCTTCCTATAGGTTATTTCCCCTCGTGTGTCTCATTGATACATCAACTCAATATGTTCCAAACCAAGCACAATCTCTTTCCTCTTAAATCTTTTCTTTCTAACTTTACTTATTTTGTCTTGGCATCAAGAGGCATTTAGATGGAGTAGTGAATAGGGGACTGGACTTAGACATAGAAATGACATCAATGCTAAGTCCAAGTCACATATCATATGCTTTTTTTTATTCTTAGTAATTGCGTGAACCTTACTGAAGCCCAGGAAGGTAAAGACCTAGAGTCGCTGATTGTAAAACACTAAACTGAAGAAGGTCTTGAAATTCCAGGTGGAAAAGTTCAGATTTATCCAGGAGGCACTAGTGAGTTGATGGAAATTTTTCATCAAAAGGTCAAAATTACCTTCTTTTATACTTTCCAGCCCACCTGTCCATTCTCTGTTTCTCATATATGAATTGTGCTTTACCCCAATCTCTGTTTAGGACATTCTCTGTGCCTGGAATGCCTTCTTAATTTTCATCTATTGAATGTTACTCATTTTTAAAAACCCAAGTCAAATATCACGGGCTCCAGGAAGCCTCCATTTGTTCCTGTCCTTCCTCCTTCCTTAACTAGAGACAGCTGGTGTCCCAATAGATAGAGTGCTGGGCTTGAAGTCATGAAGACCTGAGTTCAAATGTAGTCTCAGATACTTAATAGCCACGGGCAAGTCACTTAATTGTTGTTTGCCTCAGTTTCCTCAACTGTAAAATGGTTATTAAGAAGAAATAGCTTCCTCACAGGGTTTTCGTGAAGATCAAGTGAGATAATAATTGTGACATACCTGTTATAGTGCCTGACATGACACTATATTTGTTGTTTAGTTGTTTTTAGCTATGTCTGATTCTTTGTGTCTCCTTTTGGAGTTTTCTTGTCAAAGATACAGGAGTGGTTTGCCATTTCCTTCTCTATTTCATTTTACAGATGAGGAAACTAAGGCAAACAGAGTTTAGTGCCCAGGGTAAGTGTCTGAGGCTGGATTTGATGCCAATCTCCTGACTAATGGCTGGGTGCTCTATCCTACCGGGTCTCCCAGCTGCCCCAGCATTATATAATTGTTAGCTATATATAATTATACATAAAACTATATATAAAAAATACAGTGCTTAGCATATAGTAGGTGCTATGTAAATAAATGCTTATTCCTTTTTCTTCCTCCCAATTTCCATCCTACTCCCCTTATTTGTATTTCAGACTTTTAATTTTGTAATATCATATATTGTACTTCCCAGTAATGGAGTCATTTGCTTATTAGACTCTAAATTCCTTGAGGTCAAGGATTTTATCTTATGTAAACCTTTTTGTTTACTCTGAGCCTTGCATGGTGCCATGCACACAGTAGGTGTGCACTCTAAATGCTTAGTAAAAATCATCATCTTCTACTTGCTGTTCTCTTGAGTATCCTAGCATTTGAAATGGTCTTCTCTATTTTAAACCCAGCCTGACTTTATTCTGTAATTAGAGCATGGAGCACACAAGTGTAAGATTATCTTTTTTATTAACTTTCCCTCCCCGCAAGAACAGATATTAGGAGAAAAGAAGTTAAGAAGTGAGAGCCTCAGCACTGATAAATGTGACTCACTATTTTTCTGATCTTTGTTTTTTTTTTTTCATTGGCAAGTACTGAGGCTATTTGGACATTTCACATGGTTCTTCATCTGCATAAACAAAATTCGGTGAATACTGATCAGCCAAGTGAAATTTCAGGGAGGAAAAACTAAACTCACAATGGAATTATGTTAAACAGAAGAAATGCAAACATTTTTCAAGGCCCTGATACACTCTGGTATTTTATGCACAGAGAAAGAGTTACTTGCTATAAGAAAGTAACAACTCTGTTTTTAAAAAAATAAAAATAATTATTGCTGTATGGCTATGAGCAAGTCACCGGACTCAGTTTCTAGCTTTTGAGTTCTATGAATCTAGGATTTTAAGTCAGCCAGCTTTAGTTTGTTTCTCCAAAATAAACTGTAAGCATATTTAGCTAAACATACTAAGTATTCATTTTAAAGATGGGTAGGGCATTTCCTCCTGATGTTTCATTCAATTTTTTTGAAAACCTTTACCTTCCATCTTAGAAAACATCATATGTGTTGGTTCCAAGCCAGAAAAGCACTAAGGTTTTAGTTAAGTGACTTGCCCAGGGTCACACAGCTAGGAAGTGTTAGAGGTCAGATTTGAACCTAGGATATCTTGTCTCTAGGCCTGGACCTCAATCCACTGAGCCACTCAGCTATCCCCTTCTTTCAGGCTTATGGAATGTGAAAAATAATTTTAAAATTATTTCACTTTCTGAGGCAGAAACAGAAATTTAATATTTAATAGAAACAATGTGCTTTAAACAGAGCAACATACTTTGAATATATAGTCTAGGAAAATTATGTTTCCATGATTTGTAATTAAACTCTTAATTTTTTTAAACTCTTACCTTCCATCTTAGAATCAATACTATATATTGCTTTCAAGTCAGAAGAGTTGTAAGGGCTGGTCATTGAGGGTTATGAGACTTGCCTAGGCTCATATAGCTAGAAAGTATCTGAGGTCAGATTCAAATCCAGGACCTCCCATCTCTAGCCTGGCTCCTAGTTCACTGAGCCATCTATCTACCTCCTAGTTATTAATAAACTATTAATCTAAACTATGAATCTTTTTTTTTAACCCTTACCTTCCATCTTAGAATCAATACTGTGCAGTTTTCAAGGCAGAAGAGTGGTAAGGGCTAGGCAATAGGGGTTAAGTGACTTGCCCAGGGTCACACAGCTAGGAAATGTCTGAGGTCGACTTTGAACCTAGGACCTCTCATCTCCAGACTTAGCTCTTTATCCAATGAACCACCCAGCTGCCCCCTAAACTATTCATCTTGAAGTGAGCACTGAATCGGCTCTGATTCTAAATCTGAGCTGATGATTCAATTTCATCTTTCAGCAACATTTGGGGGGGAACCCCCACTATCTATAGAGCTATATACGTAGATTGTTTTTTCTGAGGGAAGTCAATATTCCTTACATGTCTTATTTTTGTAGTCATGTGGGATACTGTCTCCTTCTGTGGGGAGCAGGTCCAGGAAAAAACTAAGCCATAAGTATGTGCTTCCTACAGCTTCTAGCTGTAGTGCTTCTAGCAGCTGCCTCCTCTGTTTTGAAAGCTCTCCTCTTTTAAATTCTCTTTAAGCTCTTCTGATTGCATCTGGGGGAAACTTCACGTGGATTCTAATCTAGCCTTAACACCAGCTAATCTTCCTTTTAGCAAATGGGGCATCTGTGCTCTGGCTCCTGACCCTCTCTAGGCAGAAGCAGCAGCAGCCTCTGTACCTCTGTATATTATAATTCAAATTCTTTCCATAATACAATTAAGTCTGCCAAAAACATGTTTCCCAGCTGGCACTGTCTTCTGTTAACAAAGTGTTTAGGGCTGAATCAGCATGAGGGAATAGGGGAGTAGATGAATTTATCATGTTCAGCCAGGCATTAACCTGAGATACTAAATATTTGGAACCAGGAGACATAACTCCTGCCTGTGGCACTTGATAGTTAGATAACTATAAGAAAGTTTTTTACATTCTCTTAATCTCAGTTTCCACATTTGCAAATAGGGGCAAATAATACCATCATGGCTTATCTCACAGGGTTGTGGGGAAACAATGCAATGCTTAGAATTTACAAAACCCCATCCACTTTAACATTAGTTAAATCATACAGATGAAGACATGGAGGTCACATAGTTTGGTAATGTCAGACCTGAGAGCTGTTAACTTCAGATTGAAAACCCTTTATAATGCTTTGTTGAACTGGAAGGAAGGTATATGCTCATCACAGATTTTTCCAAAATGGCACTGCCTGTACTCATCGCTTCCTGAAATCTGAGTGACATACCTATATGGCCTCCAACAAACAAGATCATAAGTGATGGAGGATAGGTGAAAACACAGACACTTCTTGCTTTCTTGACTGTTTTTTTTCCCCTAAGGATTAGTACCCTAGAAGAACACCCTGACATGCTCCGATGGATATATTCATCCCTAGGAAATACAATGGTGGCCATACTACCTCCTTGGCCCCCAGAATGCTATCTGCCTCCTTTCATTGCACTTTCTGTTTCTTCATTAACAGAGTTGTAAGATATATATTCTTGAAAGGATCTGCAACAGTTACATGGAGTTGGGACAGAAATTCTGGAGCAAATTTTCATGTACCGAAAGCTACATTTTGGAGGGTGCTAGAACCAATTTGATCAGTCTAACAAAAGCTGATTGTTAAATTTTAAGTATAAGACTTGTAACCTTAGCATGGGGAAAATTATATCTTTATTTTTACTAACCTCTAAGTAAAAGTTAGCTATACCTTTAATTAATTAAAACAGTATTTGGAAGAAGAGTTTATAGGCTTTACCATATGATACCATAATGTCATGGTATGGTTCATGATATTAAAATCATGAAGGGTCCAGATATTAAAAAAACATGCTTGAGAACCCTTGATCTGGTACATATAATACATACATTTATCTACAGATATAGCTTCATACTCTTATGGGGAAAACCAGGGGAGTTAACTTAAATATTATATGTGGGTTCAGAAGGGTGAGTAGGAGACAGGAATGGACAGTAGGTGGGACCAAACAAGTTAGGGAAACTGGGTTTAACTGTTAGGAGAAATGACTGTTGACAGAAGTGACAATTAGGCCTTAATTGTCACCCTGCTCCACCCAGCCTGGGATAACTCAGAGTATAATAAATATACACACTATGGGAACTTTAAGGTATGAAGAAAACAAACAGGGAAAGAGTTTAATTGTTTTTCGAGAGGATAGGAGAGGGGGTGAGGTGAAACTATGTCTAACTGCCCAGGACTGGAGTCAAAGGGGTAAGTTCCTTAGCTAACTTAGCTTCTGCCAGGTTTGACAGCTTGGCTAAGGACTTGAAGAAGAGGGCTTGGATTTGGGTTCTCACAATTGATCCAGAGATGTCTTCAGGATACCAGGAACCAATTCCTCCACAGCCGATGATCCAAAAGTAACCAGGTAGGGAAATATGCCTGCAAACTGTCCACCAGAACACAGGCCTCTTCCCTATTCAGAGTTGACTTGCAGGATGATGTCTTCAGCCTTTACAGCCTTCACCAATCTCCAAGATCCCAGGTCAAATAAGGACTTCTGGTTGCAGTTCTGCTCCAAACACCTCACAAAACAGCAATGTCTGTTGCTTAGCTCTCTCCTCCTTACCCCTTGCATTCTATTCAGAATGTCAATGACTTCCAGCACAGGCTTTCCCTAATATGCTTGCAAAAATCTGCCTTTATACTTTTAAAGCCTATACCTATTACAGTACCTACACCCAAATGTGTATTTATATGTGCATTCATATATAGAAGTATATGTATATAGAAAGAAAGCTTACCTTCATGATAGAAAAGGCCCATATATCTTGCTATCTTTTTTTTGTAGACTGTGATTGCAACTTCTAAGTACCAAAATTCATATTCAATATTCAATATTTTGGTGAAAAGCTGCTCTGAATGATATATAGGTATTAGAAAATAAATGCAATTTTATTTTCAAGGTTATATCATTGGAGTGTTTGCACTCTGGGACAGAGTCGGAACATAGATGCTAAATTGCTATGGCCTTATACCATAAAATGAACTGAGGTAACAGTTACCAAAAAGATTCTTTATGATCTGTTTTATTGAGTAAAGATAAAGCTGTTTTCTTCAATAAATTTATGGAATGATTTGTAATTAGCATATTGTTCACCTGTAAATGCCAATCTGAGTACTTGAAAACAGTCTGATTCCTCTTAGGTAGCTTAAATTCTTCAGTCGAGTCCTATTCCACTGCCTCATCATGGAATTGAAGTTACCCTTGATTCTGAAAGGCCAGCACAATTTCTTTGAATGTTGGAGATATTTACAATATTCTGGCTGAACCAGGGTGCCTCAGAGCTATCTTCCTACTCTGACATTCTCTAGTTCATTCAGTCATTCCTGATTCTTTGTCACTCCATGGACCATAGCACAGAAAACCTTTCTGTCCTCCACTATCACTCCAAGTCTGTCCAAACTCAAGTTTCTTGCTTCTGTGACATTATCTATCCATCTCATCCTTTGCCATTTCCTTCTCCTTTTGCTTCCAATCTTTCTAAACACCAGGGTCTTTCCCAATGGGTCTTGTCTTTTTATTGTGTGACCAAAATTATTTAATGTTTAGTTTCAGTTTTTTTCCTTCCAATGAATAGTGTGAATTAATTTATTTAAATATTGACTGATTTGATCTCCTTGTTGTCCATGGGATTCTCAAAATTCTTCTCTAGCACCATAACACAAAAACATCGATTTTTCAGCACTTGATTTTCCTTACTATCCATTCTCACAGCCATACTTTGCTACTGGAAGAACCATAACATTGACCGTATGGACCTTTCTCAGCAAGGTATCTCTCTGCTTCTTAATGTGCTGTCCAGATTTGCCAAAACTTTCTTCCAAAGAGCAAGTGTTTTCTAATATCATGACTGCAATGATGTCTACAATGATGTTTACATCCAAGAATAACATTGCTTCTATTTCTTTTCCTTCTTTTTTCCAAGAGAGATGGGATCAGTTGCCGCGATCTTAGTTTTTGTTTTTTTTTAATGTGAAGCTTCAAGCCAGTTTTTACACTCTTCTCTTTCAACCTCATCAAGCAACTTCTTGATTCTTCTTCACTTTCTGCCATCAGAGTGGTATCATCTGCACATCTGAGATTTTTGATATTTCTCCCAGCAACTTTAATTCTGACTTTTGATTTGTCCAGTGTGGCATTTCTCATGACGTACTCTGTGGAAAATAGCACAAGATAAAGTCAGAGAAGAGAGATATGATTTTGGCTTTAACTTCGTCTATGAAACACACAAACAGTTTTGTGCCTTCTGAGAAGTAACAGTGTCTCCCTCATGTTGTGTGTAATATAAATAAAATTAGATGATCTCTCCAACACCAATCTTATTACTTTATGCTCACGTGGCTCTTATTGCCTGTAGGTGCTATGGCAGATGGAGAAATTACTGGCACCACCTATTGGTAGGAATCTGAAAAGATTTAGGTAATTTAAAATAAATGTTAAGGGTCTGCAGAAAAGAACAACCATCACTGGATCACAAATGTTTAGAGCTAAAAAGGATCTTAAAGGTCATCTCATCATTTTTGTACTGTCAACATTTTGTAATGTTGTGTATAATCTTCCTGTTACATTATAGAAGATGTCTTTTGATTTTTACATCATAGACAATTTTCAATACAATCCGTCCCTTTCCCTTAACTCCCATTGGACTGTGTTGCTAGTTCCTAGAAACTTTTCTAAATTTAAGTTCTGTTTCTTCACTTTTCAAATGAGAGAGTTTAGCCTTTGATGAGTATTTTAAATCCCTAACTCAGCCAGAGTCCAGTATATTCTCTAAATTCTCTAAGACTGTTCTGTTTTCCATTGTTGAATGAGGTTCTCTATCATTTGGGGAATGGAAAATTACATCTAGGTAGGAGGAATTTTCACTCAAGGAGCAACAAGATACAAGAAGAATAAGAAAAAGGAGATGGAAAAATAAGTTTGTCAATGTTAGCAAATAATGGACTATGGTAGAAAAAGTTTGGGAGAGCACAATTTTGAAAAAAATTGATTCAGTGCTGTTCCAGAGCCCAATGCTTAGGAGTTTCTAGACTTCAGTGATAATCAAAGCCCATTTCCACTCTGTCCTTTTATGATTCTAAATGGTCTTGGCAAATTGAAAAAGTGACCAAAAATAATCTGAATTTGGTTTAGTATGCTTAAGGTAGAAGGTTAATGACCAGTTAAAAGTGTACACACACACACACACACACACACACACACACACACACAAAGTTTGGGACAAAAAAGAGATTAAAAAACCTCAAGTTCATGGTAGGAGAGAGGTTAACATTAGATTGACAACATTGTTCTATGGTTGAAAAGGAAAACATCATAGGGAATTTCATAAATAGGAATATGTTCTAGCAACTGTGCTAGAATGAGGGATTACCATAACATTGACCATTGGATAAATTGATGTACTGAAAAAAAAAGTTTGGGAAAGTTTTATTAATGTCTTTTGTTTCACAACATATACCTTTTAATTAAGAAATAAATTTAAGCAAAATCAATCACATCTCATAGGAAATATGGCATTCCACTTTTGTAGCCCTTCCCTCTCAATTTCCTATGGAGAAGAAGGTGTTAAACCTTTTATTTTACAGAGAAGGAAACTGAGACCTACACATGTTAATTGGCTCTCTCAAGGTTGCATGCCTAATTATTAGTAGTCAGGATAGAATACTGGACTTTAATCTAGTGCTAATTACACTAAACACTGCTGACTTCTTAATTTGGAAAGGTTTGAAAGAAGGCCATGAAGATGAAAACGTTATGGTTAGAAAAAAGAACAGGACAGAAAAAGGGTTAAAATCTAAGGAAAGAAAACCAAGGACTATTTAAGTCTTCAAGTGTATGCTTAATTATTATCTAGAGCAGTGATGGGCAAACTTTTTAAAGAGGGGGCCAAAGGAAAGGAAATGCTCATCTGTCAGTCTGTTTCTAAGGTAACCCTTTAGAAGTTCCATTGTATTGTATCCTACTCATTATATCCGTCAGATTAGGAATAATGTCGCTAGGCGGGATAGAACATTTCAGGAGGCTGCATCTGGCCTGTGGGCTGTAGTGTGCCCATCACTGATCTAGAGTATCATAATAACCTTTTCTCCGTCTCCACTAAGGGAAAAACTAAGATACTAGGATTAAGGTAGAAGAAAAGTAATTTGCTCACCTAAAGTCCTAGTTCTGATGCCTCATTGTGGGACCAAAGTGGCCCTGAGTTCTCAAAGATTATGCCACTAAATCCAATTCTGACAGATCCCATCACTCAGAAAAGGCTTCATATATAGGTCTTATAAGTCATTCTGAGATGCTCATTGTGAGTGACCAGCCTCACTAAGTTCCAAAAGACATATCAGTAGAGAGATGGTCACCAGGCAGGTAATTTTATAGCTACAGTTCAAAACGATCTCTTAATATATAGAAGCTGGTCATCTGTAGCAGCAGAGAGATTAGCCTTCCCATTTTCCCCCATCCCCAAAAAAGAAATTATAGATCTTTTGAGGTATTGAAATATGGACTTCAATTGGCTGAATTTTGGAAAGAATTCGCTCACAGTTGTATCATTAAACATGAATGTCCATTATTCAGGTCAATTTGAGTGTCTGGAGTTCTTTAAAAATAAGATAAAGTATTAGTTTGTGTGTTGTTGATATGCTTTTGTTGTTCAGTCATTCAGTCATGTCCTATTCTTCATGACCCCATGGACCATAGCATGCCAAGTCCTTCTGTCCTCCACTATCTCGCAAAGTCTGTCCAAGTTCATGTTCATTGTTTCCATGCTGGTATGTATATGATGTAAAAGAATCTAGAAAAAGACCCACTTTCCCTCTCCCCCTGCAAGCTTGATGGATGATTCTCCTGTCATGAACTTGTGGGAGAAAAAGAGGCAATCAGTCAATCAATCAATCACCATGCATTTTTTGTTGGTTTTGTTTTGTTTTTACTCTTAACTTCTGTGTATTGTCTCATAGCTGGAAGAGTGGTAAGGGTGGGCAATGGGGGTCAAGTGACTTGACCAGGGTCACACAGCTGGAATGTGTCTGAGGCTGGATTTGAACCTAGGACCTCCCATATCTAGGCCTGACTCTCAATCCACTGAGCTACCCAGCTGCCCCCCACCATGCATTTTTAAAGCACCCGATGCTGGTGATACAAAGACAAGATCAAAACTGTCTTTGTCCCTTAGAAGCTTACAATTTAGACAGGGGAGAGACCACATCAATATGCTATGTATTACATAAAACACACACATATATGTATGTATGTACTATGAAATGCAAGGTAATTTGAGGGTGGAGAAGGTATTCACAACTGAGAGGGAAGGTGAGGGAAAGCTTCTTATTGAATGTAAGAACTGAGTCTTGAAGGAAACTAAAGATTCTAAAAGATAAAGTGAGAGGGAAGGGAATTTCAGGCATGGAGATAGTCAGAAATAAGTGATAGTATGTCATGTTTGAGTCGCCTAGGTTGGGTAGATGAGGAACAAGTAATAATATTAATCACTGGAGGAAATATCCACATTATTTAGATAGTTGAGCTTTGGAAATCTTTGAACCATCATCCCTCTCCCATTTTAAGTGTGATTCTGCTTGAATACAGAGTGGGAGAATGAGACAAGATTGATTAGGTCATCTCTCATAGACTCTGGGCCTCCGAATATCTGAGATGGAGAATTCCATTCAAGTCAAACTCAAATAGTTACAAATTTGGGCCCATGTCATCCAAATCACTCTCATATTTTGTCAATAATTCAAATGATTTTTGTGTTCAGATACTTAATGCTCCCTCCCTCCTATTTTTACTTATTCAATATTTTTTAAAAATGACTAACTGAAAAGGAATATAGAAATTCTAAACATATTTATAGTTTTTCCATTGGCCTCCATTTATAGAAAAATGCTGCCCAGCCACACTCCAGTTGCAAGTCCATTCCTTGAAAAGTATAGATTTTCTATACCTCTTCTTCTCTGTATTTGGATATAATTTCATTTTAGTGGACACCATGGCTATCCACTGCATCCCAGGCCATCCATCACCAGTCATCCTGACTTATGTCTTGCCACTTGATTTTGATGACTCTGGAAGAGAGAGTGAGGCTAATTACTTTGTGCCACTCTGTCCCACTTAAATCCAATTTGTGCAAAAGACAAGACATCATCCTTTAAGGTCATTGGTACTCTTTGGAAATGAAAGATAAATGGCAACAATTTAGTGGAAAATGTATGTGAAAAATGTTAAAATCAGCAGGGAAAGAGAAAGGGAGTAAGAAATAGCTCACAGTGGTTTTTCACATGATGGTGGACAAGGGGAGATGATCAGAGAATAACCTATGGATTGGAATTTACCAAGGAGAATCATTGACTTCCTTCTTTCCACCTCAGCCTCCTAGCATGGGATAACATGGTACTATAATGTTGCAAATTGTCTCAAATGGTAAGTGGATACGTATATGTTTTTATTCTACTTGTTAGAGTAGGAGAAACTTTAACACTATTTCTCCTTGGGTGATCATGTAACTCCCCTGCCCAAAAACTTTATATGGCTCCCTGTTGCCTTTCTGATTAAATATATACTCCTCAGACTGGCACTAAAAATCTTTCACAGTGAAAGTGAGGACTGTTTTTCATCTTTGTTTCTGCTTCTCTAGCAATTGGCATAGTACTGTATACATAGTAGACATTTAAAAATTCATGTTAAATTGAGTTTAAGTTACTTTCACAGCTTTATCTGGTTATTCCCTTTCATGTACACTCCTTTTCAGTCAAACTGCTCTACCAATGAGTTCTTCCCCATGCTTGGAAAGTGTTCTCTCAACAGTTCTGTCTCTCCCAAGACTTATTTTGCTTTTAGACTCTGCTCAGTTGACTCTTCTTTCAGTACAGTCTTCCTCCTTAAATTGACCTTTTATCTGTATACAGTGTTTTCTTCCAGTAGAATGGAAGTTCTTTGAGGGCAGGGAGAATTTTTCTTTTGTCTTTGTCATCCCTAGGATCTTACCAGTGCCTGGCACCATGTTCAGGCATTTTCTTTTTTCAGTCATGCCTGATGCTTTTTGACTCCATTTGGGGTTTTCTTGGCAAAGATACTGGAGTGGTTTGCCATTTCATTTTCCAGATGGCCCTATAGTAGGTGCTTAATACATGTTTATTGACTGATTGAATAGATTTGAATTTATGTTAGAGTTCTCTTACAGATTATTTTCTCCCACATGTTTGTAGTCAAAGCACATATAAACCTCTAAGCAAATGCCATTTACCTTCCTGAGTCTTGCATCTTTCCTGGGAATTCTGGGTCTACTATTATACCTAATTCGAAAATGTATGGGCTCATTTATTTTTCAGGGAAATAATTATATAAATCTTAGAACACAAGGCTGACTCTGAGTTGGTCATTTTTATTATGCCTGTCTGTTGTAGATTCTAAATGTTTTTTCCAACTGACATATTGGAGTGGTTCACAGATCCATCTTCCTGACTAAATGTAAAATAACAGCGAAATTACATTAGGTGTTTTGGCTGTCTAGTGCCAAGCTTGTGGGTGGAGGTTTGCATAATTTTATTCCTGAAGAAACAAGATTAGCAGCAGAAGGGAAGCAGATGAATGCTCTGAATGGTAAGAAAAGAGAAATCAGATGGAGTCTATATTCATGTCTCTGGGCTGTGTGTGTATGTGTGTGTGTGTGTGTGTGTGTGTGTGTGTGTGTGAAAGCAGAGAAGGCTGGTTTGGAAGTAAAAGTCTAAAATTCATTTATTCATTCAGGGTTATACTTATTTTGGAAAAAAAGGCAGCTCTAAAAAAAAGACCAATAAGATAAAATTAAATTCTTATTTAACATAGGTTTGGAGGAAAGAGAAAATTATTTTTCCCCAAAATCACCCAAGTTCTATCTTTTTACTAACCAGAAGTGAAAAATTTAAGATGAGGAAGAAAAAGGAGGGACAGGAGACAGTCTAAAGGGCTCTGCGGTCAATGAACTTGGGTTTAAATCCTGCTTTTGATGTTTAGTACTTATAACACAAAGTCATTTTAATAATAATAAAAGCTAGCATTTCTAGGCTTGCAAAGCACTTTATTAATATTATCTCATTTTTTTCTGACAATCACCATTTTGAAGTAGTTGCTATTATTATGCTAATTTTACGTATGAGGAAACTGAGGCTAAGAGATTAAGCAACTTTCCCAGGGTCACAAAGCTAGTGTGTGTTGAAGGAAGGATTTAAATCCAAGACTTCCTGATTTCAAATCTAGCACCCTAATCACAAACTGCCTCAATTTCTTCATCTGTTAGGCTTCCTGGACCTTAGTTTCCTCATCTGTAAAATAAGATAACATTGGACTCGACTTCTAGCTTTAAATAAGAACTAAGAACTAGTAACCCTTTTTTATGTTATAAATCCTTTTGACAAGTTGGAGAAATCCATGGATTCCTAAGAATGAGGGTGTGTGATAATTTTTTAAGCACCTACTATGTGCCAGTGCTTTACAAATATAATCTCGTTTGATTCTCACAACCCTCAGAGGTAGATGTTTTTACAATTTCTATTATACATTTGCAGAAACTGAGGCAGAAGTTGAATGACTTGTCCAGGGTCACAGAATGTTTTTTAAAGTTCATAGAATCAAATATAGAAGATTACAAAGGAAACCAACTATATTGAAATAGTTACTGAAATTTTTTTTTTTTTGCAGAGTTCCAAGACCTCAGGTTAAGAATTCTTGCTCTGGATTTGATATTGCTCCTGATTTTTTGCCTTGAACCTTACTTTAAATTTATCTCTCAATAGTGAGTTACACGCATTGTTTAGTCAGATGTCAAAAACTAGTCTCATATATGCTTCAGGTTTTAAAGTGTGTATGTGTTATTCTGTAATACATGTATGTATACACACATGTATATATTTTGTTGTTGTTGGGTCATTTCAGCTGTGCCCAACTCTTCATGATCCTGTTTGGGTTTTTTTTGGCAAAGATATTGAAGTGGTTTGCCATTTCCTTCTTTAGTTCATTTTATAGACAAAGAAACAAAGGTTAACAGGATCAAGTGACTTGCCCAGAGTCACACAGCTAGTATGTGTCTGAGGTCATATTTGAACTGAAGAAGATAAGTCTTGTGGTTCCAAGCCCAGTGTTCTATCTACTTTGCCTCTTAGCTGCTGTATGGATGTGTGTACACATATGTAGATATCTATCTATCTATATTTAAAGTTGGAAGTCATCTTGGAGGTCACTTAATCCAGTCCCCTCATTCGTGAATGGAAACCTTTGACAACTGGCTCGAGACCATCCAAGCTATATGGTAAAGCTGGGATTCAAACCTTTTCATCTAAATGTAGGATTCTTTCCCCTATGAACTGTCACTTTCTCTGATGGGGAAGAATTGGATCCATTTGTGAGAAACATTGTAGCTCATGAAGAAAAGCTCACAAAACAGAGGCAACTCAGAAATATTTTAACATCAAGATAATGGGATTATTCTTCCTTCTGTTTATTTTCTTCAGTCTCTTCTTTCTTCTGTTGGACTTGCTAAAAAACTCCCGAAGTCCTCTCCTCCATCCATCTCCCCCCACCCTTTCTAATCACCTCAGTTGTTACTAATGTAAACTTCTCCTGAGGCAGTTCTGGATTTCGCTACTTCTTGCAGGGCCTTCTGGCACAAATCCGCATCATCTGGAGGGCCACACAGTTAAAAAGATGATCTCCCAGGACTGGTGCCAAAACTGTGTACTCTGATTTTCTAATCTTCTCAGTGCCAGCCTCAGTGGGCTTCTAGCCAATAGACTTTTGCCAAAGCCAAGAACACCCTCTGTTTTCACTTTCCTTCTCAACCCCTGTTTTGTCCTCTCCTTTGTAGTATTTCTTCCTGTTTTCCCAGAATTTTCTACCAATGCTACTGGTTTTTCCTTTGTTCCTAGTTCCCAAGGTCTGGATTTCTTGACAGACACTTGGGGAAGCAATTCTGAGGTTTTGTGGGGTTTCAAGGTTCTCTCTCTCATTCTCTCTCTCTCTCTCTCTCTCTCTCTCTCTCTCTCTCTCTCTTTCTCTCCCTCTTATTTTCCCTCTCCCTCTCCATATATATATATAAAGAGAGAATAGAGAGATTACATATATATATTCTTATTACCAAAGCAAAGATTCATTTATGTTTTCAACAACAACAAAAAAATATCCTCTCAGAGTTTCTTTAAGGTTGTAAGTCTGAGAACACTATGATCTCTAAGGGATTAAGGTTTAAAGGACAATGGGGAGGCCTATAGTGGGTACAGATAAGCTGTACTTTATTTCTAGTAATGGCCTGTAATCAACAAGTGGCATAAAGGGTACCTAGGAGGCAGAGCCATGCTGGTACCAATTTGTAATGGTTTCCCAGAGCCTATTATTATATTTCCAATGTGAACGTTAGTACCTCAGAATTTGGAAATACTAAAAAATGTGATTGTGATTTACTCCTTTGAGGATTGCTTGCACATAAGAGAGAAAATGCCAATGATGCAGATTCAACTTAAAAGTGTGGTTTCTGTTAACAATAATGTCTGACAGTCAACCGTGAATGACTTAACTATTATCAGCAATGGAAGACTCCAAGACAACTCCAAGGAACTCATGATGAAAAAGGCTGTCCACCATCATAGAAGGAACTGATGGAGTCTGAATGCGGATTGAAGCAAAGCATTCTTCACTTTATTTCCTCCATGAATTTCTCTCTAGTGTAAGTGAACTGTATCTTATTTCATAACATGATGAACATGAAAATATATGTTATATGACATATGTACAACTTATATCACATTACTTGCTGTCTTGGGGAGGGGAGGGATAGGAGAGAGATAGAGAACATAGATTGCAAACTATCAGAACACTATTATTAAGAATTGTATCGACACATTAAAAAAAAGTGCCTTATGTACATTTTTTCCCCAGAGTCAACTGCTAAGCACGTCTCAGCACAGTCTCGCAATGAGGAATGTTGGATCAGGAAAAGAGATAAGCCACATGTATGTGTATGTATGTATATATTATATATGCATACACAAATATATACTCATATGTAGGTATCTCCCATATCAAGATTATTCAGGAAAAGCAAGAAATAACCCTTTTCATTCATCCTCTGATATCAAACATCTGGTAAGATGAAAAACAGGGAGATGTATGTTTACCAAAGGTATCTGCCAATATGATGAGAGAAGATCCAGAATCCAGGGATTATGTCTAGATGGTGAGATCCTCTTGAACCAGAATAAAATGTAATTAGGAAATGTTTAGCATAATAAATACAAATACAACATAGATAATATTAATGTGATTTTGTAAGTCATCAATTTGCTCTCAGCAGGGATCCGTTTCTTTTTGAATTCGATTCCACTAACTATAGATACTCCTGTTTGAGGTGGCATTGTGCCGATTAAATAATTTCTAGGGTTTTGCAGAACTTTCTCAAAGAGGTCTGTTTAGCCGTTCCATCTCCAATGGAATAACCAAGTGAGTAAAAAATTGTATTTTGTCTAAATTTCACTATGGTTTTGGATAGAATTGGTTTGATAGTGTAGGTGTCTGAGACAGTATAGCTGGATAATGAATTGGGCCCAGAGTTGCACAGAAGAAGAAAAGTAGGCTAGATTGCTTTAGGGAAATCAAAAAGTTCTTTTATTGATGCCAAGCTTGCCATGAAATCAAAGGTCCATCTTTTTTACTTCAAGAATATCGCTTTATGGCAGTGAGACATAGAATATCACTCACTTCAGAGAAGTGAAAATGAATTTCACACAAGGGACAATGGAGAGGCATATAGTAGGTATAAATGGGCTGGGTAATATAAAGCCAGTGAGGTACTCCAAAGAAGAAAAGGAGTAAAAGCATCATTAAGGAACTGTATGATAGGAAATGGGCTGGTCACATGGCAAGACAGAAGACAGAAGGATAGTGGTACCTTGCTGATGTTGGGAGAAAGCAAGAAAGTCTCCAGCACGTTAGTGGATCCCACATGGTGAATTTATAAGAGGTCATGGACGTGAGTCATACAAAATGGACTTTATGGTTGGGTTCAGATCTACATCTCTGGAGACACTGGGAAATAGATGAGATCATGGGTACTTTTGAGTATTTAGGAGTGAAATAGTACTTGCACTAGCTACCTCATGGGGCTGTTGTAAACTCTTTGTAATCTACAATGCATTATGTAAACATGAACTAGTAATACAATAAGCTTTCAAAAAGGTGGCACAATACCCTGAATAAAGTCTGAGGCTTTGAGCCATGATATTTGGATTTAAATGCTGCTCCATATACTTTTACTCTCTGCATGACCATGAGCTAGTCTTTTTTTTTTTTAAACCCTTACCTTCCGTCTTGGAGTCAATACTGTGTATTGGCTCCAAGGCAGAAGAGTAGTAAGGGTAGGCAATGGGGGTCAAGTGACTTGCCCGGGGTCACACAGCTGGGAAGTGTCTGAGGTCAGATTTGAACCTAGGACCTCCCGTCTCTAGGCCTGGTTCTCAATTCACTGAGCTACCCAGCTGCCCCTGATGAGCTAGTCTTTTAATGACCTTTCTTTTCGTGTGTGTGGTTAAGCAAGTGCACTCATGAGTCTTTTTTTATTTTAAATTATTTATTCTTTAGTTACTCATAAAAACAGTTTTTAATGAACTTTCAAAGTCTTAGTTTTTCTCATCTGTAAAATGAGGAGAATAATTCTTGTGTTCTCCATGAGGTTGTTGTAAAGAGAGCATTTTGCAAAGCTTAAAGCAAATCTAAGTTATTTCTAATTGTTGAATTTTATGTTTGCTTTCATGGGAGCTTGCCTTAAAGTTTAAAGGAGTTATTACAAAGAGGTCTTAGGGCAATAGGATACATTTGATTTTGTGTAAATGGCTAGTATCATCTGGAAAGACTGGGGGAATATTCTTCCTCAACCAGAGAACTAAGAAACTTCACAACCTGAAGATGTAAATGTCTTCCCAAAGGTCTCAGTGGTGAAGGAAGTTCATACACTTGCTCCAACTATCTCCTTCCTTGAAGAAAGTATGGAGTAATTCCTCTCTTCAGAGAGACCAGGATTAACAAATAATTATTATATTCTGTGGGAAAGCCAAGGGTTATTCTTCATGTTGCATATATCAAATAAGTATAGCATAATATGTGATGATGGTATTATTTTTCTTTGAGTTACTGTTCATTGAAATGTGAAATTACTTTGTATATGTTTTGTATAAACCTGTACATGTTTTCCTTGAAGATCATATATTCGTTGGGGATAGGGACTATTTTGTTTCTCTCTGATTCTGAAGCCCTTAGTGCCTGGCACAGAGAAGCTTAGTGGGTAGTTGCTGAATGAGTTGAATGAATGATTGATTGTGGAACAAGAGATAAAGGGTGATCAGGGGAGGGCATGTGTCCAGGTAGGAAGGACAGTGACATTGCAAAAGGTCTTCCCAGACCTTTGTTCAAAGAAGGGGACTTTAGATTAATAAGCAACATGCTTCCCTTGGCTCTGCTGGGCAGATAGGGACAATTAAGCTTCTTGAGATGCATAGTTAAAGATCTCACGCTCTTTGTTATCTTGTGACCTTGTCCCTCTACAGAGTGTGGTATAAGGAAGCTATGGTTAGGAGATGGTTTCAAAGGCTAATGCTATATTCTATATGATCACATTTAAATCTACCATTGCTTATCACCATGCTAATATAAGTTCATGGAATATAAACTTCATCGACAACTCTATACTCTTGCTTCCATCCTTTTCCAAATAGCCAGCTTTTTGGTTTGTCACATACAGTCAAAGATCATAGATCTAGAGTTAAAAGGCCTTCAGTAGTTGTCTAGTTCAACCCTTTCATTTTACAAATGAGAAAATTGAGAGCTGGGAAGGAAAAGTGCTTTGCCCAAAGACATAAAGGTAGTAAGCAACAGAGGTAGTATTTAAACTCAGGTCATCTGACTCCTGAGTCAGCACTCTTTCTCTTGAACCCAAACTGAGCTTTCAGCCTACTAATTGGCCCCTTATGGTCTTGTTGGGTCCATTATAACAGTGTTCAGAGGCATGGTAGAAGAAGAGTATTTATACAGCCTCTCTTGTATATTAGGTCTTGTTTAGCATTCTTCCATGTGGTACACTTCCTCCTGTGGTCCCTTTGTGTAGGAGGTGTCTACAACCTTCTCATCTTCCTGTTTTGTTGTGGACCAGTGTTCTGAAGTGAATTTAATTCAATGTGGGCAGCATCGTCTTGGGCAGTGATTTTGACATTGTCGTTTATATCCTTATGAGTACCTCCTCAATAGTCAATATTGCATGGATGCTGTTGATCCAAGTCACTATATAACAAAAGATTTCTGACCTCTGGTGCTATTGACAGTGACTTAAGATCCTGAGGCATATTTCTTATTAATAAATGAATAAATATGGTTTTCAGCCCAAAATACTAACATTAGTAAGCAATCCTTGACTGAACAAAGAGGCTTAGGAAATGATTGTCTTATTATATTCAGCTGTGATGAGACCACATCTGGAATTTTCTGTCAAAGTGTGGGTAACACATTTTAAGAGGAGACTGATAAATTGGAGAGCATACAGAAGGATATGACTATGGTAGTCTAGTTAGCATCTTTGGTTTTGTGGGCTTAGCATTAAAATATTTTTTAATTAACAAAAATCTCTTTTCTCCCCATTATACTGTTTCCTTTTCACCAGAAACAGAAAAAGGAAATTAATGTCAACACATATGCATATTAAAGAAAAGCAAATTCCAGCATTGGCTATGTCAAAGAAATACAGGTCTCATTATGTACCCCAAATCTATCACCTCTCTGCCAGAGGTGACTAGTACATTACATGACCTGGCATTATGGTTGGTCATCATTGAGATGATTCAAGTTCCTAAATCTTTCATGCCTAGCATCCCTTCTTATTCTATACCAGGCCAATCTGATTATTCAGGTTGGGATTGAAATGGATGAAACACCAATGAGACCTTCTAATATTTAACAAAGAGAAGTTTATTTAACAACAGCATGGAAAGGTTATGGAGAAAAGAAAAAGCATAGATTTAGATGAGTGCAACTGCCCACATTCCACATTTGCCATTGTATTACATCTAGTTGGAGGGGTATCTCGAGGCTGACAAGCCCTGGGCTAATTTTACCCTAGGCTTTTTGACATGGGTTACCAGGGAAGCTACATTGGTAGTTTGAGCCCTGGACCAATTAAGTCTCAAAACTCATTGATTCTTAGGAAGAAGTGACCCAGTTTGCATGGTGTAGATCAGTGATGCGCAAACTATGCCTGGGGCCAGATATGGTCCCTTGAACCCGTCTATCAGCTGGGCGACATTGTTCCTAATCTGACGAATACAATGAGTAGGATACAATACAATGAAACTTCGAAAGTTGCCTTAGAAACAGACTGACAGATGAGCATTTCCTTTCCTTGGGTCCCCTCTTTAAAAAATTTGCCCATCACTGGTATAGATAGATGGTGCTCCTGCTGTATCTCCTATTTTTAAGCTCTTCTAGTTCTGGAACTATCCATGTTGGAAACTTCTGGCTTCTAGAATGATTAAGCAAGAGCCTGTTCCTCCCTGACTAACTCATGGCTCTCATCCACATCACTGAGATGTCCTGGTACATAGAATGGCAACAGACCTGAGCAAGAGCTTGATAAAACCATGTGCCAAGTCTGGGGATTATTTTGTGAGTTCGCTCCTTTTCCTATGATTTAAAAACCGACATGCCAAATGCTCTGTCAATATCCTTGGTAGTCTCCCTTCCCTGATTTTCCCTGTCCCATTTTTGAGGTATCAACTTCTATTCCTATTTAGGGGTTGGTGTACAGCAAATAAGCATACAGCAAAGACAGTTCTGTTTAGTCCTGGAGAGCAGAGCTAGAAATATTGAAGGATGTTGCAGAGAGCAAGACTTCAGCTTGATCAAAAGAAAACTTTTCCTAATAATTACAATAAAACATCTTCATTACTTCCTTGCAATTTGCCATTAAAAAGTTAAATGATTGGTTTCAGGAATGGGTAGTTTCTGTTACTGTAGGTCTTCTAACCAAGCCTTGTTAGAGATGTTATAGAAAAGATTCTCTTTCAGGTACATGTTGGACTAGAACATCTCTAAAGTACTTTCCAATTCTGACATTTTGTGATTTTTCAGCATTATGTAATTTCCCCAAGTTAGATTTTTAAGGTCATTGAGGGCAGGAACTGTCTTTTGCCTCCTTTTCTATCCTTGGCACTTAACACAGTGTCTGACATATAGTAGGCATTTCATAAATGTTTATTGATTGGTTGAAAAATAGGACTTATGAAATTTAGCTTCAATTTCAAGGCCTTTTATTAAGTTGCTCTCCATAAGTAGAGTAAAAATAATTAAATATCAATATGGACTTTCATTCATCTTTTTTTTAACTCTTACCTTCCATCTTAGAATCAGTACTATGTATTGGTTCTAAGGCAGAAGAGTGGTAAAGGCTAGGCAATGGGTGTTAAGTGACTTGCCCAGGGTCACACAACTAGGAAGTGTCTGAGGTCAGATTTGAACCTAGGACCTCCCATCTCTAGGCCTGGCTCTCAATCCACTGAGCCACCCAGCTGCCCCCTCATTCATCTTTAGAAATATAAACCCTGTGAAGAAAGGGGATATTTTTCTTTATTTTATACAATAACCTTGGGCATTGCAGGTGCTTTGTAAATATTAAATTCATATTTTAGTAATGAAATAAACTACAAAGTAGTATTGCTAACCACTATCCTGATCCTATTTCCCAAAAGGACCAGGTTTTGGAAAGTCTCACACTCACTCCTAATGTTTATGAGCTTCATTACAGTTTTCTGTAGATTTCAGAGAGTGGGCAAAAATCCGCCACCCAGCTCTACCTTTTTCTGTGCTGCCAAAATTGTCTTGATAGTTTAAAGTCAATGTGGATTTACCCAATTAGAATTGGCTTCTGAATCACCATCTTTAGGCAACTCTGATTCCTACATCGATCTGCTGCTTGCATTCCATAAGCTATATATTTCACTGAGCTCTAGTTGTATGATAGTGGCATAATGGAGTCTGCCACCCAAGCAAAGAAATAGAAATGATAGAACACTGCATACAGCTTTACTTTTTTGGCCTGGTATCAATAACAGTAATGCCATGATACAGAACAGAGGATACACCTACAACTACTTCTAGAGCCAGTACACCTCCAATCAGTAAATAGGCATACCTCCAATTAATGAATTTTTAGACACAGTTCATAGTGACTAGGTTGAGTTGGGGAAAAAGAGAGCCATGGGAGGCTTGAGGACCTGCCAGTGCACATCTGCTTTTTTTTTTTTCATTTTAGGGGGAAAAGGGACTTGAGAGAAGTGAACAATATAGAATTGATGAATTGACTCAACAAAGGGTCAAGATGAAAAAGAAAGGAGAATGTAGACAGTATGCAGCAGTGTTAA
Organism: Gracilinanus agilis; assembly: GCF_016433145.1. NCBI lineage: Eukaryota > Metazoa > Chordata > Mammalia > Didelphimorphia > Didelphidae > Gracilinanus > Gracilinanus agilis. The sequence goes on from NC_058133.1 coordinate 326,866,861, forward strand.
CCTGGGAAAGACCTGAGGTGCTGAGGGTTTTAGAGATCATAGTGAGGACTAAGAACAAGGTTAATAGTTCCAAGGCAGAGAGTGAGGTGAGAAGATAACATATTATGATCAGATAAGGAATTTTTAGAGTTTATGAATGTGGAAGTAATATATTTCTAGATGATAGCATGCTCAAGGAAGATGACAATCTCTGTTGGTAGCTAAGGTAGGATAGAGGAGTAGATTACTAGAAATGAAGAACTAGGTGGTTGGGTTTGAGGAAATATCAATAGTGATACAAACGTGTTCCTGTATACTAGGTTTACTATAAAAACAATTTTTACATTTAAAAATATTTACATTAGGGGCACCTGGGTAGCTCAGTGGATTGAGAGTCAGGCCTAGAGACAGGAGGTCCTAGGTTCAAAACCGGCTCAGACACTTCCCAGCTGTGTGACCCTGGGCAAGTCACTTGACCCCCATTGCCCACCCTTACCACTCTTTCACCTAAGAGCCAATACACAAAAGTTAAGGGTTTAAAAAATATTTGCATTAAACACATAATATTTGCTTAGTAATGGAAGCACAACTTTTCAGGTTAACCTTTTCAATGATATCAATAGGCTCTAATTTACTAGACATGAAATCTCATTGGTACAGCACTAGATTGAGTAATCAACACAATCATTTGACATATTATCTCTCCTATAGGCTCTCATGCCATTTAATTTTATTAAACAATATAGCTTTAGGAAAAAAGAGTGTTCATTAGTTGGCCTCAAATAACATTATTTTAATTCCACATCAAATATGATTAATTGTAATATGATCTAATCCCATCTTTTATGACTTACAACTAGTTGAATTCAATTATAACGTGAAATACTTAATAGTTCTACTATCCTTAGGATTTATACCTTATGTATAAGACAACCTTATAACAAGATCTTACTAGGTCAGCATTACCTAACTTCCTCTGGGTCTTGTCCAAGATAGAACTGTCAACATATTGAATACTAATTTGTAGAGGTTGGTTTTATAGCAAGTTCGATTTCGTTGTTTCTTTACTGATTACTTTAATTCTTTATTAATTTGAGACTAAGAAGAGCAATAAAGATGCAATTTGTTTATAAATGTAGTCCTTTGCTATAGGGCTCCTTTTCTCAGATGTATCATTCTTAGATTATATATATATATATGTATATATAATATTTATTTTAAATAAAGAACATCAGTAATGAAAAAAAATAAGAACGACGATTAGATTCTGTTTAAGTTACTTACAGAGCATCCGATGTCCTTATTGTAGAAGTCAATCAAAACTCCCCACTGCAAAAAAATAGCAAACTTTCTCTCTATAGCCAACGGCATTCTGTTTTTAGTCTCTGGTACTGATTAAGCTCCAGTCCAGAGAATCTGGGGATTATTGACTGATTGCTACCTTTCAAAACCAGTGTTTTTCCATTCAGTGTTTTGTCATTGACAGGGAGTCACATCTGGGTTATAATAATAATAATAGCTAGCATTTCCATAGTACTTTGGCAGCTAGGTGGTGCAGTGGATGGAGTACTGGGCCTGGTGTCAGGAAGACATCTTCCTGAGTTCAAATCTGGCCTCAGACACTTATAAGCTGTGTGACTCTGGTGAAGTCACTTCACCTTGTTTATCTTAGTTTCTTCATTTGTCAAATGAGCTGGAAAAGGAAATGGCAAATCACTCTAGTATCTTTGCCAAGAACACCCCAAATGGGATCATGAAGAGTTGGACATGATTGAAATAATGAATAACAAAAAGATAACTTCATGAAACTGTTCATCCAAGTTAATGATGGATTAGAATGCTAGAAAAGGGGGTGAACCAAGGACAAAGAGGACTGGAGAATGTTGCTAGACCAGAGTACTAAGCAAAAGTAGTTAGGATCTAGTTGGCCATACAATTAGGTGGTATTCAGGAGCCAAAGTCTTATGTAAAATACAGAGAAACAAAATGCATGCACACACATAGAATTTGCAACAGTACACTAGCCTAGCAAGATACATGTACTGTACCTAAGCTACATACAACATATGAAATCATGCACCATGGTTAAATACAAGGTACACATTATATACTCTATCAATGGGAGTTGACTGGCTTCATGTATAACTGCTTTACCTTTTGTTTTTGTCCAGATGAGGGACAAAATTGTGGGATCTAGAGCTAGAAGAGACTTGGAGATCATCCATTTGAATTCTCATTTTGTAGTTGAGGAAACTCATACTCAGTCAAATTGTGACTTGACCAAGGTCACACAGGTAGAACCAGAGGCAAGATCCAGCTCTGGCAGAATTCACAGTGATCTCTGTCACTCTGCGATTTTACTTCTGTGGTTACCAAACCCATTGGTGATGTTTTAATCATCCCCAGTTCAGCTTGCTACTAGGTTTCATCCTTAGAACTCAGGGTCATTGGTGGCAATTGAATTAGGCAAAGTAGGAGTTATATTCACAATGGTTTTGGAGATATTCCCTTTTCCCTTCCACACTGGACATTTGGTGGGAACGATGCAGAGTTTTTGAGTGTAATAACTGTAAGAGTAGGTGATAAAGCATGATCACAGAGACCCAGCAGGAATGGTTAATATGCTGGCTGCTGCCCAGGAGCCAGGGATTACATTTCTCCCTATTTTCTAGGGATGTGAGGTGGAAACACTAGCCTTCCTTGAGCAGCCTTTAGAACTAATAATCCTCTCACTCTTTCATCAAACCAGAACCAAGGAGTTTTATGATTAGAAGATTAGAAGGGACTGCACTTGACTGGATAGTACTCCAGAGAGTTAACTATTTCTTACAGTCTCTCAGAATTGGAACTAGAATTTCAGGATGCAGTTAGATACCTCCAGAATTGTTGTTGTTCTTTATTTTTGAAGAGGATCAATGGGTGGCATCTTGACTTGGGCATGAATTGGATTTAAGTGAGGCAGAGTTGTACAAGCTCATTAGCTTCAATCTCTCTTCCAGAGTCATCTAAATCCAGTGTCAAGACAAAAGTCAGGACATTGGGCAATGACCCCAGGATGCAGTGGATGGCCTTGGAATCTTCGATGTTTGATCAAACTCTGAGCACTTCATAGTGTCTGCTTCAGCCACCTTCATGGCCATTGGAACAAATTATTCTCATCTACCTACTTCATCAAAGGAAGTGCTTGGGGTAGATTTCCCCCCTAACTCACTGATAGTTTAGGGGCTTCAGTTACCCTCAGTCTGGTCTAGCTTGCTTGCTGAGAAGGTTTAACTACAGTGTGGCTATTGGGCATGCTCCAGCTTCTTAGAGTCACAGGTGAATTGTTGGGTGAAAGTCCCCAAGATATGATAGTTTCAATAGTGAGTAGAAAGAAAGAGATAATTGAATACACAAATAAACTTCATTTGGACTGGGAGCAGACAGTTCTATTCTAAAAAAAAAATTAAAGGCTTAAATGAGTTTCAAAACACTTAATTACATGCTTCACTCAGATAACTCAGTGGAACTGTTCATGTAACTTAATGATGGATCACCAGAAAAGGGGGTGAGCCAAAGACAGAGAGGCCTGGAGAATGTTGCTTGATCAACAACAGAGAATCGAGCGAATGGTCTCAGGAACTAGTAGGCTATAATAGATAATATTAGTAATAATAGTCTCAGAGTGGATAACACAGGGCACATTATGGCTTATGGCACATGGGGAACTCCAAATCCTTTGCTCTCCCTCAACTAAAAAATTTATATTCCTTTTTTTTAGAAAGAACGCGTCTCACACAATATAAAATATATAGAATCACTTAATAAGGTTGCATTTGGGGGTAAGAATATAGGTTTATTGATTATATCAAATATAGAAATTACAGGTAAATTCAAAGAAGCAAAATACATGCTCATAGCATTACCATTATTTTGAAAGTGTATAACACTTATATAAAATATGTAATACCCAGTTTTTTTATAGCAATATATGCTGTGGTTCCATATAAAATATACATTACACATACTCCATCAGAGAGAATGTCCTGGCTTCTTGTTTAAGCATGTCATCCATTACACTTGTCAATATGTCACTGTCTAATGGGCCATCTGAGACTAGGTATGAACTCTTCTTTCAGCTCACTTTGCTGAAGCTCTATCATTCTTTTACCCTGGTAATCAGACAGTCAGACCAGCTCCCCACTGGGCAATAGATAGAATGGTGCACTGAATGTCAGGATCCCAATCACTCTCTGAAGTTGTTTTGAAGACTGAGCCATCCAATCTGTCAACAACTTGCTACAAAGTAGTTTGCCTTAGGGTTACTGCTGTGTGTACTCTCTGCACATCAAGATTTCTTACCATTCCATCCTGGAATTCCTAACAGTAAATTCTAGCATCATGGCATGATATAGTTCTCTAAATAGGTTTTCTTTGGATGATCTCTCAACTAAGAGAAACCCTAGTTGTGAGTCTTAAGGACTCCTAGATTTCCTGAAGTTCTTGTTAAAACTAAAATTATCTTGAGAGACTGATATGGGGGTAAGAATATAGGTTTATTGATTATATCATGTTTATTGGTTAGGCCAGAATCAAAACCGATAAAGTGATCTAGGTCTTCATAGTCATCTTTTCATAATCATAATGTCCATCTGGGCTAGGTAGTCTAATAAATAGATTTTAGGAGCTTATTATTCATACCCTCCCTTGAACATCTCAAGACACCTTTAATCGGTGATTGCTAATTAAGAGATGGTCCATCAACCTATCCAACGTTTACCATCCACAGGAAAAGAACCTTTGTTTCCTTCATTTATTAAACAAATTCTATTTAAAAGGAATGATATTCCTTGGGATCCCCAAGAACAAAGAAAATTCAAAAAGTAGCAAACTAGATAGTATCTCTGATCCACATCCCAGATACAGGAATGCTCTGTAATTATCTGTAATATATGGGAATTAATAAAGTATATGAAAAATTAATTCTCATACTCCAAAGAATAAATCAATAGATAGCCATGACTCTCACCCAGACATCATCAGGTGCTATGGCTCCATTCTTGATAAAATTATAGGTATACACTAGAAATGCTTCATATTGATTCTACTGAACCCCCTTTCTCAGGGTCTACAACATGTTCAGTAGAGTGCCATTAAAACACCCAGTTTGATGGTTTCTTTGGGGTTCGGATGGTATAGTTGTACTCTTCTTGATTTCTGCCAAAGCAAATACCTTCCTTGAATGGATTGCTCTCCAAGTCTCTACCTTGCTCATATTAAGGACATTGCTTATATTCTTCCTCTCTCCTTCTTGAGATAAAAAACTATATTTATAAGCTCCAAAGTTTTGTCAGCATCTACCTTCTTCAAATGTGAAATATGAGTTGGTAGAATTTCCATTTGAGAATGCTGAGCAGAAATCTCACAGTTTTTAGAGAAACTGGCTGCCACATTGGGTCATCAAAATCTTTCTTCACATTCTGGTTTCCCTCTTAACTTCAGTGTCTGAAATAATTCTGTAGACTTCACTGAGGGTTTCATTTAGCTTCTTTGGTTTTAACCCAACAGTCTCCTTTGTCTGCCATATTACTTCAATAGCATTCATATATATATATGTAAAGAGAATTTGTTACATGCCTAGACCACCTAATATGATATATTCCACATGTATGATGCCATTAGGTGGTGTGGGTATATGCTTAGCTTCCATTACAGAAGACTTAAATGATCCCTTCCCAAAAGAACATAAAGCAGCCCCATTCAATACTCTAAGAAAGCTATTAACTTCATGAAGTAAGTTCCTTGAATTTGCCTTGCAGTCTTAGAGTCTAAGCTCCTCTCAAACTACTATGCCAGGTTTTGTATCCTTTCTTAATAGTCATCTCACTTCATCTTCATTCCACTCTCCTCTGCCCTGGAAGTTTATAAGCCATTTTGCATTCTCCTTAGAGGCTCTAGCAAGCAATTTACAGACATCTTTAATCCTCACCTCTTTAGGGATGCTAGAGCGTTCCACTGTTATCAGGTAATTGATAGAATATGGATGCCATTTTGTCTTCATTGTCTTAAGCACTCTAGCAGATACTGTGCAATTTCCCAACCTGTTCACACTATTGTAAAGTACCTTCAATAATTTCTTTGTACTATCCAGCAAATACCATTGAAATGAGCAGTCCTTGACCAGAAAAAATCTCACTAGTTCACAACGATATTCAAAAAAAGCATGGCTATTTTAGTGTAACACCACTCCAATCATAATGTATCACAATAATGTAATAATGATGACGATAACAATAATAGCTTTCATTTATATGACAGTTTAAGATTTGCAAAGCTCTTTACAAATTTATCCTCACAAAACCCTTAGCATGAAGATGCTATTATTATCCTCACCATAGAAATGAAGAAATTGAGATAGCTGGGTTAAGTTACCTGCCTAGGATCATTTGGTCAATAGGGTATGAGGATGGATTTGAATTCAGGTCTTTCTGACTCCAGGTCCAGCACTCTATCCACTGCAACACCTTGCTGCGTACATGCAAATGGCATAAAAGACACCATGTTATATCACATGAATGCTTGACATCTCATAGACTGGAGATATAGAGAAACAAATACTGCTCTGTTTTGGAAGAGTTCCAGTGGAAGTTGAAAGAAAGACATAGACAGACAGAAGGGGGAGAGAGACAGAGAGACAGAGAGAGAGAGAGAGAGAGAGAGAGAGAGAGAGAGAGAGAGAGAGAGAGAGAGAGAGAATTTGATCTGTCATTTATAACCTTTAGATAATAAACAACACAATTTTAAAGTTCTAAACCAAGTCAAACTTTCTCTATCTCGGTCTCTCTCATATATAGATATATGAATGAACAAATCCAAAATTTTTTTAAAGAAAATAACAAATTCTGAAGATAAAATCTCCCAAAATGTAATAGGTTTTTCAGATTTATAGATTGTCTCTTTTTTCCTGGTATTTCTAGATTATAGATACTCTTATTGATCCTGCCCCTACCCAAAAGAAACCCTTGCTTCCTCTCTGATCAAGTTATTGTTAACAAACCACTTAGCCTTCATATCACAAAAAGAGAACGAACAGTTTACTGTATATAGCGAGTGTTATGATATTAAGAAAATCCATCAGCATCCAGCAGGCCCACCTCTCATACTCTATAAGAAGACCACCTCATTTTTCTCCCACTCATCAGGAATAGAAAGTTACAAGCCAGGGGGCAGCTAGGTGGCTCAGTGTATAGAGAGTCAGGATTGGAGGCTGGAAGACTTGGGTTCAAATATGGCTTCAGATACTTCCTAGCTGTGTGACCCTGGACAAGTCCCCCATTGCCTTGCTTTTACCATTTTTATGTCTTGGCATCAGATTGATTCTAAGACAGAAGGTAAGGGTTTTTTTTAAAAAAAAGCAAGTTGTGGGCAGCTGGGTAGCTCAGTGGATTGAGAGCCAGGCCTAGAGACGGGAGGTACTAGGTTCAAATCCAGCCTCAGACACTTCCCAGCTGTGTGACCCTGGGCAAGTCACTTGACCCCCATTGCCTACCCTTACCACTCTTCCACCTATAAGTCAATACACAGAAGTTAAGAGTTTAAAAATTAAAAAAAGCAAGTTGTGAGTCCAGCCTAATTCCAGTTCTGCAGGATTTTCCTAGCTCCAAAACTAAGAAACCTGGAAGCTTTGTGGTAACATCTTTCCCATTATCAAAGAAACTTCACTTGGCACAGGAAAGTTTGCTCCCATTTAGGAAGGAGGTAGAATCTACTTAGAGGCAGTATGGCATAGTAGATAACAGGATGGACTTGGAGCCAGGAGAACCTCAATTTGCATCTTATCTCAGACACTTGCCATCCGGAACCAGCCGGATCCAACTATGGGGTGTTCGGGAAACAGCCACCTGAGAGACCATAGGGGGAGGGAGGGGAACCATGCACGCAAGAAGACAAGGAAGTCTAATGGAACATGGCCCGTTTATTGCTGGTAAAGGACAAGAATATATATGTTCAGAGTGAGGGGGTTGACGGTCGGGATGAAAGGAGAAAGGAACAAGTAGTTACGAAGCAGGAACATGGAAAAAGAACACGCAGTTATGTGGAAAGTCTGGAGGACGTTTTGCAGCTATGCCTCCGCCCATGCGGGGCTCATAATCCATATCGTTCTAGAAGGGTTACTATTTTTATTTTATGGTCTTGGCTCCTAACAACTTGCTAGTGGGGTGACCCAGCATAAATTATTTGATTTGTCTAAGCCTCAGTTTTCTCATCTGTAAAATGAAGATAATATCCTTCTCACTGGATTTTTTGAATGATCAGATGAAATGATGTGCTTTATAAACCTTAAACTGCTATCAAGATGAAAGCAATTAAAGTTCCAGACATACTCATAGGTGCCACAGTTCTTAGAGATCTTGGGCATTTGGGATTGCACACTAAATCATTGAACTTGTCATCATCTGAAGTGAAGTGGTGTGTTGAGGATAGGGAAGAGATCAATCCAAATAACATTGGCACTTGGTCACAAGCATTTTTCTTCCCTGTGTTTTTTTTTTTTGTTCTCTGTCTTTCCAGTGTTTTTCAAAAACTCCTACATAAGTATGGTATGCCTGACTCTTGCCAAAGGCAGAAGCTCTCTGGGCTCAGATTTATGGAATTGCAAATGACCTTTTATTTGTGATTCAGTGTTGACATCTGCTGAGGTGGAAAATTTCACCCTCCTATTTCTCCTTGTACTCTGATCATCTCCTTCCCTCTACCACAATTAATAGCCTTCTCTGCCCTTTCATTTCATCGAAACTTTTGAAATATACACTCTGTTGTTGACAAACCCTCTTTCTCCCTGAATGTCTTCGTGGTTTTTTTTTCTATTTTCCATTTTATAGCCAAACTCCCAGAAAGCGCTATCCATGGTACTGCCACTCATTTCTAAATCCCTTGCAATCTCTTCTGACATTTCTCTCTAAGGTTACCAATGATACCACAACTGCTAAATCCAATGGCTTGTTCTTTATTCTCATTCTCCTTAGGCTCTCTGATGTTTCTGAAACTGTTAAAACACTTTCCCTTCCTAGATATTCTCTCCTCCCTTGGTTTCCATGATACCACTCCGTTTTGGATTTCCTACCTGTCTGACTGCTCTTTCTTAGTCTCCTTTTTTCTATGTCCTACTCTGTATTGTGGCCTCTTCTCTTCCCTGACATTCTGTCCTCAACTCTATACTCTTTCTACATTCTGTCTCTTGGTGATTTTGTCAGTTTCTTTGGATCTGATTATTCTTTTTTATGCAGATGATTCCCAAATATGGATATCAATTCCTAATCTATATTTTGAACTTTCAATATCTTTCATTATCAACTGCCTATTGGTGTCTCAAACTCAATATGTTCAAAATTGAACTCATATTCTCATCAAAAACCCTAATCCTGATGAAGGCATCACTATCCTTTCATTACTGAAGATTGCAACCTTAGATTCATACTTGACTCTTCCACAAGATTTGCTCCTATAGTCTCCTATATCCTAAGATTTGCCACATCTTTGTGATTCTACCTCTGTTCAATCTCTCCCAGGAAAGCCCTTCTCTCTACTCATAAGTATAGTACCTTGATTCAGATCCTTATCACTTCTCTCTTTCAAACTATTGTAACAGCCTTTTAATTGTTCTATTTCCAGTTATATGTATGATATATATATTCCTAGGTATTTTATAATTTGTTCATGAAATTTCCCTTTATGCCTAAGTCATAAATCCATTTGGATCTTATCTTGGTAAATGGCATTTTTATGGGAGAAACACACCCAAATTTGTAGCAGGATCTCACCCCAAAATAGGGAGGCTCAAACTCCTTCAATCCAGAAGAAAATAATTTTATTTGAAGAAGAGTTTTAAAGTGGTGAAATAGGCTAAAACAGATGATGGATTAGCATGGTGGGTAGTAAAGTGGCCCAATGGGTGATGTAGTGACAGTCCCAGGTGTGGAGTAGCAGCTCTAGCTGTGGGGTAGTAGCTCATTTCCCCTGGGCTGATGGAGGAGGAGCTCTCAGAGTGCAAAAGTAGCCTTTCTGGCTTATGGTAATATAATATAAAATAGGTAATGGAGTATCAGCTTCAGATGTGTAGTCACAACTGGAGGTGTGGATCAGGATTTGCATATTTATTGAGGGTCTAGGAGCTTGTTATCTCCCATTCCAGGGAAATCTCCATTTCCCCCAAACCGTGGAAAATGGATATGACCAAATTCAGGGGGAGGTGTTTTTTGAGGTACGTCATAGGTGAACTTGGTGGCACTAGAAAGGGAATAAGGATCATGTGCAGGTTTGGAGGAATTTCCTTGGACTTCCAGAGCCCTTAGTGTGCATGTTCCATGTTTCCCTCATTGTCCACATGCCATCATTTGTCAGTATGGGAGAGATCTCACTACCCTTCTGGAATGGGAACATGGGGGTTGAGATACAGCACAGAAGATGACCACTATAGGTAATTAATAATGTCTAACATTTCAGAACCAAGATAAATATAGAATAATATGAGCAATTAATAATATGAAACAGCACAAAGCTGATGCCCAGTACAGATCCAGTTCTGAAACAGTATGGGTGATTGATGAGGTAGAATGGTTTACTGATTAATAATACAGATTCCTCAATTTATGCTTCACTAATGATAAAACTACGGATCTTGTGGTTTATGTTTAACTAGTGCTAACTGTTGAGAAATACAAGATTCCAGAACATGAGGAATCCTGTTTCTATTATTGCCCTTCCTGTCCACTGCCCATCTCCGTTAGTATAAGATATTGGTCTTTATCTAGCTTCTGCCCAACTACTTTCCACCTTCCCTAACAGTTTTCACCAAATGGTGAATGATTATTACAAAAACTTGGATTTTTACTCTTATCAAACAGAAGATTACTATAATTTTTAAAACTATTTGTTGTGTGTTTGGTTTTTTCCATTGATTTGCTTTTCTGGTCATTAGTGTTTTATGATATTGTCCAAAATCTGGTACTGCTAAACCTCTTCCCTTTACATTTTTTTTATTAATTCCTTGATTTTTTCCAAATGAATTTTGTTATTTTTTTCTATTTCATTAAAATAACTTTTTGGTAATTTAATTGAGAGAACATTGAATAAAAAGATTAGTTTAGGTAGAATTGTCATTTTAATTATATTGGCTCTGCTCACCCATGAACAATAAATTTTCCTTAATTATTTAAATCTGACTATTTGTATAAAATTGTTTTATAATTATCTTAAATAGTTTCTGAGTTCATTTAGGCAGATGTATGATATATATTCCTAGGTATTTTATTCTCTACATGGCTTGTTTAAATAGGTAATCTCTTGTTATCCCTTCTTGCAGAATACTATTGGTGATGTATAGAAATGCTAATGATTTATGTGGGTTTATTTTATATTCTATTACTTTGCTAAAATTACTAATAGTTTCAACTAATTTTTAGTTGAACCTTTAGGGCTTTCTTTCTCTGTTTACATATATATCATATTGTCTGCAAAAAGAGGTAGTTGTATTACCTCTTTGCTCATTCTTATTTTTTCAATTTCTTTTTCTTTATTACTTCTACTGCTAGCATTTCTAATACAGTATTAAATAATATTGGTGATAATGGGCATCTTTGTTTCACTAGTGATTTTATAGGAAAGGTCTCTAACTTTTCCCTATTATGAATAATGTTTGCTGATGGTGTTAAGTTTATAGTTATTATTCTTTGGAAAAATCCATTCATACCTATGCTTTCAGGTACTTTTAATAGCAATGAATGTTGTATTTGTTGAAAGCTTTTTCTGTATCTAGTGATATGATCATATGATTTTTGTTATTTTTAATTGATGTAATCAATTAAGTTAATAGTTTTACTTATATTAAACCAACTCTGCATATCTGATATGAATTCTGTTTGGACACAATTTACAAATTGATATATGGTCAAAAGATATGAACAGACAGTTTTTGGGTAAAGAAATTAAAACTATATTTATGTATATAAAAATGCTCTAAATCATTATTGATTAGGGAAATGCAAATCACAAAAACTCTAAGATATCATTCCATATCTTTCAGATTGGCTAAAATGATAAAAGGGCAAAATGACAAATGTTGGCAGGGATGTGGAAGAATGGGGACATTAATATACTCATAGTGGAATTGTAAACTGATACAATCATTCTATAGAGAAATCAGAAAATATGTTCAAAGAATTATGAAACTGTATACTACTATAAATTTATTTCTGAAGGGGACAAGAAAATAGGAAAAGAACTGATGTAAAAAATATTTATAGCAGCTCTTTTTGTGGTGGTAAAGAACTGGAAATTGAAGGAATGTTCATTAATTGGGGAATGACTAAACAAGTTGTGGCATATGATTGTGATGGAAGACTACTATACCATAAAAAATGAAGAGCAGGGGGCAGCTGGGTAGCTCAGTGGATTGAGAGTCAGGCCTAGAGACGGGAGGTCCTAGGTTCAAATCCGGTTTCAGACACTTCCCAGCTGTGTGACCCTGGGCAAGTCACTTGACCCCCATTGCCCACCCTTACTACTCTTCCACCTATGAACCAATACAAAGAAGTTAAGGGTTTAAAAAAAAGGAAAAAAAATGAAGAGCAGGCGTGGGAAAACATGGAAAGACCTACATGAAATTCTAAAGAGTGAAATGAGCAGAACCAATATACAGTAACAAATGTTGTTTGAAGAATGACCTGTATAAGTATACCTCCAAAGAAAGAAGTGATAAATAGAAATCAATAAGACATAGTTTTACTTATAAATACATCTTTTCATCAAAAGATATCTTCTCTAATGGAGGAAGGAAGGGAGGGAATTATTTATCTGGGTATTTTAATGTAACAAAGACATTTTTAAAAAAGGAAAAACAAATAATAAATTTGAATTCAGAAAAAAATGAAACTAAAACAGAACTAAAAAATTATGGTTAGCCTGATATTTAAAACCCACCCCAATCTGATTCCCACCTATCTTTTTAGACATTCTTCTTCACACATTCTTTGTTTTGGTCAAACTTGTTCTTAGAACTTATCATCTTTTTTTATTATTTTTATTATTTAATTTTTTATTTTTAGAAAAATTTTCCATGGTTACATAATTCATGTTTTTACTTACCCTTCACCCCCTCAATCCCACCCCTTCCTCCCCATAGCTAACTCGCATTTCCACTGGTTTTAACATGTGTGGTCAGTCAATACTTATTTACATATAATTGATAGTTACATTGGTGTGGTCTTTTCGGGTCTACATTCCCAATCATGTCCCCATCAAAACAAGTGTTCAAGCAGTTGTTTTTCTTCTGTGTTTCCACTCCTGTAGTTCTTCCTTTGAATGTGGGTAGCATACTTTTCCCTAAATCCCTCAGAATTGTCTTGGGTCATTGCATTGCTGCTAGTACAGATGTCCATTACATTCCATTTTACCACAGTGTATCAGTCTCTGTGTAAATTGGTCTTCTGGCTCTGCTTCTTTCGCTCTGCATCAATTCCTGGAAGTCTTTCCAGTTCACATGGAATTCCTCCAGTTTATTATTCCTTTGAGCACAATAGTATTCCATCACCAACATATACCACAATTTGTTCAGCCATTCCCCAATTGAAGGGCATACCCTCGCTTTCCAGTTTTTTTGCCACCAAAAAGAGTGCAGCTATAAATATTTTTGTACAAGTCTGTTTATCTATGATCTCTTTGGGGTACAATCCCAGCAATGGTATGGCGGGATCAAAGGGCAGCCATTCTTTTATTGCTCTTTGGGCATAGTTCCAAATTGTCATCCAGAATGGTTGGATCAGTTCACAACTCCACCAGCAGTGCATTAATGTCCCAATTTTGCCACATCCCCTCCAACATTCATTACTCTCCCTTGCTATAATTTTAGCCAATCTGCTAGGTGTGAGGTGGTACCTCAGAGTTGTTTTGATTTGCATTTCTCTAATTATTAGAGATTTGGAACACTTTCTCATGTGCTTATTGATAGTTTTAATTTCTTTATCTGAAAATTGCCTATTCATGTCCCTTGTCCATTTATCAATTGGGGAATGGCTTGATTTTTTTTTATACAGTTGATTTAACTCCTTGTATATTTGAGTAATTAGACCCCTGTCAGAGTTTTTCGTTATAAAGATTTTTTTCCAGTTTGTTGTTTCCCTTCTGATTTTGGTTACATTGTTTTTATGTATACAAAAACTTTTTAATTTAATATAATCAAAATTATTTATTTTACATTTTGTAATGTTCTCTAACTCTTGTTTGGTTTTAAAATCTTTCCTTTCCCAGAGATCTGATAAGTATACTATTCTGTGTTCACCTAATTTGCTTACAGTTTCTTCCTTTATATTTAAGTCATTCACCCATTCTGAATTTATCTTGGTGTAGGGTGTGAGATGTTGATCTAAACCTAATCTCTCCCACATTGTTTTCCAAATTTCCCAGCAGTTTTTGTCAAATAGTGGATTTTTGTCCCAAAAGTTGGGCTCTTTGGGTTTATCATACACTGTTTTGCTGACGTCACTTACCCCAAGTCTATTCCACTGATCTTCCCTTCTATCTCATATCCAATACCATATTGTTTTGTTGATTGCTGCTTTATAGTATAGCTTAATATCTGGTACTGCTAAGCCACCTTCCTTCATTATTTCCCTTGATATTCTTGATCTTTTGTTCTTCCAAATAAACTTCGTTATAGTTTTTTCTAATTCAGTAAAAAAAGTTTTTTGGTAGTTTGATAGGTATGACACTAAATAAATAAATTAATTTGGGTAGAATGGTCATTTTTATTATGTTAGCTCATCCTACCCATGAGCAATCAATGTTTTTCCAATTGTTTTGATCTAGTTCTAATTGTTTGGAAAGTGTTTTGTAGTTATGTTCATATAATTCCTGTGTTTGTTTTGGTAGATAGATTCCTAAGTATTTTATATTGTCTAGGGTGATTTTAAATGGTGTTTCTCTTTCTACCTCTTGCTTCTATGATGTGTTGGAAATATATAGAAATGCTAATGATTTATGTGCATTTATTTTGTATCCTGCAATGTTGCTAAAGTTGTTGATTATTTCTACTAGCTTTTTAGTTGATTCTGTAGGATTTTTTAAGTAGACCATCATATCATCTGCAAAGAGTGATAGCTTAGTCTCCTCATTGCCTATTTTAATACCTTCAATTTCTTTTTCTTCTCTAATTGCTACTGCTAGTGTTCCTAGTACAGTGTTAAATAATAGAGGTTATCCCCTCTATTATGGGCATCCTTGTTTCACACCTGATCTTATTGGAAAGGTTTCTTTTTTTTTTTTTGTCTGTTTGTTTGTTTTTCCCTCCCCTTGAGGTTTTAGCCTCAGGGCAGATAAAGCAGTAAGATTAATCCAATTAATAGAGGATTAATCCCAACAATTGGACAGATAAGAAGTCTTCAGAGGGCAGAGAAAGTAACTACAAACTTCCGTTGTCAGCTGAGGAAAGACCTTTCATCAAAGATCATTAAATACATCTGCTCAAACTAGCAGAACAAGGAAGGGAAAAACATGAGTTAGCAACAGAAAAAGAGAAAATAAATGACAATTGACAGCTTCTTTCAAGGAAGTGAAAAGAGAGCAAATGAAACAGAAATAGAAGAAGAGGAAGTAGTTCCAGTGAACTGGGCACAGGCTTTGGAAGATCTCAAAATTCAATTAACTCAAGAATTTAAAACTCAATTAACTCAAGAAATTCAGGAAATCAAAAAGCAATCAAGAGAAGCTGAAGACAATTTGAAAAATGAAATACATGAATTAAAACAAGAAAATAAAGTTTTAAAAGCCAGAGTTGGCCAGCTTGAAAATGAAGCAAAGAAGGCAAAAGATGATCTACAAAGAAAATCAGACCAGAAAGAGAAGGATGACCAAAAAGCCAGGGATGAAATTCTGTCTTTAAAAAACAGAACTCAACAACTAGAAGCAAATTACTTCACAAGGTAGCAAGAATATTAAAAAAAATGAAAAATTTGAGGAGAATATGAAACACCTCATTGATTCAACCAAAGATCTGGAGAACAGAGCTAGAAGAGACAACTTAAGAATTATTGGTTTACCAGAACATCATGATAAAAGAAAAAGTTTAGATAGCATTTTACAAGAAATTATCTGAGAAAATTGCCCAGAAATTCTTGAACAAGAGGGAAAAGTGGAAATCAACAGAATCCACAGATCACCTCCTACATTTAATCTACAACTGACAACTTCCAGGAATATTATAGCCAAATTCAAAAACTACCAGACCAAGGAAAAAAATATTACAAGCTGCTAAAAAGAAGTCATTCAGATATCAGGGAACCACAGTTAGGATAACACAGGATCTGGCTGCATCTACATTGAAGGACTGGAAGGCATGGAACACAATATTCCAGAAAGCAAGAGAACTGGGTCTACAACCAAGAATCAACTATCCAGCAAGACTAACTATATTATTTCAGGGGAAAGTATGGTCATTCAATAAAATTGAGGACTTCCAAACATTCATCAAGAAAAAAACTGGACTTAAACAGAGAGTTTGCTGTCCAAACCCAGAACTCAAGAGAATCAACTTAAGGTAATTAAGAGAATGGGGGAGGAGAAAAAAATTCTTTTCTTTAAAGGGACACAACAAGGTCAATCAATTTATATCTCAAGAAGAAAAGAAGGTATTGGCAAATATTAAAAATTATCATTACCAACAGGGTAACTAGAAGAAGTTTACATAGAGGGAACAGGGACAAACTGTATAGGATGAAATGTCAAGTGATATATAAATATATATATGTATTTATGTAGGTATAAATATATATAAAACCGGGGAGGGGGAAGAAGATAATAATAAGGAAAATAGGAAAACAAACAAAAAGGAATAAAGTTATATTCCATAAAGAAGCGCGTGGGACCAATAGGGAAAAATAACAATGCACTGTAAGGATAAAGAGGTTAGAGAGAGGAAATATTCAATACTTAAGTGCATTGAAATCAACTTAGAGAAGAACAATCAGATCCATAGGGGCAGATAATTGATTCACACCCTATAGAGAAGTAGAAGGGTAACAAACTAGACTGGTGGCAGGGGGTTGGGGGAAGCAATACTAGGGAGGGAGAGGGTTTGGGGGGAGGAGTGTAGTGTAGCTTTAAAGAACAATAAGAGTGGAATAAGAAGGGAGGGGGGAGAAAAGGAAGTACAACAAGGGAGGGGATTATAGGAACTGATTAAAAACAAAAAACTGGTATAGAAGGAAACAGTGAAAGAAGAAAGGACAGGACTAGGAGAGAGAATCAAAATGTCTGGGAATGCACAGTTGATAATTATAACTCTGAATGTGAATGGGATGAACTTGCCCATAAAACGGAAGCAAATAGCAGAGTGGATTAGAAACCAAAATCCAACCATATTTTGTCTACAAGAAACATACATGAGACAGACAGACATACATAGAGTGAAAAGGAGAGGATGGAGCAAAATCTTTTGGGCTTCAAATGAGAAAAAGAAGGCAGGGATAGCTATCATGATCTCTGACAGAGCCAAAGTTAAAATAGATAAGGTTAAAAGAGATAGGGTAGGTAACTATATCCTAATAAAAGGCAGTATAAACTATGAAGAAATATCAGTACTCAGTATGTATGCACCAAATGGTATAGCTTCCAAATTTCTAAAGGAGAAGCTAGTGGAACTCAAGGAGGAAATAGATAGCAAAACCATACTAGTGGGGGACCTCAACCTTCCTCTATCAGATCTAGATAAATCAAACCAAAAAATAAGAAAGAGATAAGAGAGGTGAATGAAACCCTAGAAAAATTAGAGTTAATAGATATATGGAGAAAAATAAATAGGGACAAAAAGGAATACACCTTCTTTTCAGCAGCACGTGGAACATTCACAAAGATAGACCATGTAATAGGGCACAGAAACATGGCAAACAAATGCAAAAAAGCAGAAATAATAAATGTAACCTTCTCAGATCATAATGCAATAAAAATAGTTATTAGTAAGAATACATGGAGAGGCAAACCAAAAACTAATTGGAAATTAAATAATATGATTCTCTAAAATAATTTAGTGAAAGAACAAATCACAGAAACAATAATTTCATTGAAGACAATGACAATGATGAGACATCTTACCCAAACCTATGGGATGTAGCCAAAGCAGTTCTAAGGGGAAAATTTATATCCCTGAGAACTTATCCTCTTATCTTTGTACCTTTGCATGGGTCAGTCATCTCTCTGCTTCCTTCAATTCTCAGTTTATATGCTACTTCCTACATGGATAATTTCCTGTTATTTCCATTCCTTAGTGTTCTTTCTACCTTGAAAAAAATTTGAATTTACTTATGTGTGCATCTCTTCTTTACTTATCTGTTTTATCACTCCAGTAGAATACAAGTGTATAATTTTTGTAAAATCCAGACTTAAAACTTTTTTTGAGAAAAAGTTTCAGGAAAAGAAAATTGATAACTCCTAGAATCAAGAAAATGAATTATTTGCAGAAGGCGCCATAAAGAAATTTAAAAGAAACTTACACTGCATCAGAAGATCCAGAATGAGCTTTGGGATGTATTGATTGAACTGAATGGGGTTGAGCACATTTATTCTGAATGTAAACTGTCAATGCACCTACTCATCACTGGTTTTGTTCTCTCTCTCTTTTATTTACCTCTTATCTCCATCCATTGTAATTTCCTCTTAGAAAGTGCAATATTGTATGCACCTTTAGCTAGAAGATCTTTAGAGGCATAAGCTGGTTATGTTAAATGATTCATCAGGGGGATTGTGAAAAGGAATTCTTTATTCTCTTTGTCTATTTTGAATTAATCAACCAAGAGACCCCTACTTAACACTTTGTTAGCCATCAAGTAAGAGAATTCACAAGTCACTTACTGAGAGAGCTCCATCCTTTTAACTGTCAGAAACTTGTCAATCTTTTGATAAGAGTTTATACCCTCAGAGGACGAGAGATGAATCCCACAGACACTGTCCCCCTGGACAGTGCTAGGCAAATTGAAAGACTGCCATTGGTTTCTGTGAAGGAGAAGTGACAGGAAGTGACAGGAAGTGATGTGGAAAAAAGGGGTACAAAAATAGACCAACATGGTCTAGAATTCATTCCCTTCCTGGCATTTGGAGAGATTGGTTCCGGATATCCTTACCTTGGCTTGGAGGAGACCTTTTCCCTGGATCCTGCATCAGCTTGCTGGGTGAGTGACTTGGACTTCCATGTGGAGACTGGAACTTTGTTGGGTAGCAAGCTGAATTTCATCGCATCAGCACTTAGGACAGGCTAGGCAACTACTCACCTCTTTCCCTCCTACATTTAATACTTCAACTCTTTCTCTTCCTCGTTATAAATAAAAGCTGCTAACAGGTTTTTTTCTGACTTAGGGATAATATTTTGAATTCAGTGACCACAACATTGAATTTATAATTCTTTTATTTAGTCAAAACCTCAATTTCACCCCTATACAAGTCATTGAGTGAGAAGACTATTTCATTTTAGCTTGGTATCCCCAGCATCTAGCACAGAGTAGGCACTAAATAATATTTGTTCCACTGAACTGAAAAGAGACCATGGAAGAAAGAGATGGAGGTGAGACAATAAGGTGTAAATATATACTTGAAAACACTATTTATAAAAGCTTTTATCTTAAGTGCGACTGAAAACTTCCACAAAATTAATCCAAAATATTCTTTTAAAAAATAAGTGGTTTGGTAAGACACAGATATGCCCACAAAAAATAAAATAGAATACTAATTGCATGAAATTGAAAAGCCATTGCACTAAGTTAAACCAATTCTAATATTATAAGGGAATATTTTCTAAGATTGTGATATCCATAATATGTGGGAAAACAATTCCAATGTATGGGGTGGCTTGGTGGTATAGTGGATAGAGTGTTTGCCCTGAAGTCAGGAAGACTCATCTTCCCAAGTTTAAATCTGGCCTCAGTCACTTACTAGCTGTGTGACTCTGGGCAAGTCACTTAACTCAGTTTGCCCCAGTTTCTTCATCTGTAAAATGAACAGGAGAAGTAAATAGCAAATAAGTACAGTATCTTTACCAAGAAAACCCTGAATGGGAGTTATAAAGAGTTGGATATAACTAAACAATGATAATACAAATAAATACATGACCAAAACCCATCCCCAGTGTATGTGTTTAAAGGCTATAAAGAGTACTCAAAATAAGAATTGCAAACTATTAAGAGCCATATTAAAGTTCATTCCAGGTCACTACTCAAAGAAAAACTCAAATTAAAACTCCTCTAAGGTATTTATCTCATACCCAGAAAATTGGTAAAGCCAACAAAAGAGCATTTAGTCAGCAATTATATGTTATAATAAATTGTGATTACTGGAGAGATTGTGGAAGATGGGCACATTAATACGCTGTAGGAACTGTGACTAATCCAACCATTCTATAAAGCAATTTGAAATAATGTGACTAAATTGACTAGAAAGTTTATGTCCTTTGACCCCTTTGATCTCACTACAAGACATATGCCCCAATGATGTAAAAGATAGTAAGGTATACTATATACCAAAATATTCATAGCACTTTTTGTAATGAAAAAAAGAATTGGAACAAAGTAGATATCCATTGACTATGGGATGGTTAAACAAATGGTGTCAAGTGAATGTGATGGCATATTTTCCATAGGAAACAATTAATATGAATATTATAAGGAGGCATGAGAAAACTTATGAGCTGATGCAAAATGAAGGAAAACAAAATATATAGGGACTGCAAACATATAAATGGAAAGAATAGCAACAAAAAATTGAAACTAAACTGCATATAATTTTAATGTTCAATTTTAATATTCTGAAGAGATAAAAGGCTACACTTCTCTCTTTTCTTTGTAGAGGTGGGGGATTGTGGATGCCAAGCACAGCACACACTTTAGAACATATTTGATATATTACTTAGTTTTGCTTAACTGCTTTCTTTTTCTTCTTTTCTTCTTTCTTTTTTCTTTTCTCTCTTCTTTTCTTTTCAAGGATGGTTTTCTAGACAGGGTTGGATATGTTAGGAGATAAAGGTGGTGTAAAATAGAAAGATATCAATAAAAATTAAAGAAAAGAAAAAAGTGCTTTGGGATGTTGTCTAGTATCATTATTGATAGAAGGAAGCGAGAGAAAAAGACTTGAACTATAAGATCTAGTCTAATCATCTAGGAATAGAAAAAGATGCAGATGACATATACGGTCCATAATTTATATTAAGGAAGAAAAGATAAGACAATGATTTTTTTACTTTCTGCAAATCATAGTAGAATTTTGGGAGTGGAAAGAGAAAGATGGAAGTGGAGGTGGCAATAAACTACAAGGAATTTGGGTAGAATGGAAAGAACATTGGGTTTGGTCTCTGGGAGACTTTGGTTCTAATCATCTTTGCTACCAATTAGCTTTGTGGCCTAGGGGAAGCCATTTAATTTCTTTGAGAGCCTTAATCTGTAAAATGGGGTTAATTGTGCTTGTAATACTCATCTAGAAGCACAAGGCATAGTTAATTAGAGTATGCACCCAGAAAATTTGATTAATTTTTGTTTTTTAAAAGATGAATGTTTATGAAATATTCCATTTTAAAACATTTTTATTCACCAAATTTAAGAAGACAAAATTCAAATAAATGTATTTTTTAATTATCTGAAATTTATTTAAGATACAAATAAAAATGAAATATAAAATAGGTATTTGGGGGAAAGATATTTGAATGTACCTTGGTGCCCTAAGCAATTGCCTTTGACTAACCTCATAAAAACATATATTGTGTATGTAAATTTATATAAATATCAACTTTTTTTTTCCTAGCAGGCATGTCCTATTTTTCTATCACTGTATCTATCTACATTGTTCTTTTATCTTGGGTGGGTGGGAAATTTCAGCTTCATTTGATTATTAGTACTTTTGCATTAAAGAGGTTAGGAGGGGGGAAAAAAACAGAAAAAAAAAAAAAAACCCAAACTCCGTTCCTGATAGGTTTTACTAGGGACAAAGGCTGAGCCTTGTGACTAAAATGGGGATTTGGGGCTCAGTTTACCTTATAAATTTTAATTTTCCACAAACTTAGCTCTCCTCCCTCTCATTTTAGATCAGATCTAAAGTTGGCCAGCCAGGAACACTGCAGAGCTGTGAAGGACAGAAACACAGAGAGACACACAGACAGGTTGTTGCTTTGAAAGTGAGTCAGTCCACTTAAGATGTAAAATTTTCCTCTTTCACTCCTTTTCTCTGACTTCCACTTTTGACTTGATTGAAGAGAAGAGGCATTTCTGGGAAAGGGGCGAGGAAACAAGCTTTGCCTATTTACCCCACCAGACTCTCAGAGCAGGGCACGGGGCATTCCCTCTACTACCTATCCTACTGGGAATTCCAGTGATTCTCAAGGTTCAGCAGCCTGGGATTCTAGTCTCCCCTTCTACCCTTACCTCCTACATCTTTGCAGGCGGCTCCCTGGAGCTCTGGGGATTAGAGGTTCCCCTTGACGTCCCAATACTAGTTCCTTTCTCGTCGCTACTCTATCTCTCCATCCCCCCACTCCTCAGTCATCTTCCGCCCTCCGCCCTCCGCCCTCCATCCTACCCTCCCTCCACTGCGGCTCGGAAGCGCGCACCTCCCTCAGCGGTGAACAACTTGCTCCAAGCCTGGCAGAGGAGCGAAGGCAGCTGCAGCGGGCGGCCACATCTGGAGAGAGCCAGGCAGGCGAGCAGGTAGGTTTGGCGGTCCAGCCCTGATTGCTTCTACCCGCAGCAGGCGACAAGTGGACACTAGGGACCTGCTACCTAAGGGTGGAGGCAGAAATGCTTGGACACTAGGAGCTCTTGCAGACGTTTTCGGCTTTAGTGGCGGTGGCTTGGCGTTTGTAGCGCGAGGACGGCTTTTTTAGAGAGCAGGTTGCCTGCTTTTTTGATGGAAAATGAATGGGTAGGGAGGAAGAGAGACCAAGTTGACAGTCATTCCCTCCAGTCCGTGATTTGCATTTGTACACATCAGGCCTTTGGGAAATAGGCGAGAGAGAGGGGAACTGTGGGACTCGCCTTCCCCCACGGGAAGAACTTTTCCTGCCTTCTCTGGCCTTCGCTCCCCAGTGATGTGGCTTAGAGGTTCCATAGGGCCCCTTACATGGCGACCTTTGCCCCCAGAAAGGGGAATGGCCCAGGGGGAAAGGCGAGCTTGGGTCACTTGCCATTTACTGCCCTTCCTGGCCAGTCCCTTTCAGGACGCCTGCTCGGTGGGAGATCAAACTTCGGAACTCCCTGGGATTTCCCCGACCTGAGGATGTGCATCTGCTTAATTCATTGAGGGGAGGGGGGAGGTTGAGAGGGGCGGTGCTGAGGATGCAGTCTGTTAGTCACTTCAAACGATTTTTGCTTTATTTATTTTTTTAGAGAGAGTTGTTGGTTTCACCGTATTTTTTATGGAGGTTGGTAAAAAGAACAGTCTCCAAAGGCTCAATTAAGGGGGAAACTATGGAATTTGGATCTAGAAGGCAATTTAGCTTCAGTCATCAAATTCAACCTCTCATTTATTTTTTATTCTTTTTTTTTTTTTTTTTTTTTTTTGAGGATGAGGGAGCAGAAGCTTCCTCCCTGAGGTTGAAACCACTTGCATAAGCTAGTGGAATATGAACAGCATCGCTGGATTTGAAATCCAGGGCTCTTTCCATTACCAGGCTGGCAATGTGCTTCCTGGACTACTGATCAGGAGGAAATCAGTCGAACTTGTTTTCTCCTTGAAGGCATCTTTTCTATTTCTTTTTATTTATATTAGCCCTTACTTTCTGTCTTAGAATCAATACTAAGTATTGGTTCCAGGGCAGAAGAAAGGTAAGGGCAAGGTAAAGGGGATTAAAGTGACTTGCCTATGGTCACCCAGCTAGGAAGTGTCTAAGGCCAAATTTGAACCCAGGACAATCTATTTCCAGGCTTGTCTCTCAATCCACTGACACCCCCCCTCCCCAATCTTTTCCATTTCTTGGGGAGGGGCAACACTATGAATGTAAATTAACAAAACAAAACAAAACAAAACAAAAACAAACAAGACCAAGGCTGCCTGTAATACAAATATAAATATTTTTGAAATTGCAGAGCTTCTTACTTTTTCAATGAGTTTTCTAATCTATGTCAGCTGACCAACTAGCATTTAGTAAGCACAGAATTATACGACACTGTGAGATATCTCTTCCCTCTCTGGGAAGATATTCTTGTATGTTCAAGCATTTATTAAGTGCTAAAAATGTTCCAGGTACTGTGTGCTAAGCAGTTTACATTTTATCCCTATGATATTATAGGAGGTAGTTTTTAACTCCATTTTACTGATGAGAAAAATGAGGCAGATTAAGTGAATTTTTACTATTCTTAGGTCACTTTTGAATTAGATCTTTCTGATTTGAAGTCCAAGGTATCAGCCACTGTGGCCACTAGCCTCTCTATATTTTTAAAAAAAACCCTTACTCTTCCTCTTTAGAATCAATACTAGGACCACCCATCTCTAGGCCTGGCTCTCAATCTTCTGAACTACCTGGCTGCCCCCAAACCTCTATCTTTTTACATAAAAAATTTAGTGGCTCTTTATTGCCTTGAACATAAAATATAAATATGACATTTAATTTCCCCTACAAGGGAGCAAAGGACACAGGTTTGCATACTGGTTCCTTCTCTTAATACCTTCATGACTTTTTTTCTTTAATAAAAATAATAGAGGTTTTATTTGTTACATATAAGTTCATTTGTATTAACATATATCATAAAATTTAAAAATTATAATAAAGTAACTATTTTTAAACCAAAGATAATCTTTTACATTTTAGCAGCATGTTTATTAAACGAGAATACTGAGAGACTCTGTAATGCACTATAAATCACTTATTAAAAGAATAAAAAGAAACTCTCTCCAGCTAGAACTATGCAACAAATGTGAACTAGAGAGATGTGACACAGTGGGAGCAATATGGACCCAAATTGCTTTCATTTGACCCTACTCAGATTATTTATTTACTTCTTGATAACAATTACTAGTCAATAACTATATATATATATATGTATATATATATTTAATATACACACACACAGTAAAATGACATAGTAAAAGCAGTGTCATTTTGGGAGTAAGGCATTTTGGTTGTTTGGCTTTTACTTTCAGTCATATTCACTCTTCGTGACCCCATTCTTGGTGAAGATCCTGCAGTGGTTTGGCATTTCCTCTCTAGGTCATTTAACAGATGAGAAAACTGAGGCAAACAAGGTTAAGTGATTTACTTAGGGTCATATAGCTAATAAGTGTCTGAGGAGGGATTTAAACTTGGGTCTTCCTGATTCTAGATGGGGCATTGTATCCATCTAACCGTATTCAGCTTGACTTATCTATAAAATGGAATGAGGGATTAACTGTGAACTCTAAAATCCCTTTCAGCTTTAAGTTTATGATCCTTATGTTACTCCCAGAAACAGATTGGATGTGTGATTCTGAGCAAGTCACTGACTCTCTTCTGTGTATTAGACTGCTCTCTAAGACTATAAATTGAAGGAAAGGTGATGACCTACACTGGTAGTGGAAATTCTTCAACCTTCCATGCACAGATGAAATCCTAGGTTGGGTCAAAATAAACAAAACAAAAATGAGACTATATAGCTAGGAATTTCAGATTGGGGAATAGAACCAAAGATCTTCTGCCTATGAAGCCAATGCTATTTATTTTAAGCCATACCTTTCAATATATGATTAATTTTGTATTATAATTATATCTCACATGACATATTTTATTAATATGATAATTATATATTATGTTATATAGTAATATATAAATTAGAATATCCTCTCACTTGAAATTTGGGGTTGGAAAATAGATTTTCACTGCCTCTTCTCTTCATCTTGCCTGAAGTG
This sequence comes from Gracilinanus agilis, assembly GCF_016433145.1. Classification (NCBI taxonomy): domain Eukaryota; kingdom Metazoa; phylum Chordata; class Mammalia; order Didelphimorphia; family Didelphidae; genus Gracilinanus; species Gracilinanus agilis. The sequence continues at coordinate 326,892,718 of NC_058133.1, forward strand.
TCACTTTATCTAAAAAGGTGAATACCTGTCTAGGTAAGTGATGGATCTAGGTTTTCAAAACTGATAGTTTGTCCAAAATGTTTCCAAAATGAAATACTAAGAAAGAAATATCCCTCAGATTAAAGAAATAATCTAGTAAGTCAGAAAAAAATATTCTGAAGAAGCAGGGGAATCAAAACCAATGTCCAGAGATTGGAAGAACTTAGAAGAAAAACCACAGATTTGGAGCTAGCAGGAATTTTATAGATTCCCTGATTCCACCACCCCTTACATTATAGTTGAGGAATCTGGAGTTCTGCTAAATGAATAGTGACTTGTCCAAGGTTGTACAGATAATAACAGAGTTGACATTTGAACTGAAGTCTTGTTACTCTAGTGTCCATGATCTTTCCACTATAAATCACTTATTAAAAGAATAAAAAGAAACTCTCTCCAGCTAGAACTATGCAACAAATGTGAACTAGAGAGATGTGACACAGTGGGATCAATATGGAGTTGGGAGTCACAGTTCATAGATTCAAATCACAGCTCTGCTACTTACTACTTTTGTGATCTTGGACCAGTTACCTAACTCTTTGAAGCCTTCCTTTACTCATTTCTAAAAGGAGGGAGTTAGACAAGATGAAACCTAAAGTGCTTTGCTAGATCTTGTTTTAAGCAACAGCTCTGCCTCCAGGGAACAATGATAATTGTAATCAGTTATCAATAAATATTTGTTCAGCATCTGATATATGTCAGGCACTATGCTAAGTGCTAGGGGTTAAAAAAGAAGCAAAAGACTAATGGTTCACAGATTCCAGGAAGCCTGCTACTGACTATAGGTGGGGGGAAAAGTCTACTGGTCTTTGGTTGTTCCTTTTCAAACAAATAGAAGTTTTTGTGTGTAGCTTTCTGGGATATATACCCCCACATGGGAGAAAGATTCATCAAATCTAGTGACTGCCACCCACTTCACTTCTGCCAGTTCCCTCAGAAATGAATGATGTCAACTGTCCCAAGCAGAAATTTGGATGTATCCTTAGTGACTCTGAAATTCTAGGTGGGAAACTAAAGACCTTGGAACAAAGTAGTAGGTCTTCTTGTTAAAAATGATGAATTTGGATGGGAAAAATAAGATTAAAAAATGGATATCTGATACAGATTGGTGTGTTGATGAATAGATTTTTGTTGTTTTTTTTTACCGTGATTTATGATTATTTATGATTTATGATTACCTGGGAAAAAGCAGAATGTACTATGTCACTGCTAGAAATAATGTGTTTGGTAGGAGATTTTTTAAAAATCCTTACCTTCTGTCTTAGAATTAATACTGTGTATTGGTTCCAAGGCAGAAGAGTGGTAAGGGCTAGGCAATTGGGGTTAAGTGACTTGTCCAGAGTCACACAGCTAGGAAGTGTCTGAGGCCAGATTTGAGGTAGGAGATTTTTAAGTTCATCAAGATGGCTAGAAACCAAATTTGAAAAGGCCACTAAGATTTAACCTTGCCCATATAAATCATATAAATACAGACTCAGGTTTATATAAAACCATAAAAAAAAATAGCATTGCCCCCCTGTAGAACCCTCTGTCATGAATTCTCATTTCTTATCTTGATTGGTGATCCACCACTTTTGGAAGGATCTCAGACATGTTTCACCTCACTCATAAATGGATTCTCTCCCCCGACTTCTCATTCTTCTCTCTCTCCTGCACAATTACATTTTTTGCCCTCTTCCTTCCTCAGCTCCTTTTCACATGTTGTCTTTTCCCAATAGGATATAAGGTCTTTGAGGATAGAGATGGCTTGCTTATATTCAGTTCTCCAATTCTTAATAAAGTGCCAGGCATATAGTAAGTTCTTAATAAGTGCTCTTTGTATGATTGCATACTCTTGCATATGTATGTATTTCTCTCTCTCTCTCTCTCTCTCTCTCTCTCTCTCTCTCTCTCTCTTTCTCTGTTATAGGAATATGGCAATAGAATAGAAGGATATTCAAAGGAAATAGATTCAAAGAAAATGGTGGGGAAGTAGCACTAAATATTTTTTTAAAAAGCTATAATTGTGTGAAATTCACAAGTTTGAGGACAAGCATACTATATTAGAGAGCATTTGGATGAAGATAAATGAAGACACAGAAATGATATTGCTAAAGAGAAATAAAAGTAGATCATCCCATCATATGCAGAATGTGGATTATCTTTCTCATTTACAGATAATTATAATGGCATGGTGCCAAGATAATGGTCATTATAGAGGACTTCAAGTAGAATATCTGACTCTCCCTTTACTTGCCTTATTTCATCTTCCAGAAGATATTTGGAGCAACAAGGGAAACTGATATTTTGGACTTAATCCTTACCAATAAGAAAGATCTTGATGATATGTGACATTGATTTTCAATTTATTCATTCACTGATCATTTATTAAATGACTATCATAAATGAAACATTTCATTAAGTGCCTACTAATAAATGCTTGTTGGTTTATTGACTAATTGACACCCCATCTTTATTTACAAATAACCTGTTTAAATAGGATCATCAAGTTTAATGGTTTAATCATATGCAATATCATTTTTGTTTTTATTTTCTTCTAGACTCATACCTATTTTGATCATGGTCCAATTGTTCAGATAGCTGTTTAGGAAATAGCTCCTGCATCAGTAATAAATTAGTTTCTATCCATTAAATTACAATCAATTTAATTTTGAGATGTTTTTCAGTGCTTGCAATGTCTATCAATTTTCTTCTGGAAAAATTGAGGCTTCTTTGGAGTCTGTAAGTCTTTAGTTTCTCTCATTTCTTTTCTACATGTGATATATCAACAGGGATAATGTTTAACTTAAATTGAATTATATAAGTAAAAGTTAAAATAGACCCAGACTGATAGTTATTTATAGGGGGAAAAGTCCTGGGGTCTTTAGTTGTTTACAAGTTCAAAATGTTTATGACATCTTAGACTGGATTAATAAAAACATAGTATTCAGATTTAAATATTTGGAAACAAAATAGTTTTTGGAAGCAAAATAGTTCCACTCTTCTCTCCATTTGCAGAACTGTATTAGTTTGGAATATAGCCCTTTAAGAAGGATATTGACAAACAAGAGAAATGAGATAAATGTAAACAAAATAGTGGAAAATCTAGAAATCATATTATGTGAGTTTAGTCTGTGAAAGAGAAGACAAAGGACTGGATATTTAGCATTCATATAATACTCTAAGGTTTGCAAATCACATTTCATGGTTTTTTTTTCATTTGATGTGATGGCTGTCTTCAAATATTTGAAGGAGTTTTCATGAAAAGATGGAATAGATATATTATTTCTTGCTTTAGTAAAAGGGCAGAATTAGGGTCAGTGGGTAGAACCAAGATGGTAGAGTAGAACAGAGAAGCTTCTGAGTCACCATGAGAATCCTCTCCAACCAATATTAAAATATCACCACAAAATGAATACAGACGTGAAAAAGCCAACAAGGAAACAGAGTTAAACAACTTTCAAGAAAAGTCCAAAAGTTAGGCAGAGAACAGCTGGTGTACTGGGATGAGAGGAGTGCACAGTCAGCAAGACTATAGCAAGGACTGAAGAGCAAGCCACACATCTCTACCCAGCATCTGCTGTCCCAGATTCTGAACTTGAGCTCAAGCCAACATTCAGATCTTGAGATCCTGCCTGGGCAAATAGTGGTCCAAGCCAACCCATACCCCTTGAAATTTCTGTGGAGAAGTCTGGACTCCTAGCCCAGGGCAGTCTGTGCTGAAGTGGGCTGATCTGTGTGGGTCCAGAGTGAAGCCAGGAGTCCCAGTCTGGGTTGGGGTGATGACATAGATAACAGTTTGGGGTGGCTGATAATACTAGGAGGGGGGTGGGATCTTTTTGGCTAAAGCTCAGGGCAGAACTCTAGGACTGGGCAATCAAGGGTGTGCCTGATTAGAACAAGTACACAGTAAGACCAAAAATTTACACCTAAGACTGAGGCTACAATTTAAGTAGCTTCTGACCTGATCAGGATCAAAGTAAGACCCAAAGCTTACAACCAAGCCTAAGGCAAGTCTTTGAGCTATCAGGATCTCAAGGGTTAATTGAATTAGCAGGGGGAGGAGGATCTCAGAGCTCTCAGAGCTCTCAGCTTAGGTTATCATGCCATCTTCGAAGAAGAACTGCAACTGGTAAAACACAGAAAATAAGCTGAGAATAGCATCAAGGAAAGACTGAAGTTGAAGAGGTACCCCAACCGCCCAGAAAACAGAGCCTATTTATAATAAGGTAGGAAAAATGAGCAGAATTAGGGTCAGTGGCTAATAAATTATAGCCTAGAAAGTAGATTTTGTCACTCAATAAAGGCAAACTTTCTATTGTTTATTTAACTTTCTATTGTAGAACTGTTTAATATTAAAATGTGTTGCTTTAAAAAGAGTAAATATTACCTCCCTGGAAATGTACAGTTGAATGGTAGGTTGATGACATCTAAGATCTCTTCTAACTCTGAGATCTTATTTTCTGATTCTTCATGAAAAATATGAGAAAAATCTTTGGGTCTCAACAGTTTTCTCCGGACTATAATGCCAATATCCTTATAATATTTACTCTCCTGTAGATAGGAGATAATTTTGTGTATGTTAGTATAGCTAGGTTGTATGTAAAGGAGCGGTTGGGTGTTATCTTTTGGTTGAGTTAAATATCTTTGGAACAAAAATTGTTTGATGGTTTGAATTAGATATATGCCTATAGACATTTTTATCATTTAATTGGTGTCTAGATTTATTTGGTCATAATCTGTACAAGTATTGCATATAAAATACTTGATAAAATCGAAAGAAATTGCACGTTCAGGGAATTTTTCTCGTATTTCATTCTGAAAATAAGAGAAGCAGCTAGTTGTAGTAGATAGCAAGCCAATCTCAGAGCCAGGAAGATATGAATTTAAGTTCTGCCTCTGATACTTATTGACTGTGTGGCCCTGAGTTAGAGTCTCAGGTACATTTCTAAGACTGTGAGTTATAGGAGAATTGCTGACTTGCTTTGCAAAAGGGAGTTTCCTTAACTGGAAATTTTCTCTATCAATGAAATAACAATTCCAGTCTTTACTCATTTCTGAAAAGTAAGTGTGTTTTCTTGTAGCACTTCCTTGGCAGCAGGTAGTCACCTCAAATCAAAACAAACAAATAAAAAATACCTGGAAAAGCAGATGAAGGGACAGGGATTCTTTCAACCAATCATTGGCCGGTGGTACTTTCTGGTACAAAGAGAGAGAGAGCAGGGATTGAGAAAGAAGAAATATATAGCACATTGTAAGGTTAGTGGTACTTATACCAACATGAGTTTGAAATTTGCTTGCAGATTTTGTGCCAGGAAATAGTTTTGTTTTCTGTGAAAGAGTAAAAGGAAGATTTGGAGAGAAAATCAGCTTATGGCATAAAAGAATATAAACTACACAGTGTAAATCAATAAGAGGACAGAATAATACATTACTAAATTATCAAAGGATAATGTATGTAATAGGCACTCAGTTTAAAAAAAGTTGTAAAAGAAATACCTCTTCCCTACCTACATCTCTTTTCTGTTATGAAAATGACAGCTCAGAGCTGTAAGCAAACTGGAATTATATATATATACATATATATGAAGGGGCTACAGAGGTGAAGTGTAATTACAGTGTGTAAAGTCCAGGGGAGAGATGAACTTCCAGGTATGATAAGGCAAGGAATGAGGAGTGGAGCCTGTAGAAGAATGAAGACATGGCTGGTCTGGTTAGGAAGGATGGGAGCTGAGAAAAGGCCATTAAATTTATCAACTAAGAAGTCATTGGTATCTTTGGAGAGAGCAGTTTAAGGAAAGAGATGAAATGGGAAGCCAGATTTCCAAGGACCCAGAAGTTAGTGAGGAGAAAGGATGGATATTCAGGACACTATACTTTATTTTTTGTTTAATTTTAATTTTTAATTTGAAAAATTTTATTTAACTAATTAATTTGGAATATTTTTTCATGGTTCCATGATTCGTGTTCTTTCCTTCCCCTCCTCCCACTCCCTTCCTGTAGCCAACGAGAAATTCCACTGGGTTTTACATGAGGACACTATACTTTAACAAGCAAGTAGGAAAGATTTTGGTTCAATATGAAGAAAAAAGGTTATAACAATTGGAACCAACCTAGACTGGATTGAGGGGCTATTAGAACTTCCTTTTCCTTAGAGATCTTCAGGCAGAAGCAGGATAACCACTTGTCAGAGATGATGGTTCTTTCTAAGCTTGGGTTGAAATGGATGATATCTGAGGCTCTTTCTCACTCAGAGTTCATGAGATTCTAGAACATTTCAAAAAACATTCTGAAGGCAATTTCTTTTCAGACCGATAATCCCTGGGATTTAATTACAAGTGATTTTCTGAGTCGAATTATACACAAATGCATAACAATAAAATTATGGAGTTCCAAAGTATTTTGTTACATTATCAATACATTTTTACAATATCAGATGTAGAGGAAAGATGTATTCAGGCAATAGCCAAGACTAGGCAGTTAGGGATTCATTACTTCAGTTAGACAGATCTCTTTATTAACTCATTTATTCAGTGAACATTTAATCTAGAATACATACAAGGTTCTCTGCTAGTCACTGTGGCAGAAGGACAAAGATGAATAAGATGTGCTCCCTCTAATTCAAATAGTTTACAATCTTTGTAGTTGAAAAAAGATATATAAATATAATGGTGATCAGAGATGTTATACTTGGAGTCTTTCTAAGTCTATAGTGAGAAGGGTACAAGCAAAGTGTTATGGGAGCTTGGATGGCTGGTGGGGGCAGAAGTAACTTCTGGATAAGAATTCAGAGAAAACTCCACAGAGGAGCTATTACTTGACCTGGTAATATTAAAATATGAAAGGAATATAAAGCGAGCATTTCAGATACAGAGTACAGCGTGAGGAAAGCTATTAAGTCGTTTACTTGGGAGATGGAGGCAGGTAAACATAGGGAATCAAAAGATAACAAATGGTCCGTTTTCCTGGATTATTGGGCACATGAAAAGAAGTAGCTTGAAATAAGGTTGGGAAAAGTAAGAATATAAACTCAAAGCTATGAGGGGCCCCAGACATCATTTAGTTCAACTCCTCCTCCATTTTACATATCAGGAAACTGAGATCCAAAGAGATTAAGGCATTTGTTCAAGGGTATACAAGTAGAAAGTGGTATAACTGGGATTTTAATATAAGTTTTCTGTCTCCAGAGGCACTGGTATAAGCTCCTGAAATCATAGAATTTTGGCAAAGTGATTTGAGAGATGGTTCTAATCCAAATCTTTCTTTTTTATAAAGGAAACTGAAACCCATAGAGGTTATAAGATTTGCTCAGCATCACATAGCTCCATTGAAGCATACTGTCTCTTTCCTAAAAGTCCAGTTTTACTGATAATGGGATGACCTAACTGGTAGAGGTATCTGTGCTAGGTAACTGCCATCTTTGGCACCTGGTACATCTTGAGAAGGGCCTGGACAGACAAGCCCTAAAGAAAATGACATACTGAACTTGAAGGCTCTACCTTTTCCTATTAGTGAAACAGAGTAACTATCATATAAGGTGACTCGTTAGACCTTTCTAGACTAGTTTCCTCAACTGTAAAAAGAGGGGGTTGGTTTTAGATGACTTCTCACATCTGTTTTATCTTGAATGACAGGCTAGATAGTATGTATTTTATTAGTTAGTTCATAAGGAATCATTGACTATATTGGAGCAAGGAAGTGACATGATCAGAGCCACATACATTCTGTTTAATCTTGTCTTTAAGTCTTGACTCATTTCCCCAAGCCTAAATTTCATATTCTCTTCACTTTTTTTTCCTATTACAAATATTACTTATCCTTAAGGATCTAGGTGAAAAACCAAAATTCTTCTATCCCAGACTGATCTTTTCATCATAAAATCTCCTATAAAACTTGTTATGGATATATCTTTTGAGGGTGCATTTAAGCATAAACTGACTTTGTTGTTAAACACTCCATGTGTGCACATGTTGACTTTCAGTGAATAATAAACCCTTTGGTATCTTTCCTACTAAACTTAGCACAGCACTAACTCATGGTAAATCGAGAGAATTGTGGGAATTGAGTGAACCACACTGACTCCATCTTCTGACTCAATTCTGGACCTAACTCAGTTCTCTTTCTATTCAACTATGGATCTAGTCCAATTTCTGTCTTGTGAGGAAACTTTAATTAATTATGGGATTTGTGAGAAAACTTTATTGCATTGTTTGAACCTAACCCTATGTGGCTGGGAAGCTGAATCACCTCTATTTGTTGTTTAGAGACCCTTAACTGAGGACCTAGGCTATGCTGATCAGAAACTATGTTAGATCTAAAGACTAATGTAACTCTACACGTGAAGACTGATTTAATTATATATCTGTAGCAGCCCATTTGTTTTATTTGAAAACTGTCCCTTTACCTGGCCAATCGGTTATTGTTTCTATATTCCTTTTATTAAATACAGACAATGGGGGGGGGGTAAGTGGGACATTTCTTTTTTCTGATTTCAAGGAATTGCACCTATTCACTCATTCCCTCCCAGCTTGGAATACTTCATATGTTTCCACCAATTAAAATCAATTTATCTAGTTTTGTATCCTAATTGTTTCCTCTTAATCAGTTGGTCTTGCTTGATTATTTTTTTTAATGCATGAAAACCTGTCTTCCTCTGTATTTGGGGTCCAGGACCATAGCTGAGGAGACCTCATCCAAATTTGTTATGCTATTGGCATGCATTGTTTAATAAATGGATATGCTCAGAAGCTCAAACCTTTGTTTCCTCAGTCATTTCACCTTCCATCTGCCACAAGTACTCTAAATCCACTTGTTGATTTGCTTCTCAAATGTTAATTTGGGGCACAATTGTTTAATTTCCAAGCTGTAAAGAGAGTATGCTAATGTTCTCTCCCTTCAGGAATATTCAAAAAGGCTTATGAAATGCTTTTTGGTGATGAGGACATTCTCACTCTAGATTAATAACATTTTGAAAAGGCAACCTTATTCTTGCCAAAATGTGCTTGTTCTTCAGCTGCAGTAACAGCAATTTATTTAATGTAGATTATTTAAATGAACTTTCCTATAAAACATAACGAATAAGAAGCACTCCTGATGCAAGTGATTTCATTGTTGTGATAACTCCAACAAAGCAAACATTTCCTGTAGTTGGTAAGTCCTAGGGAGCTTACTGAAACTCAGATGGAGAAACTGAGGCTGAGAGAGATGATGCGATTTGCTCATGGTAATACAACCAGTAAGATGTCTGAGACAGGACTGGAATTCAGACAGCCAATAAATATTGACTAAGTGCCTATTGACTAAGAGCCAAGCACTGTGCTAAGAGCTGAGGATACAAAGAAGACAGTACCTGTTCTCAAGGAGCTCACAGTTTAATTGGGGGTGGTGGTAGAAGGGGAACACCAGTGTACACATGTAGCTGTGAACATAGAGGGCATAGGAAAGAGCCCAGAGGTGCTCCCTGAAGGTGGTGGGACAAGGAGGATGACCCTTTAAGGAAAATGAAGGGTGGTCAGACCAGTAGCAGTACAACCAGGAAAGAGCAGTTTCATGAAAATCTAGGGAGGGGAAGAGGCATAGGGAGGAGTCAGGAGATTAATTGCCAGAGAAGAATCCAACAAATAAACGGAGATTAAAAATTAGGGAGAGAGATGTGATGGAGGGGATAAATTGCCAGAGGAAATAGGAGGAGGGGATGGGGTCAAGAGCACAAGAGAGGCTGGCATTTGCAAAGAAAAAAGACCATCTCTTCATCAGAAATTGGAACAAAGAATGAGAGAATGTGTGGGGGAGTGATGTTGAATTTATTTTCAGTGTACAGTTAGGGAGAAGAGGAAGCTTGTGATAGATGACTCATTGTTTTCAGTGATTTATTTGACGAGGTCCCCTGCTAAGAGAAAAGGGCATGAGTGATCTTATAGATCTGATAGCTTGAGAAAAAGTTTGAAAGACATGGAGTGGCACAGAGGGATAATCGAGGAAGAATAAAAGTATTGAGCAGTGAGAGCTCAGTTGAAATTGGATTTTGTCAACATGTAGGAGAAGAGAAGATAGATGGTGGCAATGATCCAGGGTTGGAGTTTGTAAAGGAATGAATAATGACGGGACATGGATTCAAGGGACAGAAGGATAGAAGACAATGTGAAGTCAAGTTAGTAATTGATTTGAGATTTTGAAGGGGAGAAAATATGTCCAAAGTAAGGGTGCTAGGCTGGGAAAGAAATCTGAGATAGAGCTTCAAGAGGTTGAAATGAAGGCAAAGAAGAGTTGAGGTTCAATGAGAGATGCGAGACTAGGTCATTCTCAGAAGAATATTGGAATTATGGATGGTGGAAGTAAAACACGTGTAGATGATGACAAAATCCAGGGTATAACTATTTTTGTGGTGGCTGAGTTGGAGCATGATACAAGTGATGAGAGTCAAGATGCATGAACTAGCAAGTAAGGCTGTTTGAAGACATATTTACATGTGAACTGAAGACCTCAAATATAAGGAAGGACTTTGGAGTGGTGAGGAAGTCTCTGTGAATGCCCTCTCAGCTTTCAATCTGACTTTATACTCTTAAATGCAAGTTAATATGGTCCCAACTATGATTCATGCTACAGAGAGCTAGCTACTCATGGCATCAAATATCCCCAAGTGCCATTCTGTTCATTGAACAAAACTGGTCCTTTAATATTCCTTTGAAATATACTTGATTTTTTAAAAAATCCTTATCTTCTATCTGAAAGTCAATACTATGTGTGGGTTCCAAGGTAGATGAGCAATAAGGACTAGGCAATAGGAGTTAAATGACTTGCCCATGGTCACACAGCAAGGAAGTGTCTGAGGCCAGACATACTTGAATTTTCAATGTGTCTTTACCAGAGAACTGTGGTATCAGTTCATTATACCCTTCTTTAATTTTACTGATTAAGGCAGGAAAAGTTCAGGGGGAAAAGGGGAACAAGGACTTAGTAAGAATCAAGTGATTGGGGGGCAGCTGGGTGACTCAGTGGATTGAGAGCCAGGCCCTAGGTTCAAATCTTACCTCAGACACTTTCTAGCTGTGTGACCCTGGGCAAGTCACTTGACCCCCATTGCCTACCCTTACCACTCTTCTACCTTAGAACCAATATTGGTTCTAAGACAGAAGGTAAGGATTTTAAAATTAAAAAAAAAAAAGAATTAAGTGATTGGTGGCAAGGAGTAAGAAAGATGTCAAACAAAAATAAATCAAAAATTTTCCTTTAGGGCCCTCCCTTTCTTTGCCCTCCTTTGCCTCCTTCCTAATATTGGGCCATACTATTTTTTCCCCTTGAAAGAAGCATAAATCCACTGGGGCTATAACAAAAAGGGCACTTCCTGGGAGTCCAAGGTACCTGCTATGAAGTAAATAAGCCCACAGACACTTGGGTCAAGAGGCCAGATAGATGGTATAGTGGATAGAATGCTAGACCTAGATTTGGGAAGACTCATCTTCCTGAATTCAAATCTATCCTGAGACACTAATTATGTGACTCTGGCAAGTCACTTAGGCTTGTTAGCGTTGGTTACTTCTTTTGTAAAATGAGCTGGAAAAGGAAATGACAAACCACTCCAGTATCTCTGCCAAGAAAATCCCAAATAGGAAGAGTTGGACACAACTGTAAAATGACTGGACAGCTACCACAACACACTTGGTCTAAAGGAGGTCCATCATATGAGTATAAAGCAAAGAAGTTGGAACTCACTGAAGAGAGAGAAAGCTCATGGATGCCATGTTGATGGCAGTCAGTATAAATGCTTCAGCAACAGTGCCATATGGTGATCCAATTAGCTGTTTGGGTAGCTTTGCTAAAAGAGGTTATGGCAGGGCAGAAAGTCTGCTGCGTCACACCAGCATTCTCAAACAGGACCTTGGCAAGTGAAGAATTCTCTTTCTTTGTGACTCAGTGAGTGGAGTCAGGAAGAACTGGATAGCAATACTATGACCAATAACTTCTATTAGCCATGTCTAGCCATGGCTAGGTGGGACATTTAACCACTCCAAACTTCAGCTTCTTCATAAGTAAAAGAGCAGTGAGAATACTTTTGATTTCTGCCCCAAGGGCTGTTTTCAGTCAGTCAAGGAGCATTTATTAATCACTTACTATATGCTAGATAAGTGCTGAAAACACAGATACAATCAGATAGACAGTCTCTGTCTTCCAGAAGCATACATTCTTTTTTTTTTTAACCCTTACCTTCCATCCTAGAATCAATACCATGCATTATTTCCAAGGCAGAAGAGCAGCAACACAAAAAAGAAAGCTGAAAATAATGTAGGGGGAGGAAAGTACCAGCAGATTGGAGTCTGGATAGAAATGAAGAGGTGGCTGTCCTGATGGTGATGGCACATGCAAAGATTATATATGCAAAACATGTTGTTGGTCTTCCATTTCATTGTTGTTGAGTCATTTCAATGTCCAGCTCTTCATGACCCCGTTTTGGGGTTTTCTTGGCAAAGATACTGGACTGGTTTGCCATTTCCTCCCCCAGCTCATTTTACAGATGAGAAACTGAAGCAAACAGGGTTAAGTGACTTGCCCAGGGTCACAGAGCAAATAAGTGTCTGAGGCCAGATTTGAACTCAGGAAGGTGAGTCTTCCTAACTCCAGGACCAGCGTTCTATCTACTGTGCACCTAGGAAATGACAAATATGAGGAATTTAGAGAAATAAAAGAAGACTTAAATGAACTAAGACAGAATGAAATCATCAGAACCAAGAGAACAAAGCACATAGTGACTTTTTCCCTCTCACTACAACTGTGATTTCATTGGTATAGGGAACTTCTGGTGAGGAAATTCCCTACACTTACTCATTTTCGTACTTACTTTAAAATTTATTATCTTCCAGAATTGTTGAGGCACTGAGAGATTAAATTATTTGACTAGTTGGTATGTGTCAAAGGCAGGTCTTGCATTCAGGTTTTCTTGACTCCAAATTTGGCTCTCTATCCATTCTGTTTACATTACCTTTCTAAATATGCAATGACTAAAACAACATAAATGAAAAGATCACTAAGGAAGTCACATTGTGAGTAAATGGAAAAAATGTATATACATATGTGTATAATACACAATACATTATACACATAAAACACACATATACATACATACAAACCTATTATATATAGATAATTGTTGTTTGGTCATTTTTCAGTTGTGCCCAGCTCTTAGTGACCCCATTTGAACTTTTCTAAAGTGGTCTGCCATTTTTCTTTTCCAGTTCACTTTACAAATGAAGAAACTGAGGCAAACAAGGTTAAGTGACTTGACTAAAGAAGATGAGTTCCTGATTCCAAGACCAGTGCTTTATCTACTGAGCCACCTACCTTGTACAAACACAGCTATATTTCTATATATCGCTATCTCTTTATCTCTAGGAGCCTAGGTAACAAAATGGCAGAAAGGCGAGGGATTACATGGATAGATTGTTGTATGTGTTGTCTCTGTTTGGAGTTTTTTTTTTTCATAATTATTTTCCTTTGTCACAAGGGAGGGTTCAGTCTGGGTTATGGTTGGTGGTGTTTTGAAATAACAAAACATAACAATATAGTGGTGGTGGTGTTTTTTTAAATTTTTTTTAAAGAATAGATGCTTTGGGAGACAGTTTCTCATATTTCATCCTTTTTTAACAGTGTACTTTTCTCTCATTCTTTTCTCCAAACATTTCTTCAGGCATTCTTCTTATGGCTTTTTGCCAGGGGCACAACGTCTCCTCTTCAATGAGTTCCCGTTCATCTATTTATTTCATTAGGTTTGATCTTCATCCATTCTTTGTGGTGTCATTTACTCTCAAGTAAATAGTAGAAAGATATGCAAGAGAATCATCAAATACCACTTGTTCTATGATTGTAAAGTACTTTGATGGTGCTTGATATTTTTACTAAGGATTTGATAGCTTAGGTCAACCCCATGGGCAAAATTGGCATTATTATCTTTATCACACCTTTGATGGGCTATATATATACAGTATGGGAAGTTTGTCTATATCTGGCTTTTCATCCACCGCCAAATAAAATATGACGTTATCATTTTCAAATAGGAAGGACAAAAATATAGAATAAAAATGTTAGATTGGAAAGAATTTTAATTGGAGGATGGTCTTCTTATTTTACAAATGAAGAAGCTAAATCTTGCCATGGGGCAGATAGAAAAAGAATTTGCTCAATTCCACAGCAAATTATATCATGTCTTTATATGGTGATAGAATAGTCTATGAGGGAGAGAAGATACTGGAACTAGCCAGTGTGCTTGGAGTATTGCTTGGACAAAATACAACATTACCATCTTCTTTAGCTTCCCCATGATTCTATATTTATGTCATTTTTTCTTGTCATTTCTATTTTGAATGCTCACTGGATGAAGACTTGGGCTTTGCTCTGCACCATTTATGGTATTAGCCACATTGGTGATGCTGAATATAGAACCATAATATCACATCAGACTTTAGTTCATTTTTCTTTTTTAAAACATGAAGTTATTAGAATTTTATGATTTGCAAATTAGCCTGAATCATAAGACGTGGATTCTAGCAACAAGGGTTTTTAAAAAGGAAAAGATATATCCTTTAAGATTAGGCATTATTTTTCTGACTTGTTGAAAGGACATAGAGTCCTGTTCTCTATGAAGACTAATGAACATCACAGATTGATTAGGGGAGAGGGACTGGGAATGAGAATGTAGGTGTGAACAGAAAGACAAATTTGGGTCTTATTGTCTACCTCTTCCTTGAACTTCATGTCAAAATTAAAACTTTGCTCTTGCATTCTGATAGCGTTGAAAGGGAGTATAGCAGTCATAATACAATGGAAAAAGCACTAGCTTGGGAGTCGGGGGATTCCAGTTCAAATCCTGTGTCTGATGACAATCTGATGACCTTGGGCAAGCCTCCTTGGGCCTTAGTGTCCTTGTCCACAAAATGAGGAAATTGGACTAGAGTCTTTCAGGTGCCTTCAAGCTCTAAATATCCACTATTGATCATATGACATCCATTCCATGCTGCATCCCTTAGCATGAATAGTAATGCTCCTTAGCATGAAGTAGTGCCCATTTCAACATTCCCAATAAACATTCATCTAACCTTTGCTTAAACCGGTCCAAAGATTCTTTGTGAGACAGCCGATTGATTTGTGGTGAATTTTTAAAAGTCCTAACAGCTATTCTGGATTCCCTTAAGTCTTACTCGGATCCCAAGTGGAAATAAATTTCTAATCCTTGTTTCGATTCTATTACTAGAACCAAGCAGTTACTTTTTCCTTTCTTGAAGTATTTTTCCTTCTGAGAGAAAAGGGTTTAGAAAAGAGCATAAAACCACATAATACTGGGGCTCTCAGATTTTCATTTCTTTAGCTGGCTGAGCCTGTGGAAGTTAGGGATTGCTTCTTATTCAAAAGATTAAAAATATCTTTAGTATTGCTATCATAATAATTGCATAGTTAGAGTTTTTGAGTATAGAAAGAATTACTGAAGATAGATAACAAAGCAAAGAGAAACTTTTCTTATCATTTCTGGTAGCTCCTATTTTCCAGACTTTGTGAATCAATATATTTGTTTAGCCTCCTGGAGGTGGCAATTTTTCTCCTCTTCTCAGCTTTACACTCTGGTACTTTTCCTACTGACAACTTTTCTTTCTATTTTTTTCCAACTTTTAAAAATTTTAATTTAAAATTTTTGGTTACATTTTAAGTTCTGAGCTATCTTCCTCCCTCCCTACCCTGACCCAGAAAAGGCACTATTTGACAAATGTAGATAGATAGAGAGATAGATAGTTATTCCTTCTACAGTGTGCGTGTTATGGGGCATGTTACCCCCATGATCTGGAAAATCTATATAAAATTTTTTGGTCCTTCAAAAAAGAAGTCTGAACTTTTTCTTTTTCTTTTATGGAGTGTTTACAGTACCTTCTTGTAAATTTTGAGTTAAGTATGCATTTCTGAGTTTCTAAACTTTTTCTGTGTCATCTGCTGTTCTGTGGGGTCATCTGTGGCTTCTGCGAAACTCCCCCAAAATTCTCATTTAATTTCTCATGCTTTCCCAGGATATATCGAAACCATGATGGAGAGGGAGAATCACATGGTAGAAATGATAACTCTCTCCCCTTCCCTCCCCTCCACTCTTGCCATCCCTCCCCTCCTCTGCTCTTCTCCTCTCCTCTCCTCTCCTCTCCTCTCCTCTCCTCTCCTCTCCTCTCCTCTCCTCTCCTCTCCTCTCCTCTCCTCTCCTCTCCTCTCCTCTTCTCTCCTCTCCTCTCCTCTCTCTCTTTATCTATGGAAGAGCTACTAGAAATACAAGGAGGAGGAAGGGACAATTGTCAACTTTGGAGACTGAACTTCAAAGGTTCTACTTTTTTTTTTTTTTGGCTTTGTATACACAGGATAAGGCACCAACCACACTACATTAATAAGGCATTAGTATTGTCTGAGGACAATTAAATCCCATGGCAAATGAATAACTTCTTGTGTAAAAAATGTAAAATTTGTAGATGCCATTAAATTTAGTGAATCATCTTCCATATTATCCATTTTTGTTACAGAGCAATCTTTAAAGCCAAAACCTCAATTCATATACCCATATATATACAAGTGAGAAGTGATAAGTCATATGTTTTTCTTTTGTGTTTCTACTCCCATAGTTCTTTCTCTCAGTGGATAACATTCTTTTTCATAAACCCTTCAGGAGTGTCCTGGATTATTGCATTGCTACCAGTAGTAAGGTCCATTACATAGTTTCACTTTCTATGTACAATGTTCTCTTGGTTCTGCACATTTCACTCTGCATCAGTTCATTGAGGTTCTTCTAGTTTATATAGAAATCCTCCAGATCATCATTCCTTATAGCACAATAGCATTCCACCACCATCATACACTGCAATTTGTTCAGTCCAGACAATATTTAGCATCTTTAGTTCCCCACTTCTCTGAAATCAGTCTTGGTCATTGCCTTTAAGTAACTTTGAGCAGTCTTTCTGTGTTTTTATAGATATTACTGTAGCTATTATATATATAAATCTCTGGTCCTACATGCTTTGATTTATGTCAGTTCATCTAAATGTTCCCATATTTCCCTGAATTCCTCATATTTGTCATTTTTATAGCAAATAATATTTCATTACGTTCATATGTGACAATTTGTTTAGCCATTCTCCAATTGATGGAAACTGCCTGATTTTTAATATTTTGCTATCACAAAAATGGCTTCTATTGGGGCTACGAGTCCACCGGCGTCCGGGGAGGGACAGAGAGAACGGACTGGGCAAGAGCGACAACTGCGGGTCACTGTGGAAGCCATGGCAGGGCAGGCTTTTAGAAAGTTTCTTCCCCTCTTTGACCGAGTTTTGGTTGAAAGGAGTGCAGCTGAAACTGTTACTAAAGGAGGTATTATGCTTCCAGAAAAATCTCAAGGAAAAGTATTACAGGCAACAGTAGTAGCTGTTGGATCAGGATCCAAAGGAAAGAGTGGAGAGATTCAGCCAGTTAGTGTGAAAGTTGGAGATAAAGTTCTTCTTCCAGAATATGGTGGCACTAAAGTGGTCCTAGAAGACAAGGACTATTTCTTATTTAGAGATGGTGATATTCTGGGAAAATATTTAGACTGAAATCACTGTTGAAGTGGCGTCAAGAATGTTGCCCATTCCACTGAAGTTCTGAAGTCTTTTGTTTCATCATGTAAATAATTTCCAGGTCTCTTGTTTTATAATAAATGGATATCTAGTGTCTGAAATCCAATTACTCTGCACCAAAATGAACATTTCCAAATAAAAAAATGTATAAATGGATGGTTAACCATGAAAAAAAAAATGGCTTCTATTAACACACACACACACACACACACACACACACACACACACACACACACACACCTTTCTCTCTCTTTGATCTGTAAGTTTGACATGGCTGCAAAAGGTCTATGGTTAAATTAGATATTAGTATCTTTTTTTTTTAAACCCTTAACTTCTGTGTATTGGCTCCTAGGTGGAAGAGTGTTAGGAGTCAAATGACTTGCCCAGGGTCACACAGCTGGGAAGTGTCTGAGGCTGGATTTGAACCTAGGACCTCCCATCTCTAGGCCTGACTCTCAATCCACTGAGCTACCCAGCTGCCCTCAGATATTAGTATCTTAAAGGACAAAGTGAATGGACTTTGCCATGATAAAACTGGCTTCCCCTCCCCCCTTTTTTTTGTAACAGGACAATAGAAATGCTTGTACCACTTGGTATAAACAATGATTCATTAATATTTCAACTTTTTAACATCTCAACAACTTATTGTCCCCTCCTGTTGAAGCTACTGAAACTCAGTGATTATTCTTGATGTATCTACACTGTTTTGTCCACTTTCATTTATTAATTTCCCAACTCTGTATGCCCTTATTCATCTGATCTAACATGACTTTGATTTTTTCCTTTCAAAAGTACAAAAGTGTTTAGCCCTGTATAATTGAATGAGAAAATCCTCAGCACTTCTCCTTGTGCTATAAATGCTTGCTTCCTTTTGTCCATAAATAATAATGCTATGCTTTAATTAAGCTCAAAGTCAGCTGCTCTGGGCTAATTGCTCATCAATTGCTTAATTATAAATTATAAACTTGCAAGACACCATTTTGTGTGCTCCTCTCATTTTTAAAGATAAGGACCCTTTTTAATTGAGATTGCTTATCTGTGTGGTGCTTGTTGCAATATAATAATATTCTGGCCTAAACATATTTTCCTTTAAACTGCTTTCCAGTGTTACCAAAATATGTTAAATAGGGAGTTCTTTTCCCAAGAGTTTGTGTTAATAGATTAATCTAACACTATGTATATGAATTCACTTACTTCTAAGTTTTGCTTATTTAGTCTTTAAAGTAGAATTTTGGCTCCATGGCAATGGGGACTATTCTTTTTTTTTTTCTTAAACCTTTATCTTCTGTCTTAGAAGCAATACTGTGTATTGGGTTCAAAGCAGAAGAGTTGTAAGGGCTAGGCATTGGAGATCACTAACTTGCCCAGGGTTACACAGCTAGGAAGTGTCTGAGCTCAAATTTGAACCCAGGACCTCCTGTCTCTGAGTCTGGTTCTCAATCCACTGAGCCACCCAGCTACCTCTTAGACTATTCTTAAATTAATGTCCATATTCCTAGCCCTTTGTACATAGTAGGTGATTAATGTTAATAATAAATATTAATAAATTGTTGGATTCGATTGTTCTATTTCTCTCCTTATATTTAATAAGCAATGATTTTGGTGATCATTGCTTTATAATCTTTGACATTTAGTAATACGAGGTCACCTTAATTCTTAAAATGTTTCTATTATTTCCTTTGAAATCCTTGACTTTTAATTCCCAATAGCTATGTATCTCAACCTCCCTCCCAAACAATTTGTCTTACTTGAAATACAAATATGCTTGCCTTATTAAGAATATTCCTACTTTCTTACTCATTTATAAATTCGGTTACTATTATTGGTTTTGATGATTATTTTCTACCTACATCCTTGACATAATTTGTCAAAAGGTTTGGGATTTTTTTTTCTGACTCTCAGAGAGCAGGGACATTGTGTAACTCCCTGGGTAGAGTACCGGGCAGAGCATCATTGAGTTACCTCATCAGTGGTTCAAGAAGGTTGACCTCCTTGAATGAAGGAAGAAATGGGGAAAGTTTATTGGAAAAGCCTTGCTATTGTCAATGACTTAACAGATTCTGTATTTCTATTTATTTCTTCACTTGCACAGGTTAGAGATGTCTGCACAGAGGTTAATTTCCAACAGAACATCCCAGCCATCTTCATCCAATTCTGATTATACTTGGGAATATGAATATTATGAAATTGGACCAGTTTCATTTGAAGGTCTGAAAGCCCATAAATGTAAGTTCTGCCTGAGGGCTCTATATTATAAATGTGCAATTTCACGAATACATTTTTCACTCCTTTCCTTCTACCTCTCCTCTCTGTGAAACAGCCTTTTTTCTTTCCTATTTATTATGATTGCTTTTTTCATTTCTAATTTTGAGGATGTGTTTTTCTCTCTATTTTTGATTGAATTTTGCTAGTACATGAAAATCTATTAATGTGTAAATAATCATAAATGTGTATTTAACTGGTTTCGTTGTCATTAAAAGTTAAAAGCATGATCAATTCTTTTTAAAAAAATGAAACTGCTCAATAATGAATTTTCTCATATGTGGTTTCTCTTTCTTTAATCCTCATCTACTAATTCCCCAAATAAACTTTTAAAAAATCTGAGAAAGAAATAAAATCCTAGACCTGTTATTTGGTCCTTTGAGACATATCTTTGAGGGGCAGCTAGGTGGCTCAGTGGATAGAGTGCCAGCCAAGGAGTCAGGAGGCCCAGGGTTCCAATTGGACCTCAGACACTTCCTAACTATGCAACCCTGGGCAAGTCACTTAACCACAATTTCTTAGCCCTTTGCTTGGAACTGAGACTTGTATTAATTCTAAGACAGAAGGTAAGAGTTTTTAAAAAAATAAAACTTAATCTTTTCAAAGAAATAGAACATCATTCTGAGGCAACATGGCAACTCTGGGCTATTCTGAATAATGGAGGTGTCAAAGCAGTGCAAGTTTTCTGTAAACAATAGGGTGTAGCACTTCTTGGAGGCAGGGATTTTTTTATTTTTGTCTTTTCTTCCTCAGAGCCTAGAGCATTAGGAGATAATAAATACTTGTTGGTTGATTCCTTAAAGAGGGAACTTCTTAATGACAATTCACATTTGCCTAGTGCTTTCAGGTATGTAAAGCACCTTCTTCACAACAATCAGATGAAATCTGTTGGCAGTGCAAAGATTTGTTATTCTTATTTTACACATAAGAAAACTGAAGCTCAGAGAGGTTGGTTGACTTGCTTCTGGGTGCACAGTTATGAAACACTGGAGACAGGCAGATAGGAACTTGGGTTTAGTGCTGGCATTACGCATGTAAAACCTGCAAAAATGAGGCTATCTCCTCAAAATATAATAAGATCGTAGACTGAGCTGGAATGGATATCAGGAGTCATCAGGGACCAACAAACCATCATTTTGTTGATGAAGAAACTGAGGCCCCAAGATCACCGACACAGTGTCAGAGATGGGATTTAAACCCAGGTCCTGTGACTCTGGAACCATTGTTCTTTCCACTGTACTGATATCCTAGAGCACAAAAGGAAGACACCCCCTGGGACAGAGAGTGAAAATAGTGCATTTTATGTGCTTCCCCCCAAACCTTAGGCAGAGAGGGAAATCTTGTATGTGACAGCCCGCCTGATTTAGATCTTTTTGTCTGTTGAGAGCTGGCCCAAAGCTGTGAGAAGGCCGCACAGTAAAATCTATACAGAAGCTGACTCTGAGCCAGAGGTTTTAGGGGATTTGCTTTTTGTATATAATATCTGACCTTGGGCACCCTCTTGGCCCAGCCCTAGTATCTGGCTCTGCTTGTAGAGAGAACAGAGGGATGTAGGGGGAGAGGGAGACAGGGAGGGACAAAGGGAGGAAGAGGGGAAGAGAGAGAAAGAGAAAGGGAGAAAGGGAGAGGGAGGAAGAAAAGAGGGAGAGGAAGAGGGAGAGACAGAGAAAGAAGGAAAGAGGGAGACAGAGAGAGGAGAGAGAGATAGGGAGAGAGAAGAGAGAGGAGAGGGAGAGGGAGAAGAGGGAGAGAGAGAGGAAGAAAAGAGGAGGAGACAGAGGGGGGAGGGAGAGACAGAGGAGAGAGAGACAGAAGGAGAGAGAGAAAGAGGGAGAGAGAGGAGATGAGGAGAGAGAGGGAGGGAAGGAGGGAGGAAGAAAGAAAGAGGGAGGGGGAGAGGGAGAAGGAGAAGAAGAGGCGGGGATAGAATGGTTGAGATTTCTTTGTGTTACAACTATGAATTGTTAGGGGAGATATTGGTACAATTAATGATCCAGCACACAGCTTGGAAATGCCATCCAATGAGAACACAATCACTCCACAATCTGGTCCTAAATGAGCCCTCAGCAGCCAAAAGGAAACAGCCTTGTTTCATTAAGCACAATTGCAGCAGCAGAGGAGGAGCCTGGAGTTATATTTCTCTCCCCTAGGCTGCAGAGAGAAATAATCATCATCTGGAGCCCTCCCTGGTTTCTTCAGTGATAACCATTCAGATGCTTGAGGTGATGCTTGCAGCTGGCTGCAGCTGGAACTTCACAATTATACCGTGCTGTCTGGTTTACAAAGTCCTAGGCCAAGGGCAACGCTGGGGTGGAGATAGGTACCATCATAGCTTGCCTGGCTTTTATAGCCCCTGGAGATGTAGATAATCATGCACTCTGGGAAATCTGAAGGAGACACATGGGGCAGATGGAAAATATTTTCCTTCAGTAATTCCTAAATTTTCCTGACCCAGAAGGGCTGTTTAACAGCTAATCACTGGGTTGGGCTTATGTAGGGGACAGATTTCTGATTTGAATTTACTAAGCAGAAAATATTTCCTCAGTAAGAAAGCAAACATCCCCCAAACTAGCAGTGCTGCTACTACAACAAGGCAGTGTGGTATAGTGGAAGCAGGACTTGCATTGAAATCCTTTCTTAGCCACTTACTACCTTGGGCAAGTCACAAATAACCTAATGAAATGACAACAATAATATTAAAACAAAACGGTGAAAGAAAGGGCTCAGATCTCTACCTAAGCAGTGAATAATAGTGGCTTCAGAAAATTACACCCACCCTTTTTTTCCATTTAGATATTAAGACAATTGGACTATATAACCTCAAGGGTGGTTGCATTTCTGGTTCTCTATTCATGCATACCTCCCTAACTCTAAAGTGAAGAATTCAGAATTTGCCAGTGAGCTAAGAAGGAATACAAGAAGGAATATAAGGATGAAATCCAAGCTTTTGACCATCACACACACACACATATCTAGTCACATACATATCCATGTACATATATACAGACACACACACATATATCTATAAAGGGTTTTTTTGGCATTGAAAAATCTGGTAGATTTTTTGCATTGAAAAATCTTCCTCTAGATGACTTACCTCAAGAAATTGAAGTCTTTATTTTCATTGGTGACATCTAGATGGGGACATTTGCTCGTTGAGGCCAGTACACATTGCTCACTTGTTCTAAAAAATTCCCAACAAAAAAGGTAACAGAATTGCTTATCTGTACTGTTTGACCCAGAGATCCCAGAGCTAATGCCCCAAAGAGGATGGAAACACAACAAAAGGCTCATATGGACAACCTACTTTGATTTCATTTTTGTCTATTTAACAATGGACAATAAACAGACATTTCCGGTGCAGAAAAGGACAAGAGACTTACATAAGAAACCCTGAACTTCTGTTATGCATATTGTGTCTAAAGAAGCATATCTACTTTGCATTAAGATTTTCGAAATAATTATATATGTGTATGGATGTATATATTGTGTCCATATGTATACATGTATATTTACATACATATGCATGCATTGAATATAATTTATCAGGTAATTATGAACCTGGTTTTTTCATTTTTTTGTTTTCTTCTGTGCATTAAAAAAGTTAATATTCTTTTTTTTTGCCTATTACTATTGACTAATCTGGGCAACTAGGTGGCATAGTGGGTATTATGCTTGCCCTAAAGTCAGGAAGACTCATTTTTCTGAGTTCAAATCTGTTCTCACACACTTACTAGCTGTGTGACCCTGGGCAAATCATTTAACTCTATTTACCTCAGTTTCCTCATCTGTAAAATTTGCTGGAAAAGGAAATGGTTAATCATTCCAGTATCTGCCAAGAAAACCCCAAAAGGGGTCATGAAGAATCAGATATGACTGGAAAAGTGACTAACCTGTGCTCCCTAACCCTACCTCCCAGTGTAACCTCTCTTGTGACAAGTATGCACAATCTGGCAAAACAAATCAATATATTTATTATTTTTAAGAATGCAGATCTCATCTTCCTTCTTGAGTGAAGTGTGGGGAGTTAGGTTTCATGAGATCATTAGATTTAAAGTTAAAAGGGACCCGAGAAGCCATTTTCCAGATGAAGAACTGGGGCCAATAGATTAAATGCTTGACCAAAGTCATAAAGTTATCTGGTATCTCAGATGGATTTTGAACCTATGTCTTCCTGATTCTAGGTTGAGAACTCTATTCACAACACCACATTGCCTTCTATGTTTAAGCATTCAGTTTTAATAATAATAATGATAGCTAGCACTTATATAGTATTTTAAGGTTTGTAAAGCACTTAAAAATTCTATCTTCACAATATCCTTGGGAGGTAGGGCCCATAAACATCCTCATCTTGCTGCTGAGGAGACTAAAGCAATGGTGCCTTCTGGTTATTCAACAAACAAGACTCCCCTTCTTTCAGATTTAGACATTTTCTCTGTTTGTCCCCCGGGTCTGGATAACTCTCCTTCTTCAACTTTATCTATTGACCTCCCCCACTTCCTTTAAGTTTCAACTACAATTCTTCTATAGGGACTCTTTTCTAACTCTCTTAATTCTAGTGCCTTCCTTCTGTTAACTATTGCCTGTTTGTAGCTTCTTTAAAAAAAATTAACAAAAAAATCCCTCTAACCTTCTGTCTTAGTATCACTTCTAAGAGAGAAGAGCAGCAAAGGGTAGGCAAATGGAGTTAACTGACTTACTCAGGGTCACACAGCTAGGAAATATCTGAGGCCAGATTTGAGCCCAAGCCTTCCTGACTCCAATCATGGTGCTCTCTCTACTGTATTACTTACTGCCCCATATAATTCTTTGAATATATTTGTTAACCTGTTGCCTCCCCCTTTAGAGTGTGAACCTCTTGAAGGCAGGCACTATATTTTACCTCTTTTTATATGCCCAGCGCTTGGTGTAGTATAACTGGGCTTGTAACCAAGATTGATTCTTAATTGCTACGTGAGAGGTAATGTCTTGTAGTTGTTGGGAAGCTAGCATCAAGGAAGGCTTGAGAGGTTACACTCTGTCTCTGAATACACATTGGCTATTTGACCTAGGACAAGCCCATTTGGGCTTTCTTGGCAAAGATACTGTAGTGGTTTGACATTTCCTTCCCCAGTTTATTTTACACATGAGGAAACTGAGGCCTGGCCCTATATCCATTGTGCCACCTATGTCACTTAACCTCAAATAGTCCTTAGCCAACTCTCTAAGACTATTCATTTCAGAGGAGTGGCTCATCTATACTAATAATAGGAATTTCCTTAGCGTTGAATCACCTTAAACTAATCATACCACAAGTACATACTACCTCTTCTCTAAAAAAAAAATGGGGGGATGAAAAATAGATGATGAGGGCTGTTAAATGGTTCAGCAGAGAGAGAACCAGGCCTGGAGATAGGATTCCTGGGTTCAAATTTGGCTTCAGATACTTCCTGGAAAAAATATACTATAAGCAACAAGAAATGAATAATTTAAATACTCTGAGCCATGGTGTGATTGTACATAATTTCACCTGGTAAAAGCTTGGTATAAACTGTAGTGCAACCGCTAAGATAAGTTCTAAAGAGTACCACAATTCCCAAGATTAGAAGAGCCCACTTGGTTATAGTAGCAAACAAACCAGTTCTCTGCAGCCATGAAAGATCCTACCATGTATCATCAGATGTTGCATGAGTCTCTACAGCAATTTGCTGAGTGCCATTTAAAATCCTTTGAAGCTCATGGACATTTGTCACAATTTCTCCAGATCTATTTATATAAGAACAACAAGATTAATTAATAAGGGCACACGTACCTCCTCATGAAGCATGCCAAGAGCCAGCTGGTTTTGTATAACTGTTTTTGCTAAGGAGTCAGCCTCCTCCTGTAGGAAAGAGATAGCTTTAGTAGTTCGGGAGATGGCTTGAGCTGTATCATGAGCCAATCTTTCATCCTCAGCCGAGATCTTTCTAATAAAGTCTGTCACTGCTATCACTCCAAACTTCAGCAGAAGTGCCCAGAAAAAAACTTCTGTACTGCTGATGAGGATGCTACTAAATTTGGCCTTAACCTTTTAGGTCTAGCATGCCACCAAGAACCTAGATTCCTGGCCGTGGACTTGTCTACCTGGCCAATATAGTGGTCATTCACTGATACTAGTGGAGTAACATAAGCCAAACCACAAGAACCGTACCATCCTTGGGGAAGGGTAGAGTAAGCTGAAGAACTGCCCCATGGGAAATCCTTCTTGAGCTAGGTTAAGACCATAACAGTAATAACACAAATAAATGTTGAGTTAGGGAACAGAATGGTGAGATTGTGCTTCACCTTGTCAGCCATATAACTACTCTTCAATGGACCCTTACCTTTGTTCCCACACAAGTCAAAGGAAGGCCCGTGATCAGTCTGAAAACTGCTTCTGAAGACCTATTAAAATCAACCGACATCTTCAATTATTTGGAACAACA
Organism: Gracilinanus agilis; assembly: GCF_016433145.1. Lineage (NCBI taxonomy): Eukaryota > Metazoa > Chordata > Mammalia > Didelphimorphia > Didelphidae > Gracilinanus > Gracilinanus agilis. The sequence continues at coordinate 326,919,062 of NC_058133.1, forward strand.
AATACTGGAAATATGAAGAAAATGAGAGAAATGAATGAAGAGATGAAAAGAGAAAAAGAATAAAATATACCATGATTACATTAAAAAAAATAAGTCACAAAATCAAGAGAAAAATATTCAAGAAAAATAAATCCAAAGGGAACTCAAAAGTAGATGCTAATATACTAACATACATATAAAAACACATAATTACACATTTTAAACAAATTGCAAACAATGTAGAATTTGTGGTTTTGCACATAATTTTTATTTGCTTTTGTTCAGTTTAACATTTTTTTGTTATTGATGGTGGGTACTAAGTATATAATAAAAGATAATTTTTTAAAAAGATACTTTCTAGCTGTGTGACCCTAGACAAGTCACTTGACCCCAATTGCCTAGCTCCTACTGCCTTGGAAACAATACACAGAAGGTAAGGGTTTTAAAAAGAAACAAACACAGATGATCTCTGTTTTCAAGTAACTCCCAGGCTAATGGGGAGATACAGTATAAACACAGGCACAAAACAATGATACAAGTTAAAATGTAATGAGCCAAAGAATAGAAGTAAATGAAGTGTTCTAAGAAATTTAGAGGAAAAAGATCACTTTCGGGAAGAGTATACATGTTTTGGAGGGGGAGGGGAAGGGAAGATCATAGAAAGCTTCATAGAGGAGGTGGCACCTGAGATGGGCTTCAATAGGCAGAGATGAGTAGGGAGTGAGATGAGATCAGGGAACTGGAATTTGGTTGCATATACAGTATTGTTAAAGGAAGAAATGCAAAATAATTCTATAAAGGCTATCTGGAGTCAGACTGTGAAGGGTCTTGTATTCCAAGCTAAAGCGTTTGGATTTCATCCTTTAGCCATTGAAAGCTTTCAAGCAAGAGAATGGTGTAGTCTAATCTGTGCTTCAGAATACCAATTTTCGCAGCTATGGGAAGGATGAATTTGTGAAGGAAAAGTCTTTAAGTAGGGAGACCAACTAGGTCCAGTAATCTAGATGAGAGGTGACTGATAGAATGAAAGTTTTGTTAGTGTGATTAGAGAGAAGGGAATTTTTCAGTCTTTTCAGTTCTGCCCAATTCTTCATGACCCCATTTGGGGTTTTCTTGGCAAAGATACTGGAGTGGTTTGCCATTTCTTTCTACAGCTCATTTTATAGATGAGAAAACCGAGGCAAATAAGGTTAAATGACTTGCCCAGGGTCACATAGCTAGTAAGTGTTTGAGGACAGATTTGAAATCAGGAAGATAAATTTTCCTGACAAATCCACAGCACCACCTAGCTGTCCACCTTCTATGTAGGTCCCCTCACATCCAGGCTAAATGATTATGCCCTATACCCAACTGCCCGCTAGAAATCTATACCTGGATATTTGGACAACACCTCAAACTTACATGTCCTAAATTGAATAACCAGCTTAACACCAAAACCTGCCCTTGCCTCCCAACTTCTTTATTTCTTTGGGTGCCGCCATCATTCTCTTAGTCACTCAGACTTATAGCCTTGCCAAGGAAAAGTGTTGGTCTTCCTTATTTTGAAAAGAATAAAAATGTAAAAACCAAAGGGAAAGCTTATCATTAAATTCCGTTTCTGGTCTGGGGTTTACGGGAGCAGGGAGGGAATCTAAAGGAACACTACATATCAAATAGAGTAGAAATAAATAAGTAATAAAGAAAGAAAACCCAGAATGATTGGCCACTACGGAGCTGTCATTTTTAAATTTATGTCTCTCTTCCTTACCCTTAGTTGGAGGTTAGAGCAAAAGATGATTTTATGATGATCCATTTCTCTTGGAAGTCTTCAAAGCCATTCCTTCCATTCTCCCTAGTATTGCCATACAACCATGTCTAAATATTTCAATTTCAAAACTGATTAGACAGTGAATTGATTTGGATTTCATATCAGGAACATTGTGAGTATTTTATTTGCTTTTATAAAATCTTTGTATAGAAACTGTTAGAGCTGAAAAAGGTCTTAGGGATCCTTTAGTCCAGTTCCTTTGTAATCCTTGACTTTTCTGGCTTCACTTGAGTTCCATGACCCAGGACACTGTGCAATGCTTTCATGTGAGGCACTGTAGTCAGTCAATTAAAAAAAAACAGCAAACTTTACCTTCTGTCCTAGAATCAATAATGAATATTCATTCTGAGGCAAGATGAGTGATAAGGGCTAGGTAATGGGGGGTTAAGCGACTTGCCCAGGGTTCTATAGCCAGGAAGTGTCTGGGGCCTTTTTGAACCAAGGACCTCCTGTCCATAGGCCTGGCTCTTGCTCCATTGAGTCACCTAACTGTCCTTTCATCAAGCATTTTTTAAGAACCAACATAGTGGAGTAAACAGCTTAGACTTGGTTTCTAGCCCTAAGTGTGCCACTGATTAGCTGTGTGACCTTAAAAAAGTCATTTGCCATTGATAAACTTTAATTTCTTTATAAAATGAAGGGGGATGACTAAATGATCTCTAATATTTCTGCCTGTTCTCATATTCTGTGGAGAGGAATTGATAGTTTGGAGTCCAGCGACTTTGTCTCTCCTTCTTCTTGTAGCATCTATGCCTGGGATTCGTTTTTGGATGAAAATATCATGTAGTAAGGCCATCCTAAGGGCAGCTAGTAGCACAGTGGATTTCAATTTTGAAAAGCATATTAGAAGGAGAATTGATTTAGATTTCATACCAGGAACACTGTATTTTCTTTGTTTCCCTAGAACCATGACATATAAATTGTTAGAACTGAAAAAGATCTTAGGGATCCTTTGGTGCAGTTCTTTTGTAATCCTTGACCTCAAATGGAATCATGAGTTGTCAAACATGACTGAACAACAATGGCGCACCTGTGGGTTGTAAACTCTCTAGTTTGGCTTCTGAATTTTATAGTCTCTCTAGCCTACTTTTCTAGCCCTGTTACACATCACTATCTATCCTTTATGCACTCAATACACCAGCCAAACTGGTTTACTTGCTATTTGTCCACATGCAAAATTCTCTTTTGCCATCTCCCATCCCATCTCCTATCTTTATGCCTTTGTATAATCTTTTCCCTCTTTCATACTCTCTCTTTACCTTTAAAGCTCCTTTTTTGTTGTTGTTCAGTTTTTTTTTTTTTCAGTCATGTCTGACTCTTTGTGACCTCTTTGGGGTTTTCTTTGCAAAGATACTAGAGTGGTTTGCCATTTCTTTTTCCAGCTCATTTTTATAAATAAGGAAATCAATGCAAACAGGGTTAAGTGACTTGCCCAGGGTCACACAGCTAGTGTCTGAGACCAGATTTGAACTCAGGAAGATGAATCAACCTGATTCCAGGTCTGGCACTCTATCTACTACACCATCTAATTATCCTCTTAAGCTCTTTACCTCCTTTCAAAATGCAAATCAAGTGCTACCTCATATATAAGGCTTTCTATGATTTCTCCAAAGGATAGGGATAACTTGAAGTTACTTCATATATGTTTGTATTTAATTATAAGTGTTTGTGTTGTCTCTCCTTTAGGAGGTATAATATTTGAGGGTGGAATAGCTTAATTCATTCCTTTATATCCTTGTTATCTAACAGTGATTAGATAATGGTTGATTTGACTGGTTTTCACAAGTGTGTAAGGAGCTAAAAGATAATATAGAAAGAATTAAAGCTTTGTGATGGATCAAGGGGGAATGAATACCAATATTTTATGGCCACAGATTTTTTTAATTTAAAATTTTATTTTTTTAAGAATGATGTCAAGATGTAAAACCCAGTGGAACTGCTCATTGGCTACTGGTGGGGAGTGGGAGAAGAGGGAAAGAGCATGAATCATGTAACCATGGAAAAATATTCTTTTTTTTTTTTAAACCCTTACCTTCCGTCTTGGAGTCAATACTGTGTATTGGCTCCAAGGCAGAAGAGTGGTAAGTGTAGGCAATGGGGGTCAAGTGACTTGCCCAGGGTCACACAGCTGGGAAGTGTCTGAGGCCAGATTTGAACCTAGAACCTCCCATCTCTAGGCCTGGTTCTCAATCCACTGAGCTACCCAGCTGCCCCCCATGAAAAAATATTCTAAATCAATTCATTAAATAAAATTAAAAAAAAAAGAAAAAAGAAGAATGATGTCAAGAAAGAGAATAAAGACTAAGTTACTATGCAGGTAAAGAAAAATGGGTCATTTTGGTGGTAGGAGGGCTGTGTTTTCATTTGCAAAGGAATTGTGTGACTGGCTCCTTGTCGTGATGTATATTAATTAGCAGCTTCTTTGCAACTTGTAGACTTAGGGAGTCTCATGGGGTAACAAGAGGTTGGTTAAGTGACTTGTTCAAGGTCACATAGCTAGTATATATCAAAGGTAGGAATTGAATCAATTCTTCCTGACTGAAGATAGCTCTTTATCCTCTATGCCACATGACCTCTGATATATTAAATAATGAAGGCAAATTGAAAAACTGGAATTGACTGCCTATCCAAATAGAGCTCAATAATAAGATAATAATATTATTGCATAGCATTGAATCTCACATATGAACTTCAAATCCCGAGACTCCCCTTTTGTTATTTTGTCATTTCAGTTGTGCCCAATTCTTCATGTCTCCTATTTTAAGGTTTACCTTGGCAAAGGTACTGGGGAGATTTGCCACTTCCTTCTATGGCTCATTTTAGAGATGAGGAACTGAGGACAACAGGGTTAAGTGTCTTTCTCAGGGCCACATAGCTAGTGAGTTTTTGAGGCCATATTTGAACTCATGAAGAGGAATATTCTTGATTCTGAGCCCAGTGTTCTCTCCACTGTGCCAACTAGCTGCTTCATTGAGGTCCTCCAGAGAGCTTCTAGAATATCTCTATTATACTCAGTTGCAACAACTAGTTCATTTTAAAGCTAAGGGCAATAGGATGATCACTAAGGTCCATGTAATTCTGTCCTCTGTTGGCTTTAGGGAGTTTACATTAAATGGAAAGTGATGGATATTCAATCTCCATTTCTGGTAGGGTGATCTTTCTAAGATTTCTCATCACTCTAAAGCACTGGCTCCCAAACTTTTTTGGCCTACCTCCCCCTTTCCAGAAAAAAATATTACTTAGCCTCCTGGAAATTAATTTTTTTAAAAATTTTAATAGCAATTAATAAGAAAGATAAATGCACCTGTTGCCATCACCGCTCCCCTGGATCGCTGCAGCACCCACCAGCGGGTGGTAGCGCCCACTTTGGGAATCACTGCTCTAACGGAATGTTTAAAAACCTGAGACACAACACTTAACAGCCTATAGAGTGGGTAGAAAAATGAACTAGGGACAACTGCCCAGGAAACAGTAGTGCTTGGCACTAAATGCCACTGGGCATGGAGCATATCTAACACTCATCTCCTCTACCAAAGGATCTTACAGCAATCAGGTACTGCCATTGGTAAGTAAGGTCCATCCCCTACTATGACTGAGGTCAGAGCTCTGATAAAAATGGACATAGAGAAAGCACCTGAAGTAATGCAGGACCATTAAGTGTTGTACTATGGATTTAAGGCTAGTTCTGATGTGTTATTTCAGAATGTTCTTCGTGATCTAGTTAATCAACAATATTTAGTGAACACCCACTGGGTACAGAGCACTGTATGCTGAGCTGCATCGTTTATCTATGTGACACTTCTCTGCAATCTCTATTCCCTTTATTGACTGCTCATTTTTCTTCCTAGGAAAATCTTATTTCCGTCTGCCCTGATAAACTTCTTCTATACATTATGGAATTTGAAGGCTGAATTTTGTTTTTCAGTTGTGTCTGACTCTTTATGACCCAATGGAGTGGTTTGCCATTTCCTTCTCCAGCTCTTTTTACAGATGAAGAAACTGAGGCAAACAGTGTTAATGGCTATACCTGAGGCCAAATCCTGCCTCAGACATGTACTAGCTGTGTGACTCTGGTGAAGTTACTTAATTCTGTTTTCCTCAGTTTCCTCATCTGTAAAATGAACAAGAGAAGGAAATGGCAAACCATTCATGTATCTTTACCAAGATAACCCCAAATATAGTCACAAAGAGTTGAACGAGACTGAAAATGATTGAAAATCCTGTATCAGAAGTGTTAAACAGGAAGTCCCCTCCAGAGTCTAGCAAAATCAGATTAAAATGCAAATGGATTAATTGTGAATTATTTAATAAAAATATAATAGAACATTATAAAATAATAAAAGCTGCCCTAGTACTTTGTAGTACTTTTGGCAGTACTTGGTAGATTGACTTAGCTTCCACTCAAACACTTAACTCAAGAGCTTCCAACCTCCCCACCCAATATGCTTATTTGTACCAGCCATCAAAAGGATGCATTTGTTTAAAGCGTAATACATTTAGTTCAATATACAGAAAATATGGAGAATATCCCTAGTAGTGGGGGAAGATACCCATGAAAAGATTATGTATGGTTAGGGAATATATATGAAGTACACATGCATAGGGAACATGTAACCTGGGGTATACCTAAAGAATGTGTCAGGAACATATATGAGCAGGACACATACATGAAGGGCACATATATTGAGAAGTATGTGAACAGGGCATGTATATGAAGAGCATAGAACACACATATTAAAAAATCTGTGGCCAAGGTCCCTTAATGTCTGGGATAGTTCATCCTTCTAAGATTTTTGAGCAGAGAGAGATATGGCCAGAATAGCATCTAGGAAAGATTTTTTTTTTTGTTAGTGACACAAAGGATAAAAGAAATCATTTGGATTATATGAAATGGAAAAGTTTTATTACAAATTGAATTGATACAACTAGTATAGAACTCTGCCATAGCTGGCAATTGGAGGGGGGAATATATATATATATATATGTATATATATATATATGTATACGTATATGTATATCTTGGCATTAAATTCTTCTTATAAAGGTTCTGTAGCAATAGGGACTAGATTTGTGATTTTATTGGTGTGGGAAGAGCCTGTTGAGGGACTTTGTCTCCCAGTGCACGCTGGTTCCTATTCTATAGATTACAGTCTTAAAAAGTTGTCCTGAGCACAGTCAGACTCAGAATTTGAATACAGATATTCCTAGCTATAAGACCAGCCACCTCACTTGTCTGATATTCAAAATATATAGAAAACAAATATTTAGGATAAAGAATATAATTCTCAAAAGAAGAATTATTTTATATTAACAGCTATATAAGAGATTGTTCCAAATCACTAAAATTAAGAGAAATCAAAATAAAAACAATTCTGAATCTTCATATTATGCCCTGAAAATTGGGAACAATAAGAAAAATTGAAAGTGGTCAAATATGGAGGTATTATGGAAAGCCAAGCAAACTACTAAAAGTGTTGGTGAAGCTGTGAAGTAGTTCTACCTTTCCAGATACCAATTTGGAACTATACTAAGAAAATCACAATTCCCATATTCTTTCACCCAGACATCCCACTACTAGGCATATGCCCCAGGGAGATCAAAATCAGAAAGAAATGTTCCACCGATGCACAAATATTCATAATGGCATATTTTGTAGTAGTAATTATTTGGAAACAGAGTAGATGCCCATAAGTTAGGGAATAAACAAATTGTGTTGTTCAATGTAATGAATAATTACTATTGTAAGAACTTAAATTTAGGGGTTTGATTAAATATGATACTTCAAAATTAATACTGTAGTCACCGATTAAAAAATATTATAGCTCAAGTCAAGTGACTTTTAGTAGCTTTTATTTACAAAGAGGTTGACAGAGTAAAAGTAGAGAAATGTAAGAAGATGTTTAGCCTATCACAGTAAATGTTGCTCTGGTATCTGGCTCAGCCCCAGCAAGGTTCATTAACCCTCACCCAGAAGAACTGGTGGTGTCTTATGCAAAGGTTCCAGCAACGCAGCCTCCTCCAGGAGAAGGAGGCCTCTCTGGAACTAATCTCTCCAGAAGCCAGGAAGGGAAGGCCAGCTACTCACTCGTCTAAGAGAAAGTCTAAAGGAGAAGATCCAGGAGCAGTCCAACAGCCAAAGTCCCAACTTGAAGCTGAGATTCTTGTCCAAATCCACTTCCAAGAGGCAAGTCACCAGTCGAAGCTCCAAGCTGAAGATTCAAGAAGAAGCCCCTTTGGGCAGGAAGTTCAGGACTTTTTATAGTCCTTTTCCCACGTCACTTCCTGTCCCTTCCTCCACTTCACAGGGGCCAATCACAACTTCCGAATTGCCTAGTACTGCCTAGGTAGGCAGTGTCTGTGGGATCTACCTCTCATCCTCTGAGGATATAAACTCTTAACAAAGGATTCATAAGTTTCTGACTGATTGAGTTAAAAGGGTGGAACTCTCCAAGTAAGTGATTTGTGAACTCCCTTATAGGGGTGTTTAAGTTTTTGGTTGATTAATTCAAAATAGACAAAGAGAATAAAGAATTCCCTTTCACACTATGCTCTAAGAAATTATATAAAGAAATCAGAGAAGCATGGAAAAATTTATATCAACTCATCTAAAGTACAGGAAGCAGAACCAAGAAAACAATATCCATAATGATTATAATCATGGAAATAAAAAATGAAATTGAACAAAAAATAATATCCTTAATCTTATTAAGATTAGGTTTGACTAAAGAAGAGATAAAGAAATGAAACTCATCTTTTTTCCATAGTTGGATGACTATTCCTATTATTATTAATATTTTAATTAATTAATAATAAATTGTTTATTAGGATATAGTAGAGGCAGTGAATTACATGGTAGACCTGGAGTCAGGAAGATCCAAATTCTATCTAATACACCATCTATATGCCTTTGGCAACTGACTTGACCTCTTTCAGCTTTGTCAAATATGGTCTTAGACTTAGCTGTATGGCTCTAATGAAGTCATTTAACCTCATTTTCCATTATTAACTTGTTGATAATAATATTCCCTACCTCTCAGGGTTATTTTGAAGATAAAATGAGATATTTATTAAGCATTTTGCAAACTTTAAAGTGCTATATAAATGTTAGCTATTATTGTGTTATCTAAGCCAACCTAATGCATAAGAGTTGGACTAGATGATTTCTGAGTTCTCCTCTACTTAAATTCTGTGATTCTGTTGTTCCCTAAGGCATGTCATTTGATTGAAATAGATAAGTGGTAAATATAATTATAACTTGGGTTCCAAGAGGCTATGACCTCCAAGAATATCATGGTAAGTCAGGAATGGGGCTGGAAATAAAATAGTTATTGATTCCTTATTAGACCAGTTTGCCATGATACTGGTAAATCATGAAAACAGTCATTAAGGGTTCAAGCCAAAGACATTTACTGCTAGTTACCGAGAAGTTAATGGCCTCATATGCAGCAAACTCCCACAAAAAACACATTTAACAGCAAGAAAATGACCTGTGGGAAGGTGAAGAGTTTGGGTAATGATTAAAACATCTTTTTAAATTAAAGTTTTTCAGTTTCCATAGCCAGACAGTACTTGGATTGATCAGACCAAACACCTTAATAGCTTAGCTTATTATGTTTGTATAGCTTTCCACTAATGTTACTCATTGTGTTTTTATAATAACCCTGGTGATAAAAGCAGGTTAGGCTTTTTTTATGACCATATTGCCAATAAGGAAACTGAAATCTAGAGAGGTTGAAATACTTATCCTGAGTCACACAGCCAGTGGCAGAACTAGGACAAGAATCAAGTATGGTACTCTTTCCATTACCTTTAATGATGCTTGCTTCTCCATTAAAAAGCTGAGGGGAGGGGCAGCCAGGTGACTCAGTAAATAAAGAATCAGACTTGGAGATGGGAGGTCCTGGGTTCAAATGTGACATTTCCTAGCTGTGTGAACCTGGGCAAGTCACTTAACCCCTCATTGTCTAGCCCTTACTGCCTTCTGCCTTGGAACCAGTACACAGTATTCATTTTAAGATGGAAGGCTAAGGGTTTTAAAAAAAAGCTGAGGTGAAATACTAATACATTTATTAACTGTCTTGCAGATTCCATTGTCATTGGATTTTGGGTTGGTCTTGCTGTCTTCGTGATTTTCATGTTTTTTGTACTGACTTTGCTGACCAAAACAGGAGCACCACACCAAGAGTAAGTCTGAATATTACCATATGGAATAAACCGTACACCACAGGTTGCAATCCGAATCATTGGAAGGACATCCCACACAAGAAGTTCCCTGTGCAGATGAAATTTTGTATGCATGCATCTGATTACGTTGTTTCTTTCTTCAAAAATCTTTAATAATTCCCTCTTTTGCCAACACTTAGCACAGTGCCAGCTACATCATAAATGCTTATTTATGAAATTATTTTTACTTATTGGACTTTTCTTCAATTTCTTTTCCTTGTGTGCTGTCCAAAGTTTTTAATAATTTGGAACCATCTTCTCTTTCCAGCACTATCCCCTTCCTGCCAGTACTCTGTGCCCCAGCTGAACGAGACAAGGCTTTGACTCCACTCCCACTTCCAACACATATTTGCACATTGTCCCCATGCCAGGAATGCCCCCCCCTTCTCTTTTGTCACAGGCTAAATCATTACTGGTTCCTTAAACCTCAACTCAAGTGCCACCTCTTCTGTAAAACTTTCCCCAGTCCCTACGTTAACGATGACCCTCCTCCTCAGGTCTCATATAGACCTTTGTTTTGGACCTCCCTAAACACTCAGAGGACCATCTAGTTAGCCCAGTGGACAGAGCACTGGGCTTGTGGTAGGAAAGAAGTGGGTTCATATCCTGCCTCTGAAACATTCCCCTGGGTATCCCTTAGCAAGTTGTTTCCTCTCTTGGTGCCCCAAGTAGCTCTCTAAGACTATAAATCACAGGGAAAATCCCAAATTGGTAGAGTGAATTTTCACACTGGAAATTCTTTATACAGAGGAAATCACAGATCTCCTTCTTCTGCTTCTCCTCTCTCCCCCCCCCCCCCAGTAAAATAACCCATCTAATAAAAGCATTTGTTCAGATACTCAAATGGCCAAATATTTCATTGACGGAACATTCCCTTTAATGATACAAATCTATACCTGCCCACCGGGGATCTAATCCAAATCCTGGAGACCTTCCTTACATCCCTCCTGACATCCCAAGGATAGAAGTGGGAGTTAGAGGTTCTCAACTCAGAAACTGCTTTTTGTTGCTGAATAATTGATATAGTTACCTGCTGCCTTTCAGCAGGCACAATACAGATTACACTTGAGTGATATGACCCAAGGGCTCTGTGGAAGGGACCCGCCAAGAGTCATAGGTGTCATCTTCCCATTTTATAAGTGAAGACCTTAAAGTTTAGAGACATTAAGTGACTTGCTGAGGTCACCCTGCTACTTACTGGTGGGGCTAGAATTTGAGCCCAGGGCTTTCGGTTCTAAGGCTTATTCCCTTCTACCTTTTTGCAATCTATTCTAAAATTTAAAAGCATCAGAGTTTTCTTTTACTGTGATTTGCAGCCAATGACCTTCCGTTCCAAAGTCAAATAGGTTAACAGCATCCCCAAGTGCCAGCAGGCTCTGAGAGCCTTTCAGGTCCTCTCATTGATCTCAGTACAGGCAGTTTCAGGAGTGACACAATCACCAAAGACTCAGTGATCCTTAGCAAGGCAAGGGAGAGAGGAAGACTGCTATTGTAAAGTTAATGATGGCTTTCTATGAGAGCTATTCAGCAAAGGAAACTGCAGTTTTAAGGACAGTTTTTGCCATTGTAAGGGAAAATGCTTTCTGGGAGTTTTGTGGAAAGTGAAGTGCTAGCAATTTCCCCCCTCCCCCCTTTCATAGCTAAGAATTCATTAACTTTGTTTGCTGCTTGCCAAAGCAGTATCTCCTCTTTATCAAGAATTCTCCTGATGGTGGATTGAGAGTCAGGCCTAGAAACATGAAGTTCTGGGTTCAAATCTGGCCTCAGACACTTTCTAGCTACATGACTTTGGGCAAGTCACTAAATCCCCCATTGCCTAGTTTTTGACACTCTTTTGCCTTGGAACCAATACATGATGTTGATTCTAAGATAGAAGGTAAGGGTTTAAAAAATATTCTCACAAAAAGTACTGGAATAGTTTTTAATTTTTTAAATTTTTTAGCTGCTAGTATAGTTCTCTCCATTCCTGTACTTTTGGGTGGAGACCCTAAGATCTTTAGATTCCGTTTACCCATTCCCCTTCTATTCCTATCCCAATATTTATTAAATATCTTAGCTATAATACTCTCTCTTTGTTAATTTCTTACCCAGATACCGTACTTGGCAATAGAAGAACCCACTGTGTATCCCAGCTGACTCCCTGGTGTTAACCATCTTAACTGTCCCCCTTACCCATTCAATCTACCCCATTGTGTTTATTTATTGATTCAATCCCCAGGGAGGCCTGTCAGTTACATCTGTTAACCCACTATTCTCTAGTTACCTATTTCATTTAATTTACCTATTTCATACTTCCATCACCTATGGAGTGAGGAGTGGGTGAGAGTTTGACGGACCACCTCCAAATTAGCCATTTACCAATTAGAGATATCTTGGGATATTCAAGGGCTGGGCTGAATAACAGATCTGCTTGATGGAGCTTTGGGTCTTTGATCAGAAAGGGGGCCACTGATGCTAGCCTAACTGATAAATTGATAGTCTTACCCCAAATAAATAAAAAATAAGATTATATAACCACCCCAATTATATTATTAGCCTTTATTAAGATTTATCTTCAGTTGTTAAAATACCAGGACTTTCATAGGAAAAGATTTTCTTTTTCTTTTTTACATATTTTTGAATTTTCATCAAACCAAAGAATTTTCAGAGGAAAGCAGAAGTCCCTGGAGCCAATGGATTCCAAGTTCAATGAACTCTAAATTCAGGCACCTTAGGTTCTGCCTAGCCTCCATCTCTCCTTTGTTGATTGAAAGCCCAGGAATTGGTGGTTAGCATGATGAGACTTTCTTCTGCTAAAAACCTCCTCTGATATCTCACCATATTGTGGAGGTAACCTTTGGGAGCTTCAAAGACTATGCTAAGAAATCACAAGCTCTGGCAAGACCCAACAAACAGGAAAGCCTACGTGGATGGGTCAGTCAGTAGATTGTTGGTCTAAAGTCTAATTTCTCAGTACCTTGTTAAAGGTGATAGTCAAAAGAACTTGTCACTGTCTTGTCCACTGATAGCAAAAGAAGAATGGTTTTTCCTACTAGGAAACTGGTGAGGACCCAAAGGGGGCTTTCAGAGAAGTGGCTTTGGATGGTGAAGATTACTCTTAGAAGTCTTGATATCAAAGGGTTGTGAGTTGCCCCGAGTACATGTATTTTCCCTCATTTAGCTCTTTACTACATTTCCAGATATGTGTGCCCACTCTTTCCTATGGAAATTGTATATACTGGTAGAAGAGTGTGACCCTAATTTATGGGGATAGTGTGATCATTCTTGCCTTGATGGTAATATGACTATAATAATTATTTTTTTCTAAAATTCTTACCTTATGTCTCCAAATTGACACTAAATATCTGTTCCAAGGTGAAAGAGTGGTAAGGGCAATTGGGATTAAGTGACTTGCCCAGGATCACATAGCTAAGAAGTATCTTTAGCCAGATTTGAACCCAGAATCTCTTATCTTCAGACCTTCCTTTCTATCCACTGAACAACCACTTTCACTTTAACATTTAGTAAATGGTTTATTTGAATTAATGGTGTCATGGTGACTGATTCTGTGTAAAAAGCTCATTTGTGGGGGATCAGGAACAACAATGGCAAGTAGTAATAGCACACCCTCTCTTAATAGGTGTTGCAATGGATAGATCACTGGTCCTGTAGTCAGGAAGACCTGAGTTCAAATCCAGCCTCCGACACTTACTTAGATGTGGGACCCTGGGCAAATATCTCAACCCTGTTTGCCTCAGTTTCCTCATCTCTAAAATGAACCGTCAGAGGAAATAGCAAACCACACTAGTATCTTTGCCAAGGAAACTCTAAATGGAGACATAGAGTTGAATATGACCGAAACAACCAAATATTGTAGCCTCAGGCTACATTTGCCTGTTCAGAACATTAGTAATCAATGTTTCACTCTGATCTCAACCAGAAGAGGGGGGGAAATAGGTCCATCTTTCTTCCTTTTAAAATGATATTTCTTTCTTCCTAAAGGACTTTAAGAGAAGGATTTCATAATTCTCAGTAATGAAAGGAGACATATAGCTTAAATATAGTCAGAGATCTCTGAGAAGGAAGAACAATGGAACATCTGAAGTCTTTTCACACTCATGATTTCATCAGCCAGTGACAGAAAATGTCAGATCAGAGGACTATCTCTTACTGAAAGGAGTGATCGGTACTCAGGCTTGCTACCCAGCTCTAGCAATGAAGAATTACATGAGCCTAATCACATTAAATGTGCCTTCCATAAAAGCTCTCCAGACTCATTTTTCTGCAGGTGCCATCTCATCTCATTAGTTCATGGGGAGATCAGATGCTCAGTTCTTGGGCTCCAGCAGCTTTTAAACTCCTAGGAGAGGGTATGAGTGGGAAAAATCACTTTTAGCAGGGACAAAGAAGCTACTAATTTTAGACCAGAACCTATTGGCATGTCTCCAAAATGATGTTCTTTGTATTTTTAGAGTTGATTCACACGACACTTATGTCCAAGGGTAACTCCTTGATCCTTAGAGCACATCCGTGATAGAAGGGAAGCACACTCCAATGAATGGAGAAACAGACACTTCTGGAAGTACTTCTTCACTCTTACCCAGTGGACCAATCCTTCAAGCTCAAATGCCTCCTCTCCCATGAAACTTTCTCTGATTTTCTCCCCTACTCCCAGTTGGCATCAGGAATGATCTCTCTATCTCTGGAAATTTCATTGCACTTTGTAGCTTTCTTACATTCTTGTCAGATTTGGTTATTCACAGTCATATCCTTTATTAGTTTACACATTAATTGAAAGGGCATAGTGTTTTTTTTTAAATTTATTGTGCTTGGTATCCATCAAGTAAAGGGTTTTGCACATAGCAAGAGTTTAATAAGCATTTCTAGAATGTGAATTTATTGGATTTGTTCTGCACTGTGAGAGGGTGGGCATGGGTTAATCTTTACAAGGCAGAACTTTGAGCATCTTCCTTTGTCAATAATTAGTGTGATAGAACCAATAAATAGTATTGACTCTAAGATAGAAGGGTAACTTTTTTTTTAAAATTAAACAATAATGAGACTCCAAGGGCAGGCGAGAACTTGTAAAAATGGTACATTCAAGATCTTTGCAATTAAATTAAAGTTAATCTTAAGAGTCCAGGCATGGTGTACACTGGGGATACAAATACCAAGGGTGAGACTATCCATGCTTGCAAAGATTTTACAATCTAACAATGCCCTGGCGAACATACTCTGATGTGAATGTGTAATTTATGTTGGAAGTAAATGAAGTTTAATGTACATAATTTTGTTCCTTCTTTCCATTTTTTAGAAATGCAGAACCTTCTGAAAAGCATTTTCGAATGAATAGTTTTGTTACTGATTTTGGAAGACCTCGAGAGCCAGATAAGGTATTTTCTCGCCCAGCAACCGCTGAGTCCAGATCTCTCTTCCATTGTTACATCAATGAAATGGAACAGTTGGAAAGGCCAAAGATGAGTCACACAGCAACAGCTATGGATGCTGATGAACTCTTCCAGGAGGGATCCAGAAGCAGTGGCAAACCAGACGAGGAAGACCTAGCCCAGATGACCAAATTCAACATCCCTAACTTTGTGCACACTGACCCAAACTCCTCCTTTGGGGAAGATGATCTCCTGATTTCTGAGCCACCAATTGTTTTAGAAAACAAGCCAATAGCTCAGACCTCCCAGGATGTCCTAGATTAAAGAAACATATTCTTTAAAGGACAGTCTTTGTCATGCCACAGGTCCAACTACTGCTTAGCAAGGGATTTTCTTCATGGGCAGCTTCACATTTGTTTCAGGAGTGAGAGTGAGTGTGAGTGTGAGTATGTATGTGTGTGTGTGTATGTGTGTATACACGTGATTTAAGTAGGAAGCAGAGCAAAGTGAATTAGTACTTGTTAGACCTCTTGGTTTGGTGTTCTAGACTGTTTTTGGGAAAGAATTTAGGTTATCACACTTGTCAGTGGGTTGGAAATGGTTTAATCCCTTAAAAATTGAAAGCTAGGCTTGTATAGTGGTGGAAAACTGGACCTGGAGTCAAGGAAGACCTAGATTCAAATCCTGTTTCTGACATATACTGGTTGTGTGATCCTAGACAAATCACTTAACTTCTCATTATTCTAGGCAACTCTCTAAGATTCTGAGTCTTAGAAAGGACTAATCTGTTTTGGTAGAAGTTTCCTCACCCAGGAATTCATTCCCTTGTCAAAGAATCACAGCTTTAGTTCCTATGCTGAGTTCATTTTCCTGATTTAAGTCTGGTCTCAGAAACTAGTTGTGTGACCCTGGGCAAGTCATTTAACCCTGTTTGCCTCAGTTATCTCATCTGTAAAATGAGTTGAAGGAAATGGCAAACCAATCCAGTATATTTGCCAAGATAACCCCAAATGAGGTCAGACTTGACTGAAAAATGACAACAAAATTGGGAAAAAAAGGGATAATTGATCTTCACAGGACTATGGTGAGAATCTACTGAAATAATTATCTGTAAAGTGCTTTGCACACCTTAAAGTGCTTTATAAATGTTAGCTATTATTATTAAGTTGCCTTTAGGATACATCTGACCAGCACTCCTCTTCACAAGAAGGTGCTCAAATTAGTTTGTTTGGCTTTTAATAGGGCTGTTTTCTGCCATTAATCCCATGTTAGTACTTCAGTCTTCTCATCTGCTGTTGCCATTTTCTATGAATTGATGAAAAGCATTCTTCGTGGGCCATTTCTCCTCAAGGGGCCAAAGTATGAAGTTGTATATTCTTGCCAGGCCAGGGACTTAGGATGCAGAATACCATGGATGCTCTATGTGACACCAATGGCAATCCATTCGCAAACCAAAATATCCTGCATGATCAAAGCAAGTCTGATGCCTGGGACAGAACCCAGTAAATTCCCTTTTGCTCAGAGTGGCTTGGGTGGCTGGCCACTAATTTGTAAGGACATTTTTGTTATGAAATCTCTCACTGTCTGTAATGAACAACCAACCCCTTCCTGCCTGGTTCAGAGTGTAAAATAAATGACTTCAATTGCATATTACTTAGCTGCTCAGCTATGACTTGGTTTGTTTGTTTGGTTTTTTTACATGCCTTATGGGCATGCTGCCTCCCTTTTTTTCTCTTAGTATCTTATTTCCTATGGTGGTCAGACTGTGAAAACACAGGGCACTCTGAGAATGTTTTACACCAGCTCTAATCCCTTTTAATCCAAAGCTATCATTCTCCAATATTTCCCCCTCCCCAATATCCCTGAGGCAAACATTGTTCTTGAGGGTACATGGGGAGGTCGTTCTCATGAATCTTTGCAAATAACTTTATCCTGGAAGTCTAATGCTTATTCCAGAGAGGAATGGAGGCTAATTAGAGCAGTTTTACTAACATAAAAACTACTTGGATGTGGGGTGGGAAATTTAAAAAAGAACCTGGTTCTAGTTTAAAAAAAAAATTCAATATTATCTCAGTAGACACGTCCTAGCTGTCTGACCTTAGGCAAGTCACTTAACTCTGTTTGCCTAGTCTTTACTGCTCTTCTGCCTTAGGACCAATCACAATATTGATTCTAACACAGAAGGCAAGGGTTAAAAAAAGAAAATGAAAGAATATTTAAAACATGGCGGGGAGACACAATTACTTTAAGCAAGAGTTCTTTATCTGGGGTCTAGTCTTCTAAGGGACTAATGGATAAGTTTAGATCAACTAGGTGGGAAAGGGAAGATGAAAAGGAAGAGGATCTGTGAATTTGGATGAGAAAAACATTTCCATTTTTATTTTCAGTAATTTTGATTTTCTTCATCATAGTACATATCTTATTTTATACATTTAAAAACATTTTGAGAAAGGGTCCATAGTCTTCAACAGACTGCCAAAGAGGTCCCCACAGGAAAAGTTAAAGAACCCCTGATCCTAGGGGCAGTTAAGTGGCATAGTAGATAGAAGTTCAAATCTGGCTTGTAAAATTTCCTAAATGTGCGACCCTGGGCAAGTCACTTAACCTGCTCACCTAGCCCTTGCTCTTTGGTCTTAGAGTTGTTGTTAAAAAAGGAAGAATCTCAAAACAAAACAAAGCAAAAAAAGAACCTCTGATGTAGGGAATGTTTTTCTCAGTGTATAAGTTCAGGAATTTAGGAGTAGGGTGGAGATAATGAAGTAGTCTGAATAAATGAAATAGGTTAGAGAATAAAGTAGAATTGAAGTAGATGAGATAGATTAATCCATTCTTGCATTATTTAGGAAACTGACCTTATCCCTCCAGGAGGCCAAGCAACTTATACAAGTGGTAGGTTAGAGTCCAAATTCCCCTATAGACAACAAAGGGACTTTAGGTACAAAGAAATAGGTCAGGATGGAATGCAAGGGAAACATATAGCTAACTTTGGATAAGTGATTAGGTACATGTGAAAAGCAAATATCCCCTGAGTGATCTGAGTGTCATCCACTTACTACTACTTGTGTTTGTAATGAGTGTTTTCTTGACAAATAAGAACCTGGATGTGAAAGGAAATAGCCTCATATCTTGTAACCTATATAAGCTGTCTTGTAATGTCAGTCTGATACAGCTTCCACTAGGGAGGGCTGTCCCAGCTGGTAGATTTTTTTCTTTTCCTTTTAATCAATAAATAACGGTTCCAATTATTGAATTTCTGGGTGTCTGGACTTGTGTTATGAAGTACCCCACTTCATTAAGTATCTGGGTAGGAACACCCAGGACAAGGAACTCATTCACAACTCATTTGTACAATTTATAATCCTAAGGGAGATGCCTGGCTGGGCCACTGAAAGGTGAAGTCACCCACTTAGGGTCACATAGATAGTATGTGTCAGAATTTAGGACGTTGGCTGGCTCACATTGCCTCTCAACATTTCAATATAAAGAACAGGGATCCCTCCCACATTAAGTCCTTGCCCATTGTGGTTTCAATATACTGTGGGTGGCATAAGAAATTAAATGAGAATTTGGGGAGAGTTTTGCAGACAACCCACAAAGGCCAGCAGATGACACAGAAAAAAAGGTTTAGAAACTCAGAAATGAATAAAATATATGTATATATATGATACTGTGTTATCAATATATTTTTTCTTTTAATACCATAAATATATGCAATTTCTTTTTTAAAGTTAAAATAAGCAAAAAGTTAAAAGTTTGTGGAGAAAAAAAGAATGTGAAATTTAGCAGACATGCAAAGGCTAGAAATGGAGAGATATCTTAAATTCAATAACTCGTAAATGTGTATAACTTACCCAGGAAAGCAAAAGAAAAAATTCAGACTACTTCTCTGGAATGAAGGGAGGAACAAAAATTTTTACACAGATTTTCCAGATCATAGGGTGCCACAAAATTGGCAGCAATATGAGTATATTGAGTGATGTGATGCTTTTTAGTTGCTGTTTTTTTTTTCAAAGCAAATCTTAGAGAAAATAGTCCAAATTAATGATGGCTTCGTGACTGTTGTGTCTTATTTACTCTCTACAAATATATTGCCATCTCAGTTGAATTTATATGAATCCATTCCTTCTGAAAATTGCAAAAGGTCCAACCCATCCCCAGGCCATCCATGGGTTGGGCAAATGCTATCTAGTAATCCCTCGGATACTTTATTTACCTCCCAGAAATCACTGTTGCTGAGATATAAAGAGCTGAGACATGGACAGTCAATTCTCAGTAAGATGGAATAGGGGTAGCCTAGAAAGATTTGAGATTGCCAACAAAGAAAAAAATAGAAAAAACTCCATGGATAAGGGAGGGTGGCATAGTGGATTTAGGTACATATATCACCTTCATCACTTTTTTTGGACTTTTGTGACCTTGGACAAATCACAACCTTTCTAAATTTCAGCTTCCTAATCAACGAGGGAGTTGGTCTATGTGGCCTCTATGGAACCTTTAGATCTATCCATGCTCCTATGATCCAGTCTTCCCCTTTGCTTTATGAGATGATCCCAAAGGTCTCCCTCTAGACAGCAAAAACATGGCAGTCACTAGGCAGCAACAGGATATGCCTGTCTTGCTAAGTCTTGCCTCAGTAAGTCCTAAGAAGGAAAGTGGGAGTTTTGAAGCACTAATTAATCTGCTCTGTGCAGTGTGGGATGATGAAGTGCATTGGAAAAATAGTTATCTATGATCCTGTGGGAGGATGTTTATAAAAGATAAATGATAATGAACAGAGCTTCCAATTTAGAAAGTCTTCTAGCATCCCCCTGATTTTCCTGGGTGACAATATTCAGCCTCATGCTTTCTCAGCTTGGTATAGTAAGTTTAGGAAAGGTCCCTGACAAAGGGAGAGAAGATTCTATAGTCAGAAAGACCCAAGTTCCACTTACTGTGTGATTCTGGGTAAGTACCTTAAACTTGTTTACTTTCGTTTCCTCATCTGTAAAATGAGCTGGAGAAGGAAATTGTGTGGGTGGTGGTGCCCACTTTGGGAATCTCTGTTTTAAATTGACAGGAGTAAATTACTCTTTTGGCCTGTTGCAGTTAGGAATATTTGTAAGCTATTCCATGTCAGAGGAGCAGTAGGCATTAAAATGATATCCAAATAACTTCTACAATGGGCTTCTTTCATCCTGATTCTGACAAAATTTCCTAGGGCCATGGAACGTTTTTAAAAGGTCGAAGGGATTTTGTTTAAGATCTCAAGAGATTTTAAGATTGACTCCTCTACTACAGAAGTACTTCCTTCTTCCCTACTTTCTGTAATATTGCCCTTGTCCTTTGTCCTTGTAGAGGACCAAAATGATATCATGATGTTGGAGTCGGTGTTCAGTGTGTCTGACTGGACTGTTATAAGGATGCAATTTGTGCAAGGGGGATGGGACAAAAGGAGCCAGAGAAGGAGTGGCTGACAGTTGGTGACAGTTGGTGACAGTTGGTGACAGTTGAGACCAGAGGGAATTCTGGGAAAGGCTCCAGAGAAAGAAGAAGAAGGAGATTCTTCCAGCAGAGGACTGAGGAGGGAGGAGAACAACCCAGCTCAGATCCAGTCCCAAGGATCTTTCTTTGGACATTGAAACCCTGATTCCCTGGTCAAAGATTCCATTGCATCTCACCCAGCAAGACTTCAATCATTGAATAAGATAAGTTTTTGGACTCCATTTTGGGAGTGATCTCTTAGTCTCCCTCCCCCATTACCCAACCTTGCTGAGAGACCCCCTTTCAGTCAAAACTTATAATTATAGAAAAGGATAGAAATAGAAACAGAAGGAGAAGGTGGGGGGGGGGGAGAGAAGAATGTTAGGAGTGGGAACAGCAAAGGTTCCCACCCAAGCTACAGACCCCATAGAAATAGAGAAGAGGGCACCCCAAAATCCCTCTGCCCTTCACCCCTTTCCCTAACTCCTGAATTGCAAAGAATAAAAGCCATTCATTAGTCAGATAGCATTCCAGAGCACCTGAGAGACAGCAAGGGAGGAAGGAACCACAGCTTAGTCTGGCTGCCTCCCTCTTGAAGCCAGACCACCTCAGCCAGAGCTGAGGCAAACAGAGTTAAAATGACTTGCTTAGGGTCATATAAGCTAGTTTGTTGATTTGAACTTAAGATTGGTCCTCCTGACTGAAGGTCTGGCGCGCCATCCCCTGGGTCACCTAGCTGCCCTCCTAGAAGAGCAGTACCAAAGTGATGGAAAAGATCAGTAGCAAGTCACCTAATAATACATTTTAAGCTGGACAGGACCTTGAGGGTTACCCGATCTAATACCTCCATGTTATAGATGAAGAAACTGAGAGCCAAGGAGATTTAAATGTCTTGCCAAAAGTCATACAGGGAGTAAACATTAGAGGGATGATTATGAATCCAGGTCCTTGGATTCCCAATTGGAGTGTTCTTTACCAATGGCAACCCACTTTCCATTCAGGAAGGATGGAGTCAAGTTGACCTCTCCCATACTTAATCATCATTGAGAAAATTTAAGTCTCTCTCATGTCTCTGTACCCAGAGCAAAGCTTAATGCTTATTCTACAAACATATATACTATAAATCATAGCCACAATTATAGGAATATGAATGGATGGAGTGCTAAGCATCATGTTGGGAGATTATTAGATTTGAATCCTGCTTCTTATTCTGATTAGCGGTCACCCATTGCAAGTCACTTAAATGTTCTGAGCCTCAGTTTCTCATACGAATGATGGGGAATATGTAAGATGGGGTAATAATACCCTATAGTATTCACATAGAAATTGTTGTGAAGACTAAAAATAAAATAATAATAGCAACCAACTTAACCTCTGTTTGTCACTAGAGAAAGAAATGGTAAAACACTAAAGTATCTTTGCCAAAGAAACAGTATGGACAGAGGTCTGTCTACAGGGTCACAAAATGTTGAGCTCAACTGAAAAGACTAAACAACAACAATAAAAGTTTTTGTAGTGCTTTAAGATTTACAAAGTATTTTACATTCATTATCTAATTTGATCCTCATTTACCCCATTTTTCAGATAAGGAAACCAAGGCTGAATGAGGTTAAAGTGACTTGCCCAGAATCACATTGTTAGTAAACGTCTAAGACAGGATTTGAATTTGGGTTTTCCTGAATAAAAGTCTGGTGTTTGTTCATGGAAAACATTTAAAAAACTTGGTCTTAGTTGTATCAAATGGACCAGACCATTTATGATGAAAATTCAAAAGTAATTGTTCAAAAGGCCCTATCACATCATTTTTCAGTGGGTGGCAGACACAATTCCATGCCAGATAAGAAAACTCCATTGGTGAATACCAGGCCCTGGAGACCTTAATTAATTTTCATTAGCCATTAGGACACAATGTTGAGCATTAGAACAAGGCTGCCCAACTAGAGTAAGTTGGCCAATACTTACTAATCCCACAGGAGGATGCTGTAAAAGGGTTTTTGGGACTTCCTGGACCATCAGAGATATTCTGACTTAGAAATTCTGTGACATGGGTTAAAAATGAAAATATCATTATGACAAAATGACCAATGTTTTCTAGCTTTGGGGGAAAAACCTGAAAACATATGTAACCATGTTTCTTTTTTATTCAGTTAAATGTCAGTCAAGATGAGCCTCATCTAGGATAGTGGCAGTGGGAAAACAAAGCTAAAGGCTGGATCTCTACATGACATTAATTTACATTACAAAGGAAAAATCAACCAAATCTGGCAAATGGATGTTGATAAAGGATCAGAAGACAAACATAACTCAAGATTTAAAGCCTTAGACTCAAGGGCTGTTTAGCGCCTTCCCCCTAATGCTGCTTTGTGTCTATTTGTATGTCTTGCATATGCCTATTGTATTATGTCTTGTACCTAACATTCTGTCTCCCTTAAAAGGCAAGCTTCCTGAAGGCAAGGCTATTTTGGGTTTTGTTAGCACTTAACACATTAACAGCTTAATAAAAACTTGCTCCTTTATTTGAAGAATGAAGATGGCACTGATATTTTTAGCTATTGTGAAGAAGATGCTGAGTTTAATTTTTAGATGTTGATGTCAAATTGGTAGCAGGACATTAAGATGACCAGTAGTCATTGGAAATACATGGCTAACACTTGAAAAGGTCTGGACAAGATCAAGATATGGAGATCTGGGAGCAATTTTTAGACATTTAATAGAGTTATGAGGAGGGATTAGATCTCTGAGCACAGCATCTTTGGCTTCTGATTTGAAAAATGTGTGTGTGCTCTACTGCTGTTCCCCAAGGACCTGAAGATGCCCACTAGTTCCAAATGGATAGCATTTGGTGGGAAACTTCTTTTGATCTGCTTCTGATTGATCACCCAATGGTCTAGGTATGGGAGGGCATGTTGTCTCAGGGTCATATTTGGGCTTTGCAAAATTCCTACTATTCTCAGTTAGTTTCAGAAGAAGGAATTGGATAATTAAATAGGGGCTGCTCTTCTCCAAGGTGGTACATCAGGTATTGTGAAGGGTGACACAGGTCCCAAATGAAGGAACATCAAGCAGTGAAAAAAAGTAGGAAGCAAAGGGGCTGAAGAGATAAAGAAGAGTTTTTAGGGTATGAGAATAAAGCAGTAGGGGAGGAATATGGAACCTAGCTTTGGTAGATTTAGAGCTGAAAGGGCCTTTAGAGGTCATCTAGTTTAGCCCCTCTAAAGGTAAACCTTCCACATCGTGAGGATTAGGGAAAATGCAAAATTTTTTGGCTATTGTGTTTTCTTTTTTTAAAATTCCCTGTATACTTTTTACTTATTTTAACTTTAAAAAAGAAATTATTCATATTTGTGGTATTAAAAGATTAAGTATATTGATATTATACATTGTACATATATTTTATGCACTTCTGAGTTTCTAAACTTTTTCCGTGTTGTCTTCTGGTCTTCATGTGTCATATGTGGCTTCCACAAAATTCTAATATTTCCATTTAATTTCCTATGCCGACCAGGGATATATCAAAATTGTGATGGGGAAAACTGTAATTTTATAGATGAAAGGGAAAGAAAAAGGATAGACACTCCAAGTGTCTGCCTGTGGACCTTTTGCTGTGAAAAGTAAGGCCAAGTTAGAAATCCTTTGTGTTTCCAGGCAGAAAGGAAACAGGGAGAGGAAAGGCTTAATGTTTCTGATTTGGAAGGTCTTGAAAAACAGTACCCACCATTAGGGTTTTTGTGGCTGTTCAGACTCTAGGCTAAAGTGGAGCACCAGTCAGGGAAGATTCTCATTCCCTCTTCTGGTATTATACGAGAGAAAATCAGAAAGGTCTTCTATGATGTGTGTAATTAGAATTTTCTCCCCAGAACTCTCTTTCCCAGCTTCCCATTTTCTTTCTCATGTTACATGCTTACTCTTTCAAGATAAAGTAGTGAGTGTAGCTCTTCCCTCGCTCTCTTCTTCCTGGAATGTGGCTGGGGGAGAGCTTAGCAGGAAAGTTTACTCACATGGTCATACTTAAGCTTTGTACTTCTATTTTTTTCTTCAACTTCAAGTGATTACTAATAAATCTTATAAAATATAATACTTGGAGTTATTGGAATTTAATTTAAATTTAATAGATGAATATGAAAGAAGTTTCCTGATCAACCTGAAGACAGGGTAGTTTAGATATATTTCCTACTCATAGTCTTTCCAAACCTCCATTCATATTCTGCATTCTTCATGGAACCAAAAGTAAATTCAATCCCAATATGGCTCAAATGCCAAAGGCATTTGTCACAGAAGCCCAGGCTGGGATCACTTCAGGAGCTTTCCAGTTTCATGAACTCCCTGACATACTGTCTGCTGCTTTGAAGCAGCCATGATTGTCCTTTGGAGGAGCATGATAAATATGGATCGGTAGGCAAAGGACAGAAAAACACAAATGGGGGTATAGCTGTGTTATAAGATGCACTGGCAGAAAAAACACGTCTCAGGGCTCATTCCAAACAATAAAAAAAGTAGAAAACTTTATTATTATTTCATGGTGCAATTCTTACATACAAACATAAATAAAATACCACTGTGAGGTCCACAACTTCTTTTGGAAAGCAATTAGATTGTATATTTATTCTTTGTTTTTTTTTCTGCCTCCAGAGAAATGAGCATATTTTATTTCAACTAGTACTCAACACATACTACTGCTGAAAATTCAGTTTAAAATAAGAAATCTGTTCTTACAAATGAGAAGATAGTGTAATATCAGGACATAATTGCCTGATATTTGAGGTTTCCAGGATGAGTACCATACATCTTAGCTTTATGAAATGCCCAGCATCATGGGTAGTTTGAATAACCCACAGCTAAATTTGAGCTAGAATATCACATGTTTCACTGTGATTTTGTTATCATTAAGGCTTACAAATTACATAAAATTTATAATTTACAAATTATATAAAAATAACCACATAAATCAGTACTGAAAAAATTTCCGCATATATCTTTTACATAATTTAAACCAAGATTAGTCCTGATGGACCATAGAAAGGTGCTATTCTGTAAGGGCTGTTCTAGAAAAGATTTAAGCTCAACTATGCCAGCTTTAATATTTATGAAGTTTTACTTCATCTATCTAGCAAACCATCACCTGACCTCCAAAAAGGAAATGTTAAAAATAATAATATAAATGGAACAGGTATTTAGGATTTGTTGGTTTAAACAAAACCCAATGTTCCAAAATCACAGTTTTAAAGAACTGCTGGATTTAATTCCTTTTACTCTGGAAAGATACCAGGTGTGGGAGGAGCCACCTTGAGGAAGGATGAAGGTGAAACTGGGAAAATGAGGAGAAGGATAATTCTGAACACTGAGAACAACTGCTCTCTTTCAAATTGCAGAGAAAGCTGCATGACCTGACAGGAAATTCTGAAAATTGTGCTCAAGAGTTTTGTAAGAAAAACAGAAACTGTTTTCTTGGCACAAAGAAAATGAACTTACATAGTTAGTTACTTAAAATCCTTTCACAGTTGTTTTCCTTTAAATAATTTAGTATGGAATTGTTGACACTTTTCCTACAAACAAATGTGGCCCAATGCTATTCCCCACCTTATCCATCAAAGATAATTTATCTTCTCTTATCCTCGGTTGTTTGAATAACTGGTAGAAATCCTCTGGCTGTGGGCTCTGGCTTTCTGGAGGAGATCTGTCTCTTTTTTCTCCTCCAGGCATACGCACACCTTTTCCCTTGAAACCTTAATATTCAGGGTCGTTCAATGCTTCAGAAAAAGGAGCTGGAACAACAACTCCCTTTCGATGCAGCTCTCGGAGCACGTCTAATATGGAGTCTAATTCCACCCGGAACTTCTCGAGCTCCTGGTTCTTGAGCTGGGCCAGCCTCTTCCATTTCGCCACTTCCTTTTCTTGCTCAGTTTCCACTACCTGGCGTGTCTGCTGTATTATCTACAAATGAAGCATTTCCAAGTGAGACCCCCAGTTCATGCTGGTGATGCACCATCTCCTAGGCTTATTGTGAATCACAAAAGCAAGCAGTGCATGACGTCCCACTGCAGGAGGCAGGAGGGGAATTGGCATCGGCTCCTACCTGAGAAATGAATCTCGGCTTTCTTTATCAAGCTGGGACGTGTACAATTGTATCACAGACATAGGGGTATTGAATTATCTTAAAATTAATAATGCAATTAATGATATAGAATTAATATTAAAAATATTCCCCAAGTTTCTGACACAATTTGAGAAGTCATGAATCGCTCACATGTTGGGGCAAAATTACTATTTTCTAAGAGCCAGAACACCTTAACAAGGGTCAGCAAACGAGGGAAGAGAAGGGAAGAGAACAAGCACATATGTAGTGCCTCCCATGGGCCAGGTTGGGCAGCTAAGGGGCACAGAAGGATGCCAGGCCTAGAGTCTTGAAGACTCATCTTCCAGAGTTCAAATCTGGCTTTAGACACTTACTAGTTTTGTCACCCTGGGCAAGTCACTTAACCCTGTTTGCCACCCTTTCCTCACCTGTAAAATGAGCTGGAGAAGGAAATGGCAAATCATTACAGCATCTTTGCAAAAAAACTCCAAAAGAGGTCATGAAGAGTTAGACAGGAATGACAGGCAGGTGCTATTATTATCCCCATTTTACAGTTGGAGAAATTGAGTCAAACTGAGGTTAAGTGACTTGCCCAAGGTCACAAAGCAAGTAAATGTCTGAGGTAGGATCTGAACTCGGCTCTTCCTGAGTCACCTAACTGTCTTAGAGCCAAATTCTTTCAGCTGGAAAGATTGGTAGTTAGATAGATAAATAAAATGTTCCTATAATTAGAAATGAAAAAAAAAATTCTTATTAACTGGTGGACCACACAGAAAAAGGTGGGGAGTAGATTTAGTTCTTGGGCTGTAGACTGCCAACTTCCTAACCCAGAAAAAGGCAGCTACTTATTTCTGTGAATATGCTGAAATATAGTTAAGAAATGTGTAGTAGAATGACAGCAAAAGGCATTTTTTAAGGATAAGATGGACCTCTATTTTCTCATCTGCAAAATATTGGTTCTAAATTAGATTATTTTTAAGGTCTCCTTCTAGTTCTGAAATGTTGCCTGGTGACAAGAGGGACATGTTGTTAGTTCTTACCAGTGCTTTCTAATAATCCAATACTGAATAATACATGATACACATACTGTAGGATGCTTGGCAGAGGAAATCTTATCCAATTAAAACAATGGATGTTCCTAAACATGACATTCTCTGGAACTGCCAAGAATAGTCTATGTATGTTCTGATAGCTGGATTAGATAATTTCATTACGATTCTTTCAATTTGATTAAATCAAATTAAAGCATATTTTTTCACTTGCTGTTTTCAAAGGCACCATGTTAGATGCCTTGGTAAACATAAACATAAAAGAGAAACATAAAACATGGTAAGATGGACTGTAATTCTTTTATTTATAGCAAATAATCTTTTTCATAAGATATTAAAAATGACTCATTCAGGATTTAGCATTTTCATTCATTAGATTCAGAATTACTTAATCATGAAGAATTATTACTCTTCGTAGTTATCAGTTTTTGCTGACCTGGCACTAAGACATAAAAAAGATCTAAATATTTAATATAGACTCTGGATTTTTAGGCTTGGTAAAAACATGGGCAACGTTTCTATGTGCTGTAATAGGAGGCCAAGGTAGCCAATAAGATACACATCTCTATCGAGGTTCATTTAAGCTTTAATTGAAGAGTTCTTAGCCTGGGGTTAGGAAATTAAAAAAATATTTTGATAGCCACATTTCAATATAATTGGTTTCCTTGGGAATCTTATGTGTTTTATTTTATATATTTTAAAAAAACCAACTCTTGTGAGAAGAGGCCCATAGGCTTTTCCAGACTCCATGACATAAAAAAGGTTGATAATTTTGATCTATGTCAAGAATTAATTTGTCATTTTACTATGATATATACAGATGATTTCTAAAAGTACTTCTGGTTCTAAAACTCTACAATTATATGAAATATTTTAGGCCCATCACTCCCTGCCTCTTGTTTAAAAGTTTCCGGAAAGTCTTGGTTTTTATCTACAACTGCTACATTTAGAGTACAGATTCTTTGGCAATCAACACACTTATTTGTCATGAAAATTGTAAGGCTGAGGAAGTAAAGGCTCTTTAGAATGCTCACCACCCACTTAGACATGTTATTGGCGGCACCACAGCACGGTGACATTTCAGTGCAACATGGGAGGCTCTGATGGTGGCAGTGTTAATGGGCTGGCAGGCACACAGTGATTTCTGAGTATTGGAGAAGAAAGTCTGACAGTGTGAGATTCAGGAGAAAAGAAGAGATTTCGTGTTTTTTCTTATCAATTTTCCTGAATTATTTCTTAGTTCTTGGATCATTAAAACATCTAAATATTTGACTATATGGTAACATTTGCTTCAAACTTACCATGTAAATTAAACTGATTTTACACACACACACACACACACACACACACACACACACACACACACACGATTCTGCCAAATTACAAAGTCATGTGTTCAAATGTTTTGCAACATTTTAAATTCCCAGTAGTACATTAAAAAGACTGTGTGAATTCTAGATGGAATTCTATTTTAATCCGCTTGCAGCTACTACAATCATAGGATACCACTAGTCATAACAATAGTAAATTAGTGGTTGTCACTTAAAAATATTAACATATTTTTATCTAGCCTTTTAAGGACTGCAAAATGCTTTCATTCACATCAGGATAATGCTCACAACAAGGAAGGTGCCAATATTATTCCTATTTTACAGTTGAGAAAATAAAGATCCTCCCAAAGAAGGTTAAGTGGCTTGCTCAGGTAAGCATCTGAGGGAGAACCTGGACTTGGGTCTTCCTGACTTCTGGCCCAGGGCTGCCTCTCCGGCTGACCATGTCCAGTCTACATTCAGGCTGGGCAAATGCTGTCCCCACAGGAGCGCCCATATATCTCTCAGTACTGTAAGAACATGACTAAAAACGGCCAGTTGTCCAGAATGGGCAAAGTGACATCGCGTCCCCAGTTCTCCAAAGAACCACCAGATGCACACATTTCTGCCCCTTCTCTAACAACACAGGGCAACATGGAATGATTGAAGGCTGTTTCCTATCAAAGAGAGCCATCCCATTGACTAAGAGCAGCCCCCCTCCTGGCCCCGCGGGAGGTTGCTTTTACCTGTTGCAGTTCTTGCTCCCTTTGCACATGGCGCATCTCCATCTGTTTGATTTTCCTTTCCAGCGCCATGAAATGCTTCATCTCGGGAGTGTGGCTTTCTTTGGCCTCTCGCAATTCTTCCAACAGCTTTGAAATCTATAATCAGAAGTGCAGATCAAAGTGGTAAAATCTTGTTTTCTCACCTTACCTTGCAAAGTTGTTTCAGTAGGACATGCTCCAAAAGAATGAAGAACAGCCCCTTTTATCTTGTTTCTCTCTAAAATGTTCAGAGGAGAAGGTGCCTTCTTTTGGAGCCGGACAAGTGGGGTGATGGAGCCTTCCTCCTCTTTCCCCATATACTCCCAGGCCTTCACCTTGGCCTCCCCAGGCCTTAGGCCTTACACCTTGGCAGTCTAGCCAGCTGCCCTTTCTATGTGAAACCAGGCTGGTTCAGATGCTTTTTTTTTTTTTAAATTTTAAAACCCCCTTTTCACATGTAGATACAATTTTCCTTTCCTTTCCTTTCTTTTTTCTTTATTTCTTTATTTTTAAAACCCTTACCTTCCATCTTGGAGTCAATACTGTGTATTGGCTCCAAGGCAGAAGAGCGGTAAGGGTAGGCAATGGGGGTCAAGTGACTTGCCCAGGGTCACACAGCTGGGAAGTGTCTGAGGTCAGATTTGAACCTAGGACCTTTCATCTCTAGGCCTGGCTCTCAATCTACTGAGATACCCAGCTGCCCCCTGTAGATACAATTTTAATAACTGTTTTCTGAGATTTTGTGCTCCATGTTTTCTCTCTCCCTCCCATCCCTCTTCCTTCTTTAAGATGGCAGGTAATCTGAAACAGGCTATACATGTGCTAATGGCCAATACATATTTCCACATTCATCATGCTATGAAACTGATGGCTGCTTTGGTGGGCTTTACTTGGTCACAAGATTCCCCTTTTTTCAATGAAAATAGCAGGAAGGCTACCAGTCAATCATGACTCCGACGAAACTTTTTGCATCAGGAAGCTCAGAGATATTGTCCTTTACTTGTGTCTACTTAAAAACTTATTCTCCAGAGTAAATAAAAGTTGAGAGAAAAAATGTTGACTAATATTAGAAACAAATAATGCAAAAGTATGAAAATAATTTATTTCTCA
Source organism: Gracilinanus agilis (assembly GCF_016433145.1). Lineage (NCBI taxonomy): Eukaryota > Metazoa > Chordata > Mammalia > Didelphimorphia > Didelphidae > Gracilinanus > Gracilinanus agilis. The sequence goes on from NC_058133.1 coordinate 326,950,203, forward strand.
GAAAGTAGAACTATAAGCTACCTCCTATCTGTTTTTTAATAGTGAGAAAATGAGATCTATTTGCATGAAGCACATCAGAAAAGATGGGCTAATGCTTGGTACCTAGTAGGAACTTAATAAATGCTGGTTGTGCTCTCTAAAAAGTAGGTACTTTAGAGCAGTATGACCTGAAGTGAGATCAATCATCCACAAGCATGTGTTGAGTACTTACTAGGTGACGGGATGGGGCAGGGGAGACTGCCCATGCTTAAAGAGCTTACATTCTAGCTGAAGAGGCAACACGTCCATATATAGGTACATACAAGATTCATAGAGTTGATGAAAACATAATTTGAGAAATGAAGGCATGAGAAGCTATGACCAGGAAAGTCAAGTCAATAAACTTTTTTTTTTTATTATGTATTTTCAGGCATTGTAATAATGTCCTAAGAGGAGGGATACACACACACACACACACACAAAGTCCTTGTCCTCTAAGAGTTTACATATTTCAATTCTAATTGGGGAGGTAACATGCAAATACCTCAGAAGATGTGGGACATATATAGGGTAGCTGGGAAGGAAGGGAAAACATTAATAGCTGGGAGATGGGTGGGTGGGTGGGTGGAAGCTAATCAAATCTTAAACAAGTGAAATGAATAAGCTGAAGTGAGTGGGTAGAACATTCTAGGCATATATGGGAGAGTCAATATAAAATACATGGAGGTGGGAGATGGAGGGTCTTCAAGTAGGCCAGTATTGCTAGAATGCAGGAAGAGGCCAGGTTATGAAGAGCTTAAATGTCAAACAAACACATTTATATTTGGTCCTGGAGATAAGAAGAAGCTGGGAGTGGCAATTAGAGAGAGGTAACCGGGATCACACTTGACTTACTTTTGGTGGAAAAGCACAGTAAATCCTCTTAAGAGATCTTTGCCTGTGAGGTTCCTTTGGACTTCCTACTTGACCTGCTATAACATAAGATCTTACAAGCTCTGCCAACAGTATGTTGTGAAACTAATGCTTCAGTTTAAAGAACTAGGACCTCTCCAGGCTAAAGTGGGGAAAGTTATGAGTTAAATGTGAAATGAGCAAGTTTTATTTAAGATTTTTTTGGAAAATCACAAAGCTGTATCTAGTAATAATTAGCATGTAGGTAAAGTTACATTTTTGAATTATTCCCTGTATATAAACTAGTGTTCACTATATTCTTATAAAACTCCAGAATGTATCATTTTTGCTGCTTATCCAACTTATCTAACATTCAACCAGCTTGCCTCTACCTCGTTTCCTGTGATAGTCACTCTCAACATCCACACCTTGATTTCATATATCTGTCTGACTATAAAGGGTCACGATAAAGTCTCCATTCCACTTACTCAGGGGGTTAAAGCTTTCTAGAACTTAAAACTCCTACTGGCAAGCTGTATGCTGAAGGTCACAGAAAGTAGCTTAAACTAAATGTAAAGTTCTCCTTCCTTTATCATATCTATGGGGCACACCAAAGGGATAGTTAGGTATCTAAGTGTTAAAACCTATCATGCATTTATTTATATAGACTTTAGAACATATGTGCACGTGATTAATTTTCCCTCCAAAAACTATGCTGAATATATGATGAATACTATATGAATTTGAACTAACAATTATTAGTTACATAAACACAATAATTATAACTTCTCTAACATGATTAATGAAGTTTTGCTACTTAAGGCAGAATCTTATAGGACTTTAATTTGATATACTCTTAAGTTCTGATTTCAGGCATAATATCTGACCTCTCTTAAGACCACGAAGTCATCATTTGGCTCAATGGGAGTGGCATCTGTGAAGCCCTACCAGTGGATATCTGTTCCTAGGTAATAGTTGGGAGAAAGACCTAGGATGATTAAAGTAGGACCCTCTTGACTCAGTTTTCCAAATAAGACATTTTCCTACCCGGTTAACTCTGAGCATGGCTGTTACATCCTGCCATACAAGTGGCTATCTATGAACTCATCCCTAAAATCAAACAGAACTAATGGACAGTATTAATATTGCTTTGTTTCTTCCTTTCTCCTCACATACCGAATTCCACTGATAAGGGCAAAATGCACAATGATGCTTCATTTTTTTCATTTTAATAAACACAAAGAGATAAATCCTATTGTAACTTATGACTAAATAATATTTGCTAGTATATTACCAGTATAGTGAGTAATCATTTTAAATTGTATTTTAAATTACAAACAATTGAGAGCACTATAACATCCTTTCCTTATGTTAATATGATAACAATATCCTCAACAAAGGGGGACTTAATGGTATATATGACATAGTTTTAAAAACTGGATTAAGAATTTTATGTGTAAATTTGCATTGATAATTATGAAGAGTATGAAATTATTTTCCTATTTGAGGCACTTTTCTGATCATAATTTTCCAATTCAGGCCCTCATGATATAACAATGAAAATTCTCTGGAGTTTCTTAATTTGATATTCTACTTACAGCTCTATTAATAAAACTAGAATGATAACCAACTAGATTGTGTTACATTATATTAATTTTGTATTAAGTTTTCGCAGATCTGAAAGTAAGAGCCACTTCAGGGCTGATCTAAGAATATGCCTTTGTTTCAGAAATTATTAATATTAAAAATGATAAAGGCTGGTATAAATATATAAATTAGTATTTTAATTAAAGCCATGTTGATAGATAAAGTTATCAGACCACGCGCTTGTAAGCATTCAAAACTGCCGCCTCCATTACTGCCTCCTAGCCAAGCGCCTACTCGCAAAGAGCCCATTCCCTCCTAACCCAGGAGATTTAAGCTCTCCCCTGCGTCAAGACGTCGGAAACAGAAACCAGTTGGACCATGTTGGATCACGGGAAATGTAGTTTTGATACATTTCCCTTGTCCATAGAAATATATACACTTTCAGAATGGCATTCCCCAAATTTCACTTTTACAAAATGTACATCTATTACTTTCTACATTTACAAAGCAGGCTAAAAGAACACCAGAGCAAGGGGAGCTGCAACACAGAATAGACCTTTGAACATTTTCATCTATTCAGCAAATCAGTGGAACTCAACAAAGGACTATGTTCTCTTTTCCCTATGGGCCATTACCACTGTTCCAAAGAGGACTAAAATTGTTAATACACTGGCAACAAGAAATGAGGCATTAATCTGCTTACTTTTTGACAACTTGGTAATGGAAAATGCTGTCTTTAAAGATCATAGTCAGGTATGACATAAACTGCTCTTTGGCTCATAGATGATGACTCTGTCACCAGCTCCATCAAAGCATTCCCAAATCATGGGCACTTTATTCCTGTCCACTTAATTTCTGTTTATGCAATAATGACTGTATAACCAATAGTAGAAGAATTTATTCAGCATGCTTTTTAAGAAATGTTTCCTGACTAGTATGGGCATAAGAAAGTTAGGCTGGGAATATAAACCAGTACCTCAAAGGGAGATTCCCCCCTTTTGAAGCTAACAAGAGTGATTAAAGTATCTTTTGAAGTAAATACCTTTATTGCCTTTGTTAGCACTTCATAGACCTGAGCAAATTAGTCTAAAAAAAAAAAAAAACCACAAAAAAACCCAGAGAGTATCCTGAAGATTGGATTAACTCTCCCCTTGCCTATTTTTAGCTAATCAAATCAAGAACTTAAAGTATCTCTACTTAACACTAAGTAAGAAAGTTCACTTACTTGAGTAAGCTCACACCTCCAAAGGCTACTGCACCCCCATCTTGGGCAGTGCTAGGCAAACTGAAAGACTGCCATTGGTTTTTGTGAAGAAGGGGGAGTGATAGGAAGTGACATGGAAAAAAGAAGCATAAAAAGAGACCAGCATGGTCTAGAGTCATTCCTTCCTGGATTCTGGAGAGATTGGTTCTGGAGATTCTTGGCATTTGGAGTAAGTGGCTGAAATCCCTGTCTTGGCTTTGCGGCATTGGTGGAATTCTGGCTGAAGGAAGACACCAGTGGGACCTCTGGCTGAGGATTACCAGGAAATCCATATGGAGATCGGATTTGGGGAAGCACTGTCAGGGCTAAGCTAGACACTGGAGCAGCACTTAAAGTGGAAGGCTAGACAATTCTCTACCTTCTTACATTTTTCTACTTTCATTCTTAAATAAAGCTGCTAAAAGTCATTTTGACTTAAACTATAATATTTTTAAATCAGCGACCACAGTATTACTTTAGAATTCTCATATTTAGCATAAAACCTAAATTTAAACTCTTACAGTACTTAAAGATACTAGAGAGCATTCCTACGTAATCCATAAGGAAATGAGTTTATTTAAGGATCAAAGGGGGGAATTAAAAGAATAACCAAATGAGTTATGAGTTGATCACTTTGACTTATTTTAACTACAGGATTAAGTTCTCTAGTAAACACTAGCCCAACAGTTAAGCTAAACTAAGATAGTTTAGCTTATACTGCCCAAGCCTAAATTATCTATAGATTTAGTGAACAGATAGATTGATAAGATTTAATCATTTAGGGACAGATAAAGTAAGAAATAAATTTTTGTGGGAATGGAATAAGTTTTTAGATTAAGTTAGATATTAAAGGCTAGGTCCCTTTTCTGTCATCTGGAAGATAGGGGATAGTTTCTTCTTTCCTCTAGCTGGAAGAAGATAGAAGTGGAGTCAATGCAGAGGTCAAGATAGGAAAGTATAGTCAATGCAGAGATGGGATTGCCTGGGAAAGAACTGAAGGAGGTGACAGTGAGCTCATAAGGAGGAGAGCCATACTGATAGAAGGTTAGGACCAGATAAAGCAGGTTTGGTGTGTGACCATGCAAGTGGAACATTTGTGAATGACAGCAACATCAACTATATGACCTTTGCATCAAGATCTCTGTGTTACTGATATGGTTTGGAACTGAGTAGACGGAAGTTAGGGTGTTTGAAGGAATATTGATGCGTATTATATTCAAGTATTCTAAAATGAGGGGCAAGAGTTGTGGGGGAGAGAAAAACTGTGAACTATGTATTGAATTTACCAAAGGAAAACATCTTGGTGATAAGTTTGAATAGGTGAACCTCAAAAGAGGAGACGCTGTGGAATTGTGGTAGAAGGAGAGTCTGGAAGTGGCAATGGAGAAGATGATGTATTCTTTGACTGTGACCAGTGAGCTCAGAGACTTTAAATAAAGATGCAAATAGTATTGGAAATGACTGCAGTGCCTTCAGAAGGGAGTTAGTTCTTACTGAGTATCAGAAGATAGGAGGAGTAGGAAAGGCAAAGTTTTAAGATGAAATTAAGTTGGCTATTATTCATTAGACATTTTAGAAAGCACAGGAGAAAGGTTGGGTAGATCTGGAGTGGGAAATGTGGAAGAAGAATAGGACTGAGGAGGATAAGGACAGAGGGATCTGTACTTCAGCAACTGAAGGCTCAGAATGTGTCTGAAGGTATGGGGATGAGGGAAAAACAAAAATCTTCCTGAAAATGAGAACTATTCTCATGAGGTAGTTGGGTCCTCCCTTATTAGAAGTCCTTAAACAAAACCAGTATGATTGACTATCTGTCAGGTATAGTATAACAGAGATGCCTTTCAGGTCTGAATTGAACTTGAGAGCTGCTTAGGTCTTTTATACCTTTTAAATTCTGTAATCCCTTTATTTGTAGACCTATGTGTACAACATAGGGTGGGGAAAATGTCCCTGAGATTTCCACGATAAGCTTGTTTATCTTCAATAGCATTTGTTTCAAGTTGTTATTTATTAGCTCCCTGTATATTTGAGTAATGTAATTAGACCTCTGTCAGAATTTTTTGTTATAAAGATTTTTTTCCATTTTGTTGTTTCCTTTCTGATTTTGGTTGCACTGTTTTTGTTTGTACAAAACCTTTTTAATTTAATATAATCAAAACTATTTATTTTACATTTTGTAATTTTTTCTAACTCTTGCTTGGTTTTAAAATCTTTCCTTTCCCAGAGATCTGACAATTATACTATTCTGTGTTCACTTAATTTACTTAGTTTTCTTGTTTATATTCAAGTCTTTCACCCATTCTGAATTTATCTTGGTGTAGGGTGTGAGATGTTGATCTAAACCTAATCTCTCCCATATTGTTTTCCAAATTTCCCAGCAGTTTTGGTCGAATAGTGGATTTTTGTCCCAAAAGTTGGACTCTTTGGGTTTATCATACACTGTTTTGCTGATGTCACTTACCCCAAGTCTATTCCACTGATGCTCCCTTCTATCTCTTTGCCAGTACCATATTGTTTTGATGACTGCTGCTTTATAGTATGGGTTAATATCTGGTACTGCTAAACCGCCTTCCTTGATGTTTTTTTTTTTCATTATTTCCCTTGATATTCTTGATCTTTTGTTCTTCCAAATAAACTTTGTTATAAAAAATCAAGCCATTCCCCAATAGATAAATGGGCAAGGGATATGAATAGGCAATTTTCAGATAAAGAAATCAAAAGTATCAATAAGCACATGAGAAAGTGTTCTAAATCTCTAATAATTAGAGAAATGCAAATCAAAACAACTCTGAGGTATCACCTCACACCTAGCAGATTGGCTAAAATGAAAGAAAGGGAGAGTAATGAATGTTGGAGGGGATGGGGTAAAACTGGGACATTAATGCATTGCTGTTGGAGTTGTAAACTGATCTAACCATTCCGGATGGCAATTTGGAACTATGCTCAAAGGGCTATAAAAGAATGCCTGCCCTTTGATCCAGCAATACCATTGCTGGGTGTGTACCCCAAAGAGATCATAGATAAACAGACTTGTACGAAAATATTTATAGCCGAGCTTTTTGTGGTGGCAAAAAACTGGAAAATGAGGGTATGTCCTTCAATTGGGGAATGGCTGAACAAATTGTGGTATATGCTGGTGATGGAATACTATTGTGCTCAAAGGAATAATAAACTGGAGGAATTCCATGTGAACTGGAAAGACCTTCAGGAATTGATGTAGAAGGAAAGGAGCAGAGCCAGAAGAACATTATACACAGAGACTGATACAATTTGGTAAAATTGAATGTAATGGATGTCTGTACTAGCAGCAATGCAATGACCCAAGACAATTCTGAGGGAGTTACGGAAAAGAACACTACTCACATTCAGAGGAAGAACTATAGGAGAGGAAACACAGAAGAAAAACAACTGCTTGAACACTTGGGTTGAGGAGGACATGATTGGGGATGTAGACCTGAAAGGATCACACCAATGTAACTATCAATTATACGTAAATAAGTCTTGACTGACCACACATGTTAAAACCAGTGGAAATGTGAGTTAGCTATGGGGGGAGGGGGCTTTGAGGGTGTGAAGGGTAAAGTAAAAACATGAATTCTGTAACCATGGAAAATTTTTCTAAAAATAAAAAAATTAATTAAAAAAATAAATCTAATTAAGTAGAAAAAATCAAGTTGTTTTTTTAAAATGGGGCACACATTTTATTCTTTCAGTTGGCATTGAATAATTAAGTCAGTTTTTCATTTTTATGTACTGTTAGATTCATTCATTCATTCATAAAGGAAAAAATAGAAATTACCTTTACATATTGAGGTTGCATATATAAAAATAATCCACCTTTTTAAAGGAAAAAATAATTGTGTTATCCTGATTGATCTTTTAAATTATATAAACTATAATCTGCTTTCTAAAAATTTAATTGAAATCTAACAGCAAGAAGGATTGGGATTTATAGGTTCATAGCCAGTAGTTTTTCTTAAGTTTCTTCACTAGCAAGAATACTTTTAATATCCATACTTTTGACTCAAATTTCCTCTTCATTAGAGGTGAGGACTCCCTTTTCATCTTTGATACTATTAATTTGGTTTTCTTCTTTCCTTTTTTTTTATTAGATTGACCAGTACTTTGTTTATTTTATCTGTTTTTTCAAAATACCAGCTTCTAGTTTATTAATTTTTTATTTAATTATTCAATTAGTTGACATTAATCATTTAAATTAATGAATTTATTAATTCAATAGCTCTTTTACTTTTGATTTTACTAATTTCTCCCTTGATTTTTAGTATTTCTAATCTAGTTTTCATCTGGGGATTTTTAATTTGATCTCTTTCTAGTTTTTTAAGTTGCATGCCCAATTCATTAGTCTCTGCCCTCCCTAATTTGTTAATATATGCACTCATGGATATAAATTTCCCCCTGAGTACTGCCTTAGCTGCATCCCACAGTTTGGTAGGATGTTTCATCATTGTCATTCTCTTCAGTGAAATTGTTGATTGTTTCTATGATTTTTTATTAGCTGACTGGTTTTGGAGAATCATATTATGTAATTTCCAATTAGTTTTTTTTTTAACATTTATTAATATACATTTTTAACATGGTTACCTGATTCATGCTCCTCCTATCCCCTTCACCCCCACCCCCCCGCACTCCCCCCACCCATGGCCGATGCGCATTTCCACTAGTTTTGTCATGTGTCCTTGATCAAGACCAATTTCCAAATTGTTGGTAGTTGCATTGGTGTGGTAGTTT
>NC_058133.1:326963441-327119359 GCF_016433145.1 Gracilinanus agilis
TCCTTGATATTTGAATTGTCTCTTTCTGGCTTCTTGTAAGATTTTTTCTTTTGCTTGAAAGCTTTTGAATTTGGCAATAATATTTCTAACCGATTTCTTCTCTGAGTCGAATGTAGTGGGTGTTCTATGAATCCTTTCGATGTCTATATTGCCCTCTTGTTGTAGGACTTCAGGGCAATTTTGCTGAATAATTTCTTTTAGTACGGAGTCCAGGTTTCTATTAATTTCTGGTTTTTCTGGAAGACCAATTATTCTCAAATTGTCTCTTCTAGACCGGTTTTCTTGGTCTGTCACTCTCTCATTGAGATATTTCATGTTTCCTTCTATTTTTTCAGTCTTTTGACTTTGTTTTATTTGTTCTTGTTGTCTTGAGAGATCATTACCTTCCAATTGCTCAATTCTAGCCTTTAGGGATTGATTTTCGGCTATAATCTTTCGGTTTTCGGCCATAATCTTCTGGTTTTCGGCCATGATCTGGTTTTCGGCCATAATGTTCTGGTTTTCGGCCATAATCTTCTGGTATTCCTTTTCAATCTTGTCATTTCTGGTGTTCAATTGCAAGATTTTACCTTTTAAACAGTTATTTTCTTGCCAGATCTCTTCCATTTTCCTCAAAATCTCAGTTTTGAACTCTTCCATAGCTTGTGAGGAGTTTTCCTTATTTGAGGAGGGTCCGGATGCTTGTTTGTTCTCCTCCTCTGTTTGCTCGGCTGTCTGGATTTTCTCTGTGTAAAAGTTGTCGAGTGTTAAAGGCTTCTTTTTCTTGTTGTTATTCTTTCTCTTCTGAATTTCCTGAGTCTGGGTAGCCATCATTAGCCCAGCAGCTTCTCAGGTTTATCCTCGCGCTCAGTGTCTGTCCGCGGTCTATTGGCTCCTGAGGTCTGAGTTCTGGTTTTTTCCAAGGTCAAGCCCCCTGGTGGACCCCCTTACTTGATCCTCTGCAGGAGGTTCCTTTACAAGTCGCAGGGCGCTGCTTCCACAGTCGTATACCCGTCCACACTGGTTCCCCACTTAGGCTTTAGTTCCTGGCTGTGTCTGCCTCCACCCACGCCTCCGCAGTGCCTGCGCTCTGCTCAGCCTGCGCTCTGAGCACTGCGTCCTGCTCCCGCGCTCAGATTTTGCCTGCGTTTTTTGGCTTAATGGGGTCCTAAGTCTTGCTGCTCTCAGGAACAGCTCCCGGAGCTGCCAATGACTCGATGGGTGCCCCAAACTTGCTCTGTTTCTTTTTAGCTGGCTTCGGAGCTATAGATGTGTGTGGAGGGGGTGGGGGTGGGGTGGTTGCTCAGCCCGCGATTTCGTGAGGGCTGTTTCACCCCTTTATAGCATGGAAATGCCTCGATTCCACGTACCTTCCACGCTGTGCCCTGTTGAGGGGGTTCCTCCGTTTGTCTGGACTTGTTTTTATGTCCCCTTGAGGAGTTTTGTGTGTTTCGGTCAGGAGAGGTTAAGAGCTGCTTCTTACTCTGCCACCATCTTAACCCGGAAAACCCTCCAATTAGTTTTTGATTTGCCTGTCCAGGTGCCCTTACTAATTATTATTTTTATTGCATTATGATCTGAGAAGGTTACATTTATTATTTCTGCTCTTTTGCATTCATTTGCAATGTTTCTATGCCCTATTACATGGTCAATCTTTGTGAATGCACCATATGCAGCTGAAAAGGTGTATTCCTTTTTGTCCTATTTATTTTTCTCCACATATCTATTAAATTTAATTTTTCTAGGACTTCATTCACCTCTCTTATCTCTTTCTTATTTATTTTTTGGTTTGATTTATTTAGATCTGAAAGAGGAATATTTAGATCTCCCACTAGTATGGTTTTACTATTTATTTCCTTCTTGAGCTCTGCCAGTTACTCCTTTAGGAATTTGGATGCTATGCCATTTGGTGCATACATATTGAGAGCACTGTTATTTCCTCATTGTCTATATTGCCTTTTATCAGGATGTAATTACCTTCCCTGTCTTTTTTAATCATATCTATTTTTACTTTGGCTTTGTCAGAAATCATGATAGCCACTCCTGCCTTCTTTTTCTCATTCGAAGCCCAAAATATTTTGCTCCAGTCCTTTACCTTAAATCTGTATATGTCCACTCGCCTCATATGTGTTTCTTGTAGATAACATATGGTAGGTTTTTGGTTTCTGATCCACTCTGCTATTTGCTTCCGTTTTATGGGCAAGTTCATCCCATTCACATTCAGAGTTATAATTATCACTTGTGTATTCCCCAGCATTTTGGTATCCTTTCCTAGTTCTACCCCTTCTTCTTAGGCTATTTCCTTTTAAACCAGTGATTTGTTTTAAACCAGTAACCCTTGTCCCCTCCCTTGATTTACTTCCCTTTCCACCCCCTCCCTTATTATTCCCCTCTTTTTATTTTTAAGGCCTAATGAATTCCCTCCCCCTTCTCCTCCCCTCCCTTCTCCTCCCCTGCTCCCCTTGGTTTATCCCTTCTGACTTTCTCAGTAGGGTTAGATAGAGTTCTATATCCCAATGGATATAGCTATTCTTCCCTCTCAGGGTTAATTCCACTGAGAGTAAGGTTTAAATATTACCTCTTAATGCTCTCTTTCTCTCCTTCTTATAATAGTATTCGTCCCCTCCCTTCCCATGCCCTCTTTGTGTGTAATAGAATATCCTATTTTTCTTATTCATTCAAGCTCCTCTTGGTGTCCTCTACTATTCACTCCCTCTTTCCCATCCACCCCCATATCATCTTAGACCATTTAGTACTCCATCTTCTCCCTGTGAATAATTTTTCTAATTACTATAATAGTGGATACTATAATAGTGAATAGAGTTCACTACAGAGAATTACACATTTCTCCATACAGGAATACAAATAATTAGATATTATTGAAGCCCTTAAAGAGGCAAATTTAAAAATAAGAGTTTTCTTTCTTTCCCCTCTGTTTCTTATTTACCTTTTTAACGTTTCTCTTGATTTTTGTGGTTGGATATCGAACTTTCCATTTAGTCCTGGTCTTTTCTGTGCAAATACCTGGAAATCTTCTATCTTGTTGAATGCCCATACTTTCCCCTGGAAGTATATAGTCAATTTTGATGGGTAGGTGATCCTTGGTTGTAGACCCAGTTCTCTGGCCTTTCTGAATATCATATTCCAAGCCTTGTGGTCTTGTAGTGTGGAGGCTGCCAGATCCTGTGTGATCCTGATTGGTGCTCCTTGATATCTGAATTGTCTTTTTCTGGCTTCTTGTAAAATTTTTTTCTTTTACTTGGAAGCTCTTGAATTTGGCTATTATATTCCTGGGGGTTGTCTTGTCAGGGTTTAGTTAGAGGGTGATTTATGGATCCTTTCAATGTCTATATTGGTCTCTTGTTGTAGAACTTCAGGGCAGTTTTGCTGAATAATTTCTTTTAGTAAGGAGTTCAAATCTCTATTAATTTCTGCTTTTTCATGAAGCCCAATGATTCTCAAATTGTCTCTTCTAGACCTGTTTTCTTGATCTGTCAATTTCTCAGTGAGATATTTCATGTTTCCTTCTATTTTATTAGTCTTTAGACTTTGCTTTCTTTGTTCTTGCTGTCTTGAGAGATCATTGGCTTCTACTTGCCCAATTCTTGTCTTCAGAGACTGGTTTTCTGCTATAATCTTTTGATTTTTCTTTTCAATTTGGTCCATCCTATTTTCCAGCTGTTTGATTTTGGTCTCCAATTTGCTTATCAATTCTTTTGATTTTGGGGCATCTTTTTCGAATTGCCCAGTTCTAACCTACAGACACTGGTTTTCGGTTATAATCTTTTGGTTTTCCTTTTCAATCTGGTCTGTTTGGTTCTTCAAGCCTTCCAGCTGGTCATTTCTGGTCTTCAATTTGCTTATCAATTAGATTTCTTAGCCTCACTTTACAATTGCGAAATTCTGCCTTTTAAACTGTTATTTTCTTGCAAGACCCCTTCCATCTTTCTCATAATCTCAGATTTGAACTCTTCAAGAGCTTGTGACAAGTTTTCATTTTTTGGGGAAGGTTTGGATGTGGTTACTTGTTTGTTCTCCTCTGCTGTTTGCTCTGTTGTCTGGATTTTTTCTGTGTAAAAGTTGTATTTTGATCTTTGTCTTTTGGGGTTCTTGTGTCTGGATTGCCATTTTCAGCCCAGTGCCCTTTCAGCTTCATCCTCACACCCAGGGTCTGTCTGCCCTCTTTAGGCTCTTGAGGTCTCAGGTCTAGTTGTTCTCAGGGTCAAGCCTCCTGGTGGTCCCCTTGCTTGTTCCTCTGCCCGAAGCTCCTTTAACAGTCTCAGGGTGCTGCTTCCACAGTCATACACCCCTCTGCACTGGGTCCCCACCCAAGGTCCGTGCCTGAGCTTGGGATCCGCATCTGTACCTGCGTCTCCGCCTGAGATCAAGGTCTGTGTTCAAAGTCCGCGTGTTCTTTAGCCTCTTGGGGTCTTAAGTCTTGCTGCTCTCAGGAGCAGGCCCTGATGATCTAAGGTAGCTGCCAAGGACTTAATGGATGGCCCAAACTTACTCTAAATCTTGTGAGCTGGCTTTGGCCCTTTAGGTGGCGTGGAGGGCGAGGGGGGCGTTGCTCAGCTTGCGTTTTAGTGAGAGCTATTTTGCCCCCTTATAGCATGGAAATGCCCAATCCCATATACCTTCAATGTTGTGCCCTATTGTGGGGTCCCTTTGTTCGTCTGGATTTGTTTTTATGTCCTCTTGAGGAGTCCTATCTGTGTGGGTTAGGAGAGGTTAAGCAGCTGCTTTTTACTCTGCCACCATCTTAACCCGGAAGCCCTGGACAGTAACTTCTAAAGAACTTCTCGTTTAAAAAAAAAAAACCCACAAAGTACAAGGATTTGATGCACATTGCAAAAATTATAAAATCATCACACATCTTTTCTATCTCTTACCTCTTTCTGGAGGATTTCCTCTCGAACTTGGGATATTGCTAAGGATTCTGTACTTTCCTGCAGCTCACTAACTTGTGTTTGGAGATGTTTTATAAGAACCTATGGGAATGTGCCAAACACACCACATTACAAAACCTTAGACTGAAACAATTATTTGAAAAAATACAAGAAAATTATTTCGTAAGCATTTTGATTACTATATGATTTGAGGGATAAAAATTAAAATAATACAATTTTCTTGTGAAGGGTACTGAAGAAACTGCCTGAAATAACACAATTTTCCTTACCTCCAGCATTCTAAAATAATCACACTGTAAGTACAATTTGATGACCTGGAAAACATTTGTTTTCTCCAAGTCTTTTGAAGATCTCAAAACTATCGTTATTATAACGAAATCTGATTAATGCTAGGTATTTTGAAATAACAGATGTCTAAATCTAGGCATTACAAGCATCCATAATACTTATTGAATTACTATTGCTAGTTAACAAAGCAATATTAAGCCTACCTTTTGTCAAATGCTTAGATTCTCTTGCAATAAAAGTCAAAACTCAGTTTAAATTTTATTCAGATGTTAATTTTAAAACTTGTTAATGCTGCCTGGCATATATAATAGAGTGTGACATAATGGATACAGCATGTGTTAGCTGGTATAATAGACAATACCCTTGAGTTATACTGCCCTAGGCTTATAAGTTTTTGATATGTTAAATCATCATTACTAGGAAAAAAGGTAGTGAGTGAGGCCAGTCTAATGGCCAAATGAATTTGGTCCAACGGAAAAGATGAACTCACATTTAAGAAGTTAACCAACATCATAAATTCAAATAGTCAAAACCTGCCAAAAATTCTCTCTCTGGAGAGAGAGAGAGATAGACAGACAGACAAACCCAATTAGGGAAAAATTTATTTGGGAAGCCTTGGGATAAATCTGCATAAAACTATAGTTTTGGTCCCAACATAGATTATCTCATAAAATAACATTTCTTTGAAAGAAAAAAATGACATTATAATTAAAATGTTTGTTATAAAAGTGACTGAAATTAAAAATTAAAAAATAATAGTCCCTTAAGCCTGATTTTGAGGAAAATAAAGTGGAGATTATATTGAACCAATATGATTTTTTTACTGGGTTCATTTTTTAAAAATAAAAATGCTAAAACTAGAGTATAATAACTCAATAATTTTCCAATTCTATTCCATAGACCTCAAATATTTTCCAAATTAAAAAATGCTCAGTTAAGTAGCTACTAAAAAAAAAGTCAAGACATGGTAAAGTAAAAACAGAATTATATTTACATACCTCTTGTGTTGATATTTTGCGATTTAGTTCAGCTATTTTGGAAGAAGAATTGTCTATAGCATGTTGGCAAAGAAGTTTTTCTACTTCTCTCTGGTGAGAAGCTTTAAGGGCTGCAATGTGCTCTGCTACATCTTCTTTGGCTCTAGAAAGATAAAGAAAGAAGGCTTGGGTGTAATTGCTTCTCTAGCTTCTAATGTTGAATTAATAAAGAAATATTTCAAGGAACTTTATATATTGTTGAAGGGAGTACCTTTCTGTCTGCATAGAAAGGAAAATTCTTAACCTCTAGTCATTTAAAATACATTTAAATTTCTTGAATGGATTTTGAGAACAATTAAAGTTTTGTCTTCTTGAATTTCTCAGTAATTGTGGCTAGTGTGTATTTCTATATATCTATATATTCTGTTAAAGCTTGCAAATCATTTTATATATGCTATCTCATTTGATCTTCATAACAACTCTGGGAGATAGGCGCTACTATTTTCCCCATTTTGCCGACAAGGAATCTGAGGTACATGTTATGTGACTTGCCCAGAGTCATACAGCTAGTCAATATCTAAGACATGATTCAAATTCGTATCTTTATGACTCTTAAGTCCCATGCTCTATCCACTGCTCTACATAACTGCGTTATAATACAGTTTTTAAAAGAGACAGTATTTATTAATTTTTGTTCTATAATTTCTACCTATGCTGTACCAGTAGATTCACATTTGTGGAGGTGTCTGATCTTTATATACTAATCAGGGATTATAAAGATAATTTGCACTTAAGAGTCTGGGCCTGATACTTGATGTGAGAAATGATTTGAATCCTACTCTATTTAAGCAGATCCTTGCCTATCCTAAATCATTGACTTTATACCCATGCTCATTTCCAATCAGTATTGTTCAGCTGATGTAATTCCTTAGAAGTAGCCATTAATTCTCCTGTTAATAGACTTTGTTATATATTTAATGAGCTAAGGATAATCACTCTGACTCTGGTTTCACAATATAATTATTAGTAATTAGATTAGGCTAAATTGCTGAGTAAATTTTCATGTTAGATTATGAAGTTTCTTAGGATACGCCTCTGCTTGACCTTATTAAAGGGTCCCTACTCCACCTTTGACCATCTAAGTTCCTCAAAGCTTAGGGTGTCTCAAGGTTATTTTTCACAGCAAAGTTATGTGGAAAATTCCTTCACCTGACTGGTCACTAGGCCATCTGCCTGGCTAAGCTCAGGAAGAACATGACTTTCTCAACTCTATAATAAGGGTCTTTTACTACATGCTCTAATCCTGGGGACCTGCCTTGTTTCCAGAGAAACAAACTCACAGAGGTTGCCCCTGCTTCTGCCTAAGATTAATCCTCCAATGAAAATGC
Source organism: Gracilinanus agilis (assembly GCF_016433145.1). Taxonomy (NCBI): domain Eukaryota; kingdom Metazoa; phylum Chordata; class Mammalia; order Didelphimorphia; family Didelphidae; genus Gracilinanus; species Gracilinanus agilis. The sequence goes on from NC_058133.1 coordinate 326,970,984, forward strand.
ATATTTTGAGTTACACCAGTCCAAAAGGGACTGCACTAATAGATTGTTATTTGAACTGGAAGACTATAAATAATGTACCTTGGAAGAAAGTGAGGTCTTAGACTGTGAGGAAGGTCTTGGATTCTATTTGTGAAAAGGGACTAGTTTCTCTAATAAATTGCTATTGACTTGGAGCTCCACTTCAGGTGTTTTATTGAAGACTGGATCAATTTTTGGCATATTGAGAAGCTACTATTTGATGTCTGTCTTTTTTAACTGAGAGCAGTATCAGATGTTTACTAAATGATGATATTGTCAAAAAATGTTTACTAAATGATATTGTTAAAAAAACATAAAGCAGAATAATGTAAATGAAAAGATCACTAAAAGTTCTGAGATTCTCTAACTTATTTCCAGTCTTCTGATAGCATTATAACAGTGTTTAATAAGTTCACTTAATTGTTTACCTTTTCACTGAACTTTCAGCCTGGGCTAGCATTGCTTCGGATTTTGCCCTCTGCTCATTCATTTCAGATGTCAGTCGTTCTAGCTCATTTTTTAATCTGGAGTTTTCTTGTAAAACTTCTGATATGTGGAAATCAGCAAAGGCATGTGGTTCATACAATTTGCTATCCAAGGTTTCTGGAAAGGAGTCAGCATTCCTTTTACCGAAGACCAAGAGATCCTTCTTCACCTTTTTGGCAGACCTTTCTTCACATCTGGGCTTGTCAGATGAGTTCTGATTGGACAACATCAGTCGCCTCTCTTTTTGAAGTTTTTCTACAGTTTTTGTAAGATCTTGTATTTCTCTTCCTTTTGCAGCCAGTTCCTGATTAAGTCTTACTAATCTGGCTTTGGTGTGAGCCTGTTCTACCTGGAATTCTAAAGACTGGAAATCTTTATCATCTTTTTCATTCTTCTTGAGTTCTAACTGGGCATTTTGACTTTTAAGACTTTCTATTTCAGCTTCAAGGGTTTTTACAGTTGCCAAATGGGCATCCTTCATGTCACAAAGTTCTTGTTCTAGGGCCTTCACATTGGCTGAGTTTTCATGTTTCTTTTGCTCATCTGTTAATTTACAGGAAAGCTGCTGCTCAAGTTCCATCACTCGTTGTTCATATTGAATCTGCAAAAAAAAAAAATTAATATAATGCCCATGAGCTTCTCTTAAATTTCATTGAAGTATTTAACAGAGGGTTACAGTCTATATTCATTCAGGGTTCTCACAGAGCAATTTTAGCTTCTAGAAGCTATCCACAGTTGAAACCTGTTTAGAAGGTGAGGTTGGGATTAAACCCCAAACAATGTGCTTTAAAACAGTTATGGCATATTAATATTTATTAATAACATTTATTAATATTTGTTTTAAATGAAAAAGGCAAAAAAAAGGGATGCTGACCTAATTTCTGGGACAAACATGTCAAATGTGAAAAGCACCCCTCTGTATAAACTCAAACTTGTCTGGACATCCACTTTCTTAAATTCTTTCCTGTACCAATAGGCCAAGGTTTTCTGTTATCAGCTTAGATTCCAACTTTGCCACTGTGCTAACCTACTCTTCTACATCTTGGTTATACTTTCTGACTGTGGTCTGACTTTTTGGTTAACTCAACCTTCTGCTAAGCTTTGATAAGATTCTGTTGGCATGAATGACCTACTCTTTCACCTACTGCTGCACATAATTCCATCCAGAACAGGCTAGCTTACCATGAGGGACTCTTGGACACAGCCCTTGGTTTCCTTTGGGGCCAGGAGGCATAGATTTGGGGAGAGAGTTAAAGACAATACCGGCTACTACATTAGAGCCAGGTAAGATGCTCAGGTAATAGGAGGAAGTATGCTCCAGAAAAAGTGTCAGGTCTTGATTATACGTGCCATCCTATTATCCTTTTGTCTGAAATTATAGATTCATACCTTTATTTTTTGAAATTGCTGTTCCATAGAACGAAGACTTTTTTTTGCTTCTTCATCTTTACCCTCAAGCTCAGTTTCTAATTTCTTTATTCGTTTTTCCATAAATTCAACTGTATTTTTAGGTGAAATGTCTGTATCACCTGCTGCTGATGCAGCCATTATTAAAGCAGGCAATGAATTAGGATATCTTCTTTTTAGAATGCCTTCCATTTCTTTAACCTATTGAAATATGATTATGAACATGTAAATTAATATGCATAGTGAATTACTTAATATGTAACATTATATATAACCTTATATACCCTGAACTATGTCCATCAAATCTGCATTTACAAAAGTTGCCAAACTCCTAAATTGTATCAAATGCAAAGTACAAACAGTTCTCACTTTACATCAGTAGACCATTCCGCAGGCCACTATATAAAGTGATTTTTCTATGTCTAAAATGACATGTACTATTTGCTTCTAAGTCTTTTTTTATTGAAAGGATGGAGAAAATGTCACTAATTAGAAAATTTCATTAACGTGTGCAACAAAATTGTACCACTTGATCTTCTGGCTAAGACTAAAAGGTATTTTACTAGATAAATAACTTAAATTATTGTGACCTTCACATAAAAGTATATGATAATGACTGTATTATGATATACCTTGCTTACTATAAAAATATAGGTCAACTTCAGGTTGTTAATTACATGTCTATAAAAAAATTAACAAGATTAGAAATATATGTATCATATAAAGTACAACAAAATGTAAGATAATGAATACAATTTTTGAAAGGAATAATGGAAGATAAAAACAAAATATTCTGAAAAATGAGAAATTCAGAGCTGCATATTTTCTAGTACTAGCTATAATTATTCTAAACTTTAATTTAGTTATATATATTTTAATTTAAACACAACTATATTCATTTTTTTCAATTTGAAGATAATTTCATATTGTGGTTATAACTGGGTGGAAAATTCTTCAGTTCTTGTTTTGCCTTTTGATTTGACTTGGTACAGCTCAAGTAAAATACATCAGAATACAGAGTAAGAAACCCTCCACAGGGTCTGCCTCTGATGCTTTATCATGGCCTGATGGAGGACCCAAATTTGTAAAGGCTATGCCAGTAGAATGCAAGTTCTGAAAAGTTCTATCATACTGGAAAAACTTCAAATATAATTCTAGTAATAGAATATACTCTTTCTGAAGACCATCCAAGCTGGGAAACATCATCACTAGTATGATGAAACACCTAGTGATGAATTCTTTGGCCATGAGAACCCAGGAAATGAAGAAAAATGTAAAATGGCTCTCAAATCTGTGGAGCCCTAGTTTAAATCAGTAATGATAGAGAGGTGGAAAAAACAGTCAGAGGGTGATAAGAATTACATAGTTTTAGCCCTTGCATAAACATTTAACTCCTAGAATTCTGATGAGTAAGAGGTAGAATCACAGAGTTGTTTTAGTTAGCATTTTTCTTATTTTTGGTGATTTGGAACATTTTTTCTTTTGGCTCTTGATAGCTTCCTTTTCTTCTTTTGAGAACTGACTTCTTATTCTTTGACTTTTTATCTGTACAAATATATAAATATAGGGAATGGTTGAACAAATGGTATATGAATTTAATGGAATATTAAAATGCCACGAGAAATGGCAAAAGGAATGGTTTCAAAGGAACCTAGGGAGACTTGTATGAATTGATGCAGAGTAGAGGGCAGAACCAGGAGAACAATTTATACAATAACAGAAATACTTAAAAGGTAAACAACCTTGAAAAACTTAAGAACACTGATTAATGCAATGACCAACAGAAATTCCAGAAGATGGATGCTAAGTTGTAGAATGAACATATATTTTTAGATACAGCCAATGTTGTAATTTCTTTTGCTTAATAATAAATATTTGTTATGAAGAGAAAGATATGAGTTTCTGAATTTTTGAATTTTTGTTAAAATTCAGTGTTAAATCTATCTGGTCCTTGTTTTTTTCCTTTGGGAGTTCCTTCTGGCTTATTTATTTCTTTTTTCTGGTACAGGGTATTTGAATTCTTTATTTCTTGTTCTATTAATCTAGGCATTTTATATTTTTGTAAATATTCATTTTATTTATTAATTTTGGGGCATATAATTAGGCAAAAGAGTTCATAATTATTTCTTCCCTCTTTGTTGGGAGAGGGAAGGACAGTGGATGAGAAAGAAAAGGGGAGGTAGTGAGTGGAAAGGGTATCACAGAGTATATAAAGTGAGAGTGGATAATGAAAAAAAGAGAGGCATATATTCTCAGTTATTCAATAGGTCAAGGTTGGTCATTATAATTTAAAATATAGCATTCTATTTCTTTTGGTTTGTTCTTGTTTAGATGACTGTAGATATTGTATTTATTGTCTTCTTGGTTCTGCTTACTTCACATATCATTCATATAGATTTTCCTATGCTTCTCTGAGTTCTTCACAATAGTCACTTCTTATGGTGATTGCACATATGGAAATTTACTTCATTTCCAGTTCTTTCTTACTACAAAGTGGCACTATTAATACTTTGGTGTATATGACAACTTTCTATCTTTGACCTTGTTGGCATATACACCCCACAATGGAATATCTAGGTCAAAGAGTATGGATGTTCTAGGCACCATTTTTTAAACGCATAAATCTAAACTGCTTTCTAGAATGGGCAAACCAATTTGTTGCTCTATGTACACTTTATTAATCTATCTGTCTTACCACAATCTAATATCCAATATTGTTAATGTCTATGTTTTGACATCTTTGCCAGTTTGCTGGGTGTGAGGTAAAATCTTAGAGGTTTTTAAAATTTTAATTTCTCTTACAATGAATAGTTATTTTAATTTCTCTTACAATGAACAGTTTGGAACAATCTTTATATGATTATTAATGATATGCATTCTACTTCTGCGTATCATTTTTTCATATCCTTTCTTTGCTTATCTCCTAGAGAATGCCTCATGGTTTTATATTTTTGTATTACTTATCTATATATATGTATATGTATAAACATATATATATATATATATTACTACTTTAGTAATGTCTTCTCAAATTCTGCACATAAATATTTTTAACCCCCGAGACAGTTATGTTAAATATAGAAATGACAATTACAAATCTAAGGTACCATTATTAGTATTTTCCAAGGAAGATACTATTTTTTTCCCAGAGGGGGAAAAATACATTTTTTCCAAAATACTTTTAATATTAAATCAAGCCTAACACATACTTGTCGTTCAAGATCCTGAATTCTTTTAGCATCAACTGCTCTATCTTTCAGACGTAACTTCTGTTGTGAAGACTGATTTCCAGCTTCTGTTTTCAGTTTTTCAACCTGTTCAACCACAAGAAAAAGAATAAGGAAAGGCAATTTTACTAACCTGTAAAATAAGTATGTGGTCTTTGGAAGAAGGGCATTTTGGTTTCAATAGGTGAACCATCCTGAGAATCTCATGCTTTATTTTTTTCTGTTGGTGGTGAAAGTACTAGGTGGCAATTCAATACAACAAACATTTATGAGTCTGCTATGTGCAATGCACTATGCTAGGCCCTCAGAATTCAGTGTGAAATTAGACATCTGGGCTTATAAATCTCTTAAGGGAAAGGTACACATAAATAACTATATTTTTACAGGTGATAGTAAAAGAGGCCCATACAAAGTGTCAAGGGAAATTTAAGGAGGGAGAGATCACCTCTAGCTGAGGGATTAGGGGAGTTTTGTGAAGTGGGGTGGAACCTGTTTTTAGGTCTGAAGAAAGGGAAGGATTTCATCCAGTCAGTGTTGGGAGGGAAAAGTCTGCTTCAGGCCAACAATACAAGTAAAGGAAAGGAGAACAGAGGACAGGATGAAATGGGAAAAAAATGCAGTCAGACTAGAATGAAGAATGAAGGCTGAATTAAGAGGAAAATGGATTGTAGAGGTTTATCAAAGACAATGAATGGAATATCATAAATGTGTAGGCTTGAACATCACACTTTATTTAGAAAATAATGGAGAATCACTAAAGATTTTTAAGGAGGAAGTACTGTAATCATAATGGTAGGCTAAGCTGGCAGCAGGATGAAAGATGAGCCTTAGGAGGTGAGAAAGTGGAAGTAGGGATTTAAGTAAGGAGACTATTACAATAGTCCTGGTGAAGGTGATAAGACCAAATCATACTGGGGATAGTGAAAGTTGAAAGGGGTAGACAGGTTTGTTAGCTAGAGTGGAATTGGAATCAACAGAACTTGACATTCATGTGGATTCTGGGGATTTGTTGAAGTATTTTTTAAAGAAGAAAGCTACTGAGTCTGGGTGACTAGCAGGATGATAATGCCATCAACAAAAAGGGAAATGTTAAGAGAAAGGGCTAGTTGTGGGGTGGGGATAAAGATAATGAATTCAGTTTTGGATACATAGACATATTCAGTGGGATATCTTTGGGGATTATCTAATGGATTCCTGGAAATGTGAAAAACTTTAAGTTGTGGGGTAAAGTTGGGAAGATTTGGGAGGCCCAGGGAGAGGGGGAAGGAATGAGAAAGAGGGAGAGAGACAGAGAGAGAGCGATTAGAGAGCCCTCTGAGAAAAGTCATTTTCCCATCTTCCCTTCCCATCTCTTGATCTCAGTTCTTACGTGAGAATAATTTAATATTAGTGGATTATTTTGCAAAAGCTAACATCTTTACTACAACTAAGACATGTTCTTTAACAATCTATATTTCATGTGAGTTAAGAATCCAAAGATCTGAGATAAACACAAAAATCTTCTTCATACCTAGCAATGAATGGCCTACAATCTACGATTATATCCAAGCATCCAAAACTGGTTTTAAAAATTGAGTCAAAAATATTTATAAAGCTTCATGTAACTGCTGAGAAAAATGGTATATCATAATTGCTACAGAAGCAAACTCTGAGTTATAACAATTACCTGGAGTCTGAGCTTCTCAATTTCTTCATTTGCCTCTCTTAGCCGAAGAGCATCTTTATCCAAAAGTTCCTGATTTTCTGCATACCACTGTAATCTCTTTTGCAAACAAATGATTTCTTGTTTATGAGCTTCTTCTATGACGTTTATCTCATGCAATTTCTCACCTATGACATAAAATATTTCTTTTTGCACTGATATTTTTCAAAATATGTAAAATACAATTACAATCTTACAAATTAGAGAGAATCTCAGAGATTATCTGGGCCAATTTAAACAGCAATCCCATTAAAGCAAGGGTTCTTTATTTCTTACATTCTCAAAATTCCATTTATTTATTTATTTATTCAGATCGACGTTCATTATGTGTCCTTCCTACTTTCCCTTCTCTTCATTATTAAAAATAATTTCATAACAAATGCATAATCCAATGAAATAAATTTTAAGTACTCATAATCTATGCTGTTAAGAAGGCTGAAACTGGTAAGATAGTTTGTACTTGGGAGTTCTCAGCTACAAGAGAGCTAAAGGCAATTAGGTATCTACATTAAGTCTGGTACTAATATAGTTAGTGCCTGGGAATGGGGAGTTACTAGGATATCTATGGAAGGATGAACTGGCCTAAGTGAGAAACAGAGTAGGTCAAAGCTTTTGGCAAACCACAGTGGAAAGGGAGAAGCCCATAAGTGGCTACTGAACTTCCAGCATGGGAGAGAACAGCATATCTGTTTTCAAGGCAAAATTCTATAGTAGGGTCTTTTGGTAGTCTGGTGAAGCATATGGACCTTTTCACAGAGTAATGTTTTTAAATGCATAAAATAAAAATGAAACCAATAATACTGAGATATATCAAAATATTAAAAAAAAATTCACAAATACCAGGTTAAGAACCTACCTCTCCATATCCCTGACAAATGGTCATTCAGCTTATGCTTATAGATCTTTGGGGACAAAGGATCTGAATGTGTTTGGAGGGATAGTTCTAATTGTTTGTTTTTTTAAACCTTTACCTTCTGTCTTAGAATCAAGGGCCAGGCAATGGGGTTAAGTGACTTGCTCAGGGTCACAAGGCTAGGAAGTGTCTGAGGCCAGATTTAAACCAAGGATCTCCTATCTCTAGGCCTGGCTCCAATCTACCCAGCTACCTCCTGATAGTTCTAATTGTTAAGAAGTTTACCTTTCATTGCTTCTTCCAGTGATTCCCAAAGTGGGAGCTACTGCCCCCTGGTGGGTGCTGCAGCAATCCAGGAGGGCAGTGATGGCCACAGGTGCATTTATCTTTCCTATTAATTGCTATTAAAATTAAAAAAAAATAATTTCCAGGGGACTAAGTAATATTTTTTTCTGGAAAGGGGGCAGTAGGTCAAAAAAGTTTGGGAACCACTGTTAATTGTTTCTAATATAGCCTTCTGAGACTAAAAATAAAATCTTGATACCTTCTTTTATCTAATAAATAGTCCTCTAAATATTTAAGATGTGCCCCTTAAGGTGTTCTTTTCTCCAGACTAATTATCAATTCCTGACATGGTATGAGGTAAAATGTCTCAAGTGCCCCCTTCATGATCCTACCAATTTTCCTCTGAATTTACCCAGCAGTCAACATACCCCTTCTTCTGGGCACTATGATTTAATGTATCTCAAGTGTAGGAGGTTACTATAAATTATAATAGTAAAAATATTTACAGAGCACTTTAAGTTTTACAAAGCCTTCAGATATTTTATTCCATCTGATTCTCACAACCACCTTACTAGGTAGGTATTATTATTATTATTATTATTATTATTATTATTATTATTGCCTTTTTATAGAGGAGAGTGGCTGGAAGAGGTTAGGTGATTTACCCAGAGTGATACAATAAATATAGTGATAATAGATATAAATGTCTGAGCTGGGATTTGAACCTAGGTCTTCCCGGCTCAAGTTTATGGACTCTCCATTAATCCTTTTATTCACGTCCTTGATCATCTTCAGTTAAAAAAAAATGCAAGAGTTGCTTTTTTTTTTTTTAAACCCTTACCTTCTGACTTAGAATCAGTCATAAGTATTGGTTCCAAGACAGAGGAGTAGTAAGGGGTTAGGCAATTTGGGTTCAGTGACTTGCCCAGGGTCACACAACTAGGAAGTATCTGAGCCCAGAGTTGAATTCAGGTCCTCTTGACTCCAGACCTGGCTCTCTATTGAGCCACCTGGCTGCCCCTAAGCTTTACTATTATATAAATAATCCCTAAGGATTTTTATTAATCTATTAGAAATAGAAACATGGAAGGATCTAGAATAAGCTTCCCAGGTACTATAAAACCTATGTCCCTGTTCTGTATCTTCTGAGATGTCCTAATGTGGAAATGATGAAGGGTCCGAGGGGTAGTATCATCTAGGGGTAGTAAAGAGAACTTGTAATACTGGGGTATAGAAAGTCCAAGGGCAGTCTCTCATAGGACCACTACTGAAGCCACTGCTTCCTTCTGGTGTGACCTGAAGAGCACTGTACCTGACACCCAGCACCTGAGACATGGTAGTATGCTTTGCATTTTTCTGCCCATATCCTGTCCCTTGTGTATATAAGTAAAGTTTTATGCTTTTCCTTATGGAGGCTAAATGTGCCCTTAATAAAAGAAAGACCAATCTATTGCTTTCCATATTATTTGTGTGTCTGATTATTATGGGTCACCTCCAGGTCCAGTGCTGCTGGAGGAGACTGAGGAAGGACACGTTTACCTTTTGGCTACTACAACACAATGTTGACTGTTGAGCCTACGTCCACTTAAATTCTGAGAATTTCAGACAAAAACACTGTTTAATCATGCCTCCCCCATCTTGGACCTGAGCAGTTATTTTGAAGTCCCGATTTAAACTCTTATGCCATTTTTACCAAGAGGTTCTATTCAGTTCATAAAAAGTGATTTTTATTTTTGTTGTCATTGTTTTCTCTTTATGGCAGGACCAACAAGACTTTAATTCCTACAATGCTTTCCAAAATGGCTGCTCTCTGTAGTTCTTTGTCCTTTCTTATTATGCATATAAGGATATGATTTTGCTTCTTAGAATTTTTAACTATTAGCTGTTATCCTTCCTCAAGCTGGGAAATGTAAATGAAGGAGTATTGCTTGCTACAGAATATCCATGTGCACAGACATTTATAGTAATATTCAAATACTATATGTTCACATATGTATAAACATACAGCTATAATATATTCACACAAAGTGACCCAAAACTCTTAATGTAGTTTTAGTTAATAATATTGATTTGGCCTTGTTAGAACCTATTTTTCTTTCATCTGGATTATTAAGATTGCACATGCAGAATCCTATGGAAGAAAAATGAGCATTTCTATAAGACTTTTGTTTTATTACTTAAAAGAATAGCCTAAGGCCATTTGAACATTTGCCAGGTAAAATCTTCCTATGAATTCTGTTCTATCAAGTGGCTTGTATTAAATATCCCTTGTTTTTGCTTTCACCCCTAGAAATCAGCTTAAGTATCCACCTCTTTTCCCAAGAATAACTTCATAGATAAAGCTCTCGTCTGGGCTATATAGTCATACAACATCTGGAATCCCAGCTAGGCCTCCCTCTTGTTAGCTAAACTTGGGCAGTAGGGAACATTTTAGTTTCTTACTCTCAGCCCCCTTAATCAATGCTCTAAGACCCCATGGCATAGATCTGGCAGTGATGGTAGAAGATAACTTTGTTCCTCATTAATCCTCCTCTTGGAATCCCTTTAAAAAGAGAGAACATCTCTAAAACACATTAGATATGAGATTTTTCCTTTTAAAAGAGAGGAAGTGATTTCAGCTTTTGGAACCAGAGCTCACTATTTGACAAAACCTGCTGGGAAAATCAGAAAACAGTACGGGAAAAATTAGATCTAGATCAATATCTCACATCCTATACCAAGATAAATTCAAAATGGGTAAATGATTGAAATATAAAGATCTAAATCATAAATAAATTAGGTGAACATAGGCTAGCATACCTGTCAGATCTATGGGAAAGTTAGGAATTTGAGATCAAGTAAGAGACAGAGAACATAACAAAATGTAAAATGAATAATTTCGATTATATTAAATTTAAAAGGGTTTGTACAAACAAAACCAATGCAACAAAAATTAGAAGGGAAGCAACAAATTGGGGAAAATTTTTATAACAAAATTCTCTGACAAAGGCCTAATTTCCCAAATATGTAAGGAACTAAGTCAAACATGTAAGAAATCAAGCCATCCCCCAACTGACAAATGGTCAAAAGATATGACTAGGCAGTTTACAGATGGAGAGATCAAAACTATCAATAATCACATGAAAAAGTGTTCTAAATCTCTCCTGATTAGAGAAATGTAAATCAAAACAATTCTAAGGTACCACCTCACACTAGCAGATTGGCCAATATGCCAATAAATGAAAATAATAAATACTGGAGGGGATGTGGCAAAATTGAGACACTAATACACTGCTAGTGGAATTGTGAATTGATCCAACCATTCTGCAAGGCAATTTGTAAGTGTGCCCAAAAGGCTTTAAAAGAATGCATGCCCTTTGATCTAGCAATACCACTACTAGGTTTGTACCCCAAAGAGATAATAAAAAAGGGTTGTACAAAAATATTCATAGCTTCACTCTTTGTGGTGTCCCTCAAATGGGGAATGGCTGAACAAATTGTGCTATATGATGGTGATGGAATACTATTGTGCTGTATGGAATGATGAACTGGAGGATTTCTATATGAACTGGAAAAACTTCCATAAACTGATACGGAGTGAAATGAACAGAACCCAGAGAACATTGTACACAGAAAGTGAAACATTGTGGAATGACTGAATGTAATGGACTTTGCTAGTAGTAGCAATGCAATGATCCAGAATAATTCTGAGGGTCTTATAAGAAAGAATGCTATCCACATTGAGAGAAAGAATTGTGGGAGCAGAAACACAGAAGAAAAACATATGACTTATCATTTATTTATATGGGTACATGATTTGGGGTTTTGGTTTTTAAAATTGTTCTATTCCAAAAATGAATAATATGTTAATAGGTATCAAATGATAACATTTGTATAACCCAGTGGAATTGCTTACTGGCTCTGAGAGGGGGGAGGGAAAGAAGTTCAATCATGTCAACATGGAAAAATATTTTAAAAATAAATTAAAAAAGAGGAAGCTGGGTAACCATCTTCAACGCCACCATAGTACCATAATCTGGGCATTGGTAACACCACCATCATCAATCTGGAAGAATGTAAGGTCCATAAGTATCCCCTTCCCATTTCCAGCCTGCTGTAAAGATATTATAAGTGAGTAAATCTCTTTTGAACACTTAAATTTTATTCATGGGTTGTCTTTTCCCCTATATGGTGTGGGCATGTAGGTTATGAGGTAACCACTTAGTTGGGATGGCATTTACAGACAAATGAAGGAACCGAAATGGGTTGGAGAAAATGACTGTTTCCTAATTTTTAAACTCACAAAACCAGAGTCTTCATTCCAAATACTGCAGCAGGTGGCCCTAATTTACACCTTAATAAAACAAATAATCACTCAAAAGTAATCAACGTGATGGTTCACACAGCTGATTGGTAGAGTGGGGGTACCCTTGGCAAGAAAAGGGAAATTAGGAAGGTGAGTTTTTGGGGAAAGATAATGAGTTCAGATTTGGACACAAGTTACATTTAGTTTGAAATGTCTCGTAGGCAGCTAGAGATGTAAAATGTTAGGAAGGTGGTTAAGGCCAGACAAACGGACCTGCAAATCATCTACATTGAGATGATTATTGGAAGCCACAAGAGCTGATGAGATCTTTAAGTGAAATAATATCAAGAGAAAGAAGAGGGCCCTGGAAGGACCCCCACAGTTATTAGCAGGCATGATCTTTCCTGGATGAAGATCTAGCAAAAATCCAGGAGGCTGAGAGACAGTAGTAAGACAGGCAGAATGTAAACCAGGAGTGTCATGTCACAAAAGCCTAGAGAAAGAATCAAAAGAGAAGAGAGTGACTAAATGTCAAAGGTTGCAGAGAGGTCAAGAAGGATGAGGACTAGGAAAAAGCCATTTAATTTGACAATTAAGAAATCAGTGATAACTCTAGAGGGAGCATTTTTAGTTGAAAGATGAAGTTAGAAATAACATGGTGGACTTAAGAAGAGAGTGAGAGCAAAGGAAGTGGAGGCACTGATTGTAGACAGCTTTCTCTAAGAGCTTAGCCAAGAAAGGGAGGAAAGATATGGAACAACAGCTAATAGGGATGGATAGACTGAAGACATTTTTGAGAAAGGAGGAGACCTGTGCATGCTTGTAGAAAGTAATGAAGCAGCAAAATAGAGACTGAAAATTGGTAGGAAATTCGAGATGATAGAGGGGCAATATGCTAGAGATGTGGTAGAGATGAGTTACTTGTGTGTATATATGCTAATGCCTTGGCAAGAAGGGCTATTTCTTAATTTAAGACAAGGGTTAAAGAGGAGATAGCAGTAGAAGACATCTGAAAGAGAGCTCTTGGTAAATGGCCCCTGTTTATTTTTAGTGAAATATTAGGTAAGGTTTTCAGCTGTAAGAGGTGGAAGGATGGTCTGTGAGGGATGGAGACCTGTAGCAAGTTTAAAGAAGGATGAAAAGGACTGTAAAAGGCACTGTGGTGAACCGGATAGTGAGGGTCCAGGTAAAATCATGTAAGATAAATTTACAGTAGATCCACTTACCCCAGTTATATGATTTTCTCCAGCTCTGCTCATGAACAGGAAGAGAGAAAGAAGCAGATGGTGGGAATGATCCAAGGCTGAGGTTGAGCAGGGCAAGATTGGTAATAGTTTAAGTGGGCAAAGGAGTTAAGAAAATAGGGCAGTGTAAAGTTAAACTGGTTCACTAAAGGGTCAAGAAGGGGAAGGGAGGAGAGAATAGACAATGATGGCTTGGGAAATAATTGAAGGATGGAGGTACTAGAGGTTGCAGGGGGTTTGGGATTGCAAGGCAGAGGGGGAGGGGAAATGACAATAGTTTGCAATTGTCAGAGTTCATGAATATAGAAATGGAATACTTGCGGGTGACTGAAAGATCAAGAATCTGACCATGTCTATATATAGAGAAGCAGAGGTCATGAAAAACGAATAAATTAAGGAATGGTGGGTAAGGATGTTAGAGGGAGTCTGAAAGGATCACTACCTTGAATGATGAAATATTTAAGAGTGACATTTAATTGATCACATAAAAGACAACTGCACATCATCCCCACAGAAAAGGGATTGATAGAAAGGTTTAATGAAGCTCTGAAAGGAATGATAAAGACTTATGGGGATGATTACTCTAATGATTGGGATAATAAATTATTAATCAGTTATCCCATTTATTATTGATAGAGGACGAATTAATTGAATTCATCTCCCATGAATTCAACATTCATTAAATAGTTACTGTTTTGTAAAGTCTTAGAATGCCAAAAGGAAAAACATTCCATTGCCTTCCCCCAAGGAACTACTAGAAGAAGATAACAATATATACATACAAATAAGTCTGATGGAAGGGGAAACAACTTTCAGCTGTGGGAATCAGGGAAATTTTCATAAGCAATGTGGCACCTGAATAGGAGTTGAAGGAAGATTTTCAATATTGTAAGGGTTAAAAAATTCAAGTTTATTTATGAGAAGGCAAATATAATTATAGTCCCAGGAAGGGAAACCAGATAGAGCACAAAACTTTAGAATTAGACTAAGTATTAAGTGTCAAGATAAAACTGAATAAAATTAATATTGTGGTACAGGGAAACGTAGTAAAGACAAGAAATTCAGGCATGAAAAAAAGGACTTTTTGGAATGGAGCAATAAATAAGGTGATAATATTTTTGTCCTTAAGCAAAGATAAGTTGAAAACTAACCTCTGTTACTAAGAAATAAGTTACATGAAGTCTTCCATAAAGTTGCCTTAGAGATGTCAAAATCTAATGTGGCTCTTCTAAAAATGTGAAGTACCATGTCATTTAAGGGATATGATGGTAAGAGGTCAAATAAACATCCTAACCCTTCTTGGCCTTTTAGGACCAAATCAAAAGTTAATTGTGGGTATCATTATAGGATTTTCCTAGTAGAGAAATCCAGCCTCTTAAAAAGGGGAGTTATTAATAGGCTTGCTCAATATCAAAAACATTTATAGTCATCCTTCGCTATATTGGGGTTCACTTATTGCGGCTTCACTGTACTGTGGGTTTTCAAAAAAAAAATCTAATTCTATATTGTGGACTTTTCACTATATTGCAGGATTTTGCAGCTGAATACCATACTATACACAATGGCAAAGCAGTACTCCACTACCACTTGCGCAAGTTTGCCAATGTGAGATTGTATATGCACACTACTGGCTGACAGACTAAAAGGTGACCAACCATAGCCCTGTGGCTCTGTATCCTGGGCGCGGATTGGCTCAGTGACTGAAGCATCGGTCTGTTTGCTCACCCGCACTGTCCCCATACATTCAGCATCTCTCCTGGTCCATTTCACATTGATGTCTGATTGCTGTGAGTAGTGATGCTCTGCGGTGTTGTGTTTTTGTGAAGTTTTTGTAAAAGTATGAATTTAGTTCAAGCCCTAGGCCACCCAAATGTTCTGCACCTTCTAAGGCTTCTGGTGAATCTAAGAGTCAGAGGAAGATGCTTGCCATCAAAGAATAATAAAATGAATATAATGCTGCTACTTTACAGAGAATCATGTTTGTTAGGGCTTGGTGATGATTTATTAATTTTTTTTTTTTTTGCAAAATTGTCAGCCAGGACAGTATTATATAGTGTTTGGCAGCATCTTAAGGAGTAAAATTTCTATTCTATTATTCTATTTATATTACCTAAGTAAACACAAATCTGTTTAAGGTTTTACCTGATGCGTAAATAATTTGATTCTTAGCAAGATCTCTCTCTTTTTTCATCTTTTCCAAGTCCACTTCAAGAGCTTGTTTGTCTTGTTTCAGAATTTTAATCTCGTCTAATAATTTGTTTTTTTCTTTCTGGATATTCAAAGAAAAAAATAAATCCAAGTTATGTCAAAGCACAGACTCTTCAGAATAATTTGCAAATTGCTAAAATAATTTCCTTGGCTGACTGCAGTATTATTATATAGAAATTTGAAACACAAGTTTAAAAAAATTTGTTAAAAATTTTGTTTGAACCTCCTAACATAATTCAGTTTTCAAACCCTATAAATGACAGCATAACCCTATTTAGTGGATCTTATGTGGGCCAAGCCCACAAAGTAGAGAGGAAAGAATATTATATTTGGAATCAGGGGCCTGATTTTGATTTTTGATTCATTTATTAGATCTAAGACGGGGAAATCACTATAGCCTCCCTTAGTCTCAATTTCCCAACTTTAAAATGAGGTGATTAGACTAATGCCCCTTCTTTTGGCTCTAAATCCAATAATACTTTGATCTTAATTTTAAGTGGTCCAATTATTCTACAAACTCCTGAGTGCAGGCCATTTCCCTATGAGAGAGTATTGTGTAAGAGTAAGAAACTTACAGTTGTTTTTTTTAACTCTTAACTTCTGTGTTAGAATCAAGACTATGTATTAATTCTAAGGCAGGAGAGTGGTAAAGGCTAGGCAATGGAGGTTAAATGACTTACCCAGTGTCATATAGCCAACAAGTGTATGAGGCCATAGTTGAACCTAGGATTCCCTGTCTCCAAGCCTGGCTCTCTATCCACTGAGCCACCTACGTGTCCCCTAAATTTAGAATTACTAGAGTGCTTTCTTCAGTAATCTTTTTTTTTTAAAGCATAGAGTCATTGCCATTGTTTGGTAATAGTTACCCTAAATATCTCTAATCAGTTTCTTTGGAAGAGAGCCAAGGTCAAATGTCAATTATGAATGGTGGGAGAGTTGCCTGCTCCACTCATGCTCCCTCTTTACTGCTAATGAAGAAGGGATGAAGCATATGTTATCATAAGAAATGATGGTAGGCAAGGAGCTTTCCTCAGTTGGTTGCTGTATTTAGCACCATCTCTTTTCTCATACTACCATATTAAAAATCAGAACTTGAGTTTATACTTTTAACAAGCTTGCTGAACCTCTGCTGTAGGTGTTATACAGTTCCTGGAGATAATATCCACTTCTGCTAAATTTTCTAATTTTTAAGACTTATTTATTTGTGAGGAAGACAGCAATACAATTTTAGACAAACAGGATTATCTTGGATCTATTTTTTTCTAGTCTTAATTTATCTATATATGAAATTGTAAGTTCTATAATTTGATTAGTGTGGCTTAAAGAGTTGGTCTTACAATCAAAAGACTTAGCTCGAATCTTGCCTCTGATACAAATAGGCTGTGTGATTTTGAACAAGGCACTTAAACCCATACCCTCAACCCCACCTCTGACTCTGTATAAAACTAAGAAGATAGTGCAATTACTGATCTGCATTGAAAGAGGAAGTTTATTTACTTAGCTGGTGGGTTTCCTCCTTCTACCAATGAAATTACAGGTCTGGACATTAAAAAAAATACAGCACATCCTTTCTATAGATAAACAAGAGATACAGTCGTGTTTTGCTTTATGTAACAATAACGGCTCACATTTATAGAGTGCCTTAAGGATTTCAAATGCTTTATTGATAATATATATTCCTAAAAAATTGCACATGTTTTACCTTTTGTAAGTGTTACTTAACTTACATTCAAAAACACCTGCTAAAAACATTGTTTTAATGAACCTCATAATATTAATTTTGTAACATATGTGTAATGTTTTATAAAACAAGATCACTGCATTACTTTTTTCCTCCTGTAGTAAATCTTGATCACTCACAGATTAGATTTCCTTAAATTGAGATAAACATGCACTACAAACATTTTCTACCAAAACATATCTCCTCTATAAAGGAAAAGTCTGATATAACTGTCTGAAAGCATTAGTCCTATTACCTCAAACTGGTATTAAAAATTTTTCTCAGTCATTAATTTTTCAAATGCCATGAATTCAAAATGGTTACTACATTTCATGACTATGAACTCCTTTGACTACACTATGAATGTTTTATTTCAACAATTTATATGTTGATGAGTTTGTTTTTACATTATCATTTCCCAATGCACCCTTACTTAACTCCACCTACCAATAACAGTTTTTCCTTGTAACAAAGAAAAACATTTAAGCAAAACCCACTCACAAAGCAACGTTTAACTGACAATTTTATGGCATTCTACTCTCTTATTTACTCTACTGGGAGGCAGAAAGCATGTTTTGTGACCTGTCTTCTGAGATGAGAACTTATCATTGCGATTAATCTGAATTTTTCTGCCTTTTAGTGTTGTTTTCATTTACACTCTTGCAATCATTTTGCATATTTGTTCTCACAGTTCTACTTTCTCTCATCTGCCTCAGTTCATGAGTCTGTTTATTTCTATTAAATATTTATATTCATAATTTTACTTACTATTTAATAATATTCTATTACATTTAAGATTCACAATTTGTTTAGCCCTTCCCCAACTGATAGAAATCCATTTTGAGGGGTTAGAATATTAGGAAGTTCTTCAATAAATATTTTCAGATGCAAGAGACCTTTCTTTCTGACTTTCACTCTTTGGGGTATATGCTCAATAGTGGAATCATTGGGTCAAATGTCTAAGAGATGAATGACTTTTCTTGCAAAATTCTAAAATGTTTTCCAGAAGAATTGAACCAATTCACAAATCTAACATTTAATATGCTTACCTTCACAAAGCCACTATCAACAAAACAGAAATATCAACTATTTCTATCCCACCAAGCTGATGATTATGAAGGAAAATATCAGAATTGTTTTAATTTTCATTTTATTATTAGTGATATGAAGCACTTTTCTTATGGTTGCTAATCATCCACATTTGTAATTTTAAAAACTGTTCATATCTTTTGATCATTCATAGCTCTTGGGCTTAAATTTTTGGATCCATTTCTTGTTCTGGATATCACACTTTTATTGGATTTCCCCCTCCTTAGCAGTTTCTCTTGTTAGTCTAGGGTTGCCCTATATTTCAGCAAAAGCCTTATAATATTATATACCTGAATTGTTCTCTTTTGTCTTTTATGGTCTCATCTCTCATTTTCTTATGAATACTGCTCCTAAATACAGAGTGGAACAGTGTTTTCTCCTATTCTCTTTACTTTTTTTGAATGATGTGACTGTTTGTGTTTGGGCCACTTAACCGTTTGGAATTAGTTGTGACATGTAGTATAAAAATCCTAAATGAAATGGATTTTTAGCCAAACTCCTCTCTAATTCTCCCAGTAGTTCTTGTTAAATGAGATGTTCTTCCCCCCAGTGATACATGTTCTTCAGTTTATTGAACACTGGTACTGTTTTTGTAAGTTAGTTTATTCTATTGGTCTGCTGCTTCTGTTCTTTTTAAACAGTATCAAATAGCCTTGGTCTTTTGAGCAGTGTGTGAGATCTGATAATACTAGGCCCCCTTCATTCATTCATTCTTTCTTGCATTCCTTTTCTTTATATTCTGTTGAGATACTTTAGTTCCAACAATAGCAGATTTTGTGTGGATTTTTAATATGGTCTTGACTATTTCTAATTGGGATACTTTTTAGGCTACTCACCAGTGTTGTTCGAAGTTCTGCAAGCAGTTCTGTAAAATTCTGGTTTTTGTTTGACTCTGAATCTTGAACTACTCGAGATGAGAAGCTGTTTTTATGCATCTGTTCTCTAATTTAATTAGAAAATATATCATTTTAATATTTTTATAATTTTAATATTTATAAATATTTTATAAATACATTTATATATATTTTATAAAAACATAATCATTTCTTTCTTAGACAAAATATTTTATTTATCAAGACAATTATGAAAAGTGAGTCTCAAAAAAGAATCTCAGTTCAGAACTAGTGTCATCTAATATAGTAAACAAAGGTGAATATAGTAAAACAATTTTATCTTTTAAGACTATATCTTGACCTATATATATTCTATATATTCATATTAATGTTGAGTTACTAATATTTATGATATGAATATATTAATAAATTAAATGAACTACAACAAAGTACCTGATAAATAAGGGATTAAATTAAGAAATTTAAAATGCTAAATTTGTTATTATATCTTGGCTCCTTTAAAACAGATAATTCAGATATTTTATAGGGTAAATCTCAGTTAACTAGAATATATGATTTATCAAAATGTTCCAATCCCCTAGTTTTCTGGTTTTCAAATTTAGAATTTATAACCAGTTCACTTCCAGAAGAATGAGATAGTTAATATTTAAAATTATAACACAAAACACAAAATTAAAATGAAATGGTATCCATTTAAAAGAGTAAAAGGGATGGATATTCTCAAAACATTAAAATTAAGCAAATCCTAACACTTTGGCCATAAATATGGCTCTATTTTGGAGGCAGAAAGGATAACAGATAAATGTATTGAGTTAAAGGGATATATCATATTGACTCATATTTCCTCTACAACATAACCTATTTTTAATTTCCCTATTTTAAAAAATAAACATAACTAAAAACTCTGCCTTTAAAACTCTGTAGCTCAGTGAATTGAGAGCCAGGCCTAGAGAGATGGGAGGTCTTGGGTTCAACTCTGGCTTTCAGATGCCTCCTAGCTGTGTGACCCTGGGCAAGTCACTTAACCCCAATTGCCTAGTCCTTACCGCTCTTCTTGGAACCTTGGAACCAATACATAGTATTGATTTTAAGATAAAAGATAAGGGTACCAAAAAAAAAAAAAAAAGAAAAGAATGATTTAACTATATAATACTTAAGGGGGGGTGGTATCAGGAAGACTAGCAAAAGGCCTTCTGGAAGCTGTTCCATGTGTTTTGTCACATGTGCTCTCTAAGCTTGTGCAACTGTAGATATTATCCCTTTCAAAAAAGTAATTAAATCTGATCGACTAAACTGATAATCAAACAATCATGGTGGGAAAAATACAGATAGTGGCTCAGGAGCCACCTAAAGAGCCAGTCTTGATCTGGGTCCCCAACATATCAGTGTGAGTGTAAGTTGGAATAGTAGTTTCAGAGGCATATGTTACAATGTGGTATGATTAAAAAAAAACTTAGTACTTAATAACAAACAAACAAGCAAATAAACGTAGCATGGTTTTATGAAATTTGTCAAGAAATCATTTCAGGATTAATGACATCCCTTCTCAGGAATGCATGTAAACTCAAATATGAATATGCTATACTAAAACAATAAGGTTCTAAACTTATACTACAGACAAGATGAATTAAGTATTAATATTTAGAACATAGTTTCACTTAGCATTAAACTGCTTATTAAGTGATAAGAGGATAGAGTCTAAGAATTTAAGAAGTACTTACTTTAAGGAAGCCAACTCGGTCAATAAACACTGATTTTCTTTAAAAAGTCTTTCTTCATTTTTCTTATTTTGTATCTGAAGCTCTTTCACTTGTTTATATAATCTTTCATTTTCCTTTTGAAAAAGAAAATTACACATTGCTTAAAATCTAGTTGCAATGCTACAAGCTATACATTGCAAAATACTTTTTTAAAAACTTTAAGCTTTTTCTATTTTATTAACAGTGATTTGTCAATCTTTGAACAAAAATAAACAAAAATTATGTTTGAATTTCAATATCTTGAGAACTACACATTGAAATTGACCTTGTAGTTTGTTTGTTTGTTTTTTTAATTGGATTTCATTGGTAGAGGAGAATACTCTTGAGAGGAAATTCTTTCTACCAATGCAATTCAGCATCTACTCTGCAAGGTCTTAGAGAATAAGTTGGGATGCTAAGGGGTTAAATGACTTGCCTAGTGTCACAGCCAATTTATGCCAAATTGAACTTAAATCTGGAGACCCTCGATCTATATCATACTGCCTCAAATTATAGATATTGACTTCTCTCAAATTAAGAAGAAAGAAGTACAGGGGCAGCTAGGTAGCACAGTAGATAGAACACCAGGTCTAGAGATGGGAGGTCCTAGGTTCAAATCTGACCTTAGCTACATGATCCTGGGCAAGCCACCTAATTCTCTTTTCCTACCTAGCCCTTGCTGCTTTTCTGTTTTGGAGTAGATACTAAGACAGAAGTAAGGGTTAAAATGGAAAAGAAAAAGTACAGTTAAGGTTAAGGAGAAGTTCTACAACTGTTTCAAGGGATTCTACGGTGATGATCCACTTACCATTGTTCACTTTTCCCATTTGTTGTTTGAAAAATGTTTGAATATATTTGAACATACCTTTTTGAGATTGTGTGTGTGTGTGTAGAGGTTCTCAATGTCACTCTGTGCTTGTAAGTCATTATGAGTATGACTGAAAAGATGATGTTGGTGATTCACATTTACATAACTTTTAATTTTACAAAGCAATCTCTACATGCCAGCCTTTAAAGATAATCTGAGAATTATTTCCACTTCACAGATGATTGGAAACTTCACAGAGAAGTCAAAGAGGGTGACTTAAGTCAATTACAAAGGCATCTGAAGTGGGATTCAAATTCAAGGTTCATGCCTTTCTACTAATCTATACCACCTCAGCCATCATAAAATATGAGGGTTTAAGGGGTTGTTAGAGTCAGAATGATCATCTAGTATACAATTCCTCTTAATTTTATGAAAGGAAACTGAAACCCAGTGAACTTAAGAGACAATCTCTCAGAATGGGATATTAGAACAGAGTTTTTCTTAAACCAAGTTTAAGTCTTGGCTCTTTCACTTTGTGACCTTGCCAAAAATTAGATTACTTTCCTGAATCACTGTTTTCCTATTTGTAAATGAGAAAATTAAGGCTGGAGGATATTTAAGGTACCTTCTAGCTCTAAATTCTGAGTCTTTGTTCTAGGAAAGATTTGTTACCCATGTAAAGAGGGAAAGAACAAAGTTCTTTCAGATCTTTCAGATAATTAAACAGTATCAGAAGTGGAACAGGCCTTTTTTTAGTACATTACTGGTAGGAAACATAGAATACAAAAGTGACTAAGAATTTTTTTTCTGTGATCTTCAAATTGTTCTCTCTGTCTCTCTGTCTCTATCTCTGTCTCTCTCTCTCCTCTCCTCTTCTCTTTTCTTCTTTTCTTTTCTCTTCTCTCTCTCTTTCTTCCCCCCCACCCCCGCCCCATCTCAGAACTGATACAAAGTTGGTTCAAAGTTGGTAGAAGAGCAGTAGAGGCTATGCAATTAGGGTTAAATGACTTGTTCAGGGTCACACAGCTAGGAAGTATCTGAGGATAGCTTTGAACTCTAGGCCTGGCTCTCAATCCACTGAGCCACCTAGCTGCCATCAAATTTTATTTTTTCTTAATGCTACTATATAATCAACAGTAATTTGAATTTAATAAATGCTAATAATTTAACTTTCATGATTATGGTTTTATAGTAAAAATAGAGTTGGCTTTATTATATGCTAAATGCCTGGAGAAGAAACAATGAGTTTAAGTGATTGTTTTACTATCTACCTGAAGGCAGCTAAGTAAATTAAGGGAATAGTGCCTAAACAGAACTTACTAGCTTCTGGGACATACCTGGTATAGTTAAGTCCATTTCTGTTGCAGTAAATATTATAGTCACCCATAGGCCAAATGGTATTATAGAGGTATTACTGGAAGGGTATTACCATGTGACTTAGCACCTCTGACAGGTTTTATGCTTGGCCAAGAAGAACAAAAAAGGAATTGGAAGATGAAAGAAAGAAGGGAAAAAAGGGAAAGAAACATCTAGAAGTGGCAGAATGCCAACCATCAGATGCCTCAGTAGCAATTTAGTTATACTGGGATATTCTCCTATTTAATTCAATGATTATTATTTTTTTTTGTTCTATAACAGAACATATGCTGGTAATTTAGTTAACTGATTAAATAATGATTAACTAATTAACATGTTTTGTTGTAAAAACTCAGTCATTAAAGAGTATCCTTTCGAAAGTATGTTAGAAAACTAAAAATCTCCTTCCCACAACAGTTTCTAAGAAATATTTCAAAATGATTTATCCTAGAGCCACTGAGGCCATTCGAAATTTCTGCAAAGTAACATATAAATATTTTAAGATAATTCATTTTAACAAAAGATGAGAAGACAACTCCACTATCATAAGAATTACTATACTTGCTGATATCCTTGAAGAAGGGTCTCCTGTTCTTGGATTTCTTTTTGGATTTTTTTAATTTTTTCTTCGGAGATGAGACTAGCTGCTTCTTCAGCATCAAACCACTTGAGCTTTTTGTTTGCCTCTTCAAAGCTATTCAACTTTGAAAAAAGCACAAAACCTGTTATATTTGGGGGAGATGATTAAAGGGGTAAAGAGAAATGAAGAAAAAGTATAACAATCTTGCACTTGCCTTTATATTATGATACTTGGGTATTATCCTATCATATTCAGGTTTTGTGATAATTAAAACAATACCACCATTGGTCTTAAGTCACTTTATGGAATTAACACTGAAATGTTTCATATTTTCTTAGGTTAAAGCTCATTCTAACTCCCTAACTTAAGACTGTTTTTTTCTGAAAAGCACACTTTATCAACAAATAGTTATTAATCATCTATTGTGTTTAAGGCACTTGGATATAATTTGTTCAGGAAGTTTTGAAATGATATCTGGCAAAAAGGAGCTAGATAATACAGTGGAGAGAGTGCTAGGCCTTGGATCAGAAAGACCTGAGTTCAAATCCAGCCCCAGACATTTAAGTAGATATGTGATCCTGGGCAAGTCACTTAACTGTATTTGCCATAGTTTCTTCATCTGTAAAATGAGCTGGAGAAGGAAATGGCAAACCACTCCAGTGTCTTTGCCAAGAAATGGGGTTATGGAAGTTGGACAAATGACTGAGATGACTTAAAAACAATAAAAAGCAAAACTGTGATTTAATATTTGGAATCTAGGTAGTAAAATCATACAATTGATAAAATGTTATATTCAAGCATTTCTGGCACTTCTAATATCCTGTTTGGTTAGGGTTATAGAAGGTAGCTCGCATTTACAGAGCACTTCAAGTCTGCAAAGTGCCATTTCATGTATTATCTCATTTGATCCTCTCAAAAACCTCAAAAGATAGGTGGTATTATTATTCCCACTTTACAGATGAGGAGACCAAGGCATAAAAAATTAAGTGAATTGCTCTGGGTTACACTGCTAGTAAATTTTCAAGGCTAGATTTTAACTTGGATCTTCCTGACAGCAAGTCTAGTGGCCTATCCCTATCCACTATATCATTTACCCGTAGAATATATTTTATACCAAATGTGATTGCAGCTTATGCAATTAGGAAACTTTTATATACACGCTCATGTATATACACATGTATGAACATATACATGTGTATATACACACATAAAATATTTATTGGATTCATATTTCCTAAAATAACTTTTGTACTTTCTATACAAAGTTTTAAAAATGAAAATGGGAACAGAAAAACATATTAAGATTTTATAAAAGATAGGAGAAAATTAGTTCATGTATGCTATGCAGACTATATAAAATATTCTCATTAAATCCTCCCTAAACCCTACTCCAATTATGTGGGGTTACTCTGGCATCTCAACTTAAAATGCACTTCACTGGCCTGAATGTGAAGAGTTCTTACTATGTATATTCATTAATGAAATGGTTTTGACTAAATAAATACCTGATTTTTAGACCCTAAGATACGCTGGGTTCCCTGCCTCAAGTAGGAACCAATTCCACTTAACTATGAAATAACAAAATTAATCTGACCAGTTTCTTAGGCATGTGAGCAAGTTGTAAAGGAGAAAGAAATAATGTTTTCTACTTAATGAGGATTGACCCTACTAACAACCAATAGGACACCATCAGAGATGAATTACTGTGGACTGTCTAACAAGGGGAAGTTTCTTAGGAGACGTGTCCAAGTTTTATGTGGAAGACTTGTTATATCAGATAATACTAAATGGAAAAGGTCAAGAAAAGACATAGAAGGGAGTATAGGTTCCTTGATGGAAGAAAATAATAGACCAGTGGCTAGAATACCTTGGCTTGAAGTATATAATTATCTTGATTCACTCTAAGAAGTTCTTTTTTTTGTTGTTCCTTTAGTTCTTTCATCTTATTTTCAAGTTCCTTCTGTTTCTCTGAGAAGGTAGCTTTAAGTTGTTCAATTAAGGCTTGAGCTCCACTCCAATTTTCTTCTGCCTCTTGAACCCTTTTTAGCCAATACAATTCTCTCTCTGGGTTTCCCATAGAACATAAAATGGAATCCTATTTATAAAAAAAAAATAATTTTATATAGTAGATTCATATAAATGGTTGGAATATAAAGAATGAGCATAAAACAACATAATGGATAATTTTTCACTTCAAAACAAATGCTAAATAATAATTATTTCTCAATCAGTTTTGGCATTTATTCTATTTTAGTAGTTTTTTTGAGAATATAAAAGTATGATGATTATTAATTCACTACTTACATCCTGATACTGTATATGGGAGTCTCTTTCTGGAGGAACTGGTATCTGAAGGTTATTAACAGGTGGTTTATTAGGAGTTGTTAGGCAAATTTCAGATTTGGTCACTGGTTTATTGGTCGCTCCAGATCTTATTAGCTTTGTTGCAAATAAAGTTCCTAATTTTTGCAAAAAGAAAAAAAAAACACTCACATCATTACCAAACACAAGGAAACATAAATATTTTCCCAATGTGTATTAATAAAATTTTGATACAGGTAAAATGAAAGTGGTGGTACAGCTAAAATGCTATAAGCACTGACTCCATGTGTATTTAACTTTTGGGAAAGATTATTTCAAAATCTCTGATTTTAAATTAAACTAGTTATAATTTAAAGCTCACTCAGAAATTTTGCTGTTGGAAACATGCACTGCCTGGAAATTATTATGGATGGTCAAATTTTCTCCATGCTTAAAAGAGGTTTCTATATAGAACAGTAAAGTATGGGTAGGCAAAAGTCTGGGTTGGAATTATGGACTATTCAAACTGGGAACTCAGTTATCTAGCCCCGAACTCCTTCAAAGTAGGAATCCTATTTATAATACTCATGATGCATTTATTCAGCTTCCATCTGAAGACATTTATGGGCAAGTAACTCAATACTTCCTAAGAAAATTTATGTTACTTTGGACAAAATTGTTAGAAAGTTTTCCTTATACTGAGACAAATTATATCTCTTTTTAACTGTAATTCATTGATCCTATTTAAAAGCCAAACAGAATAAGATGAACTCTTCTTTCATGCAAAAATTATTCAAACAATTGGAGATGCCTAGCAAGTTCTTTCTTTCCCAAACTGAAGATTCCCAGATCCTTTGATCAGCTGGCACTGTTGACAAACTAGCACCACAGTCACTTCTCACTATTCATGTCAATTCATGCCCCCAATGAGACACAATACTACAGATATTGTGTCACCCAGGAAGAGTATAACAGGATTATCTCCTTCTTTTCTCTGGCTATCATATTTCTGTTTGAGCAGCCTAAAATTTAGAATCAGTTCCAAGGCAGAAGAATGGTCAGGGTTGGGTAAATGAGGCTCACAATGCTAGGATGTGTCTGAGGTGAGATTTGAACCCAGGACCTCCTCTCTCCAAGCTGTCTATCCACTGAGCCACCTAAATGTCCCCAAATAGATGTTTTTTTTAAATGAAATTATTTCCAGTAATTTCTCTCCATCTTGTACTTGCTCAGTTAAATTTCTGATCCCAAGTGTTCTAGTCTACGAAGGCCTTTTTGGATATGTTTTCTGAATTTCACTGTATTAAGCATCCCCCATTCAATACTATCATCTGCAAATTTGCTAAATATTTATATTTTTTATTCAAAGCAAAAAAATCATAGATTAGAGAGATGGAAGGGACACTTAAAAGGCCCCAGATTACATTTTTTCATTTTATGGATGAAAAAAGTGATACATAGAAAATTAAATAATTTGATGTTGGTCCTATAGCTACTAAGTGTATAGAATGGGATCTGAACTCAGGTGTGACTCTAAGTTCAGTGCTCTATACCAGTGATGGGCAAACTGTGGCCCCCTGAAATGTTCTATCTGGCTAGGAGACATCATTCCTAATCTGACAAATACAATGAGTAGGATACAATACAATGAAATTTAGAAAGAGTTGCCTTAGAAACTTTGTATAGTTGTTTGCAAGTTGTCTCCTCCATTAGAAGAGTAGGGATTATCTTTAACTGCTTTCTGTATTTCCAGTGCTTGGCATGTAGTAGATGCTTAGTAAGTATTTACTGACTGATATACTGACAATAAGCTCAGACAGTTTATAAGGATATCATGAAGGATTTAGCCAAATCCTTGGTTGACAACTGAGTAATTAATGTATGCATATAGCACTTCCTTACACTCATAGTCTAGAAAAGACATGAAGTTAGTATAGAATATCTAATGCTTCTAATATACCTATAAAGATTTTTTCTTAAATGTTTACAAACTATTTCTTAGAAAATAAGAAGAAAAATAAATTTATAGTTTGACAAATATTAAGTAGTTTAGATTACATTCTTTCAAAGCATAATTTATATAAACAAAATGTATATAGAAATATAAAAATTATCATTCAAACTATATTGCAGGCTTCCATAAAATAGCTTAAATTTATTTTTTAAAGTAATGTTCTAGTCATTTGTAAGGGTTAAATTGTTAAACTTGTATCATAGTGTTAAGATGTTAAACTTGCATAAGTTTTAAATAGTTAAAATATCAAACGAACATCTACTAAACCAGAAATACAATACATTGTCAAGAGAAGCCATCAGAGGAAATATTACTCAGAGAAAGGAATGTTCCTTACCACTATAATTTAACAGTTAATATAAATAACAATATTATTTAACACTATTATATAACAGGAATAAATGAGGACAATGGAAACATGTTGGAAAATTTGGATCAGTGTAAATGAAATGAGAGAAGCCCAAGTTTTGTTGAATAAACTATAGCCTTACGCTTATATGTTGTAAATAATGTCTTTGAGAAAAAAAATGGTAGATAGTGGGAAGGGTAAGGAGGGGAATAACTATTTGTTAAGTGCTTACTGTGGGAAAAAGCACTTTACAAACATCATCTCATTTATTCTGCACAACAACTTGAGAGGTAGGTTCTATTATTATCCCCATTTTACAGATGAGGAAACTGAGGCAACCAATTGTTAACAGACTTACTTAGGGTCACACAGCTAGGAAGTTAACATCTAATCAGTTAACAAATTTTGTTGCTTCTATCTCTATAATATCTCTCACATCTGACTCTTTCCCTTCATCATTATAGCTGTATCTTGGTTTAGGTCCTTATCACCTCTCATCTGGCCCACTGCTATGGCTTCCTGCAATTGCTCTCCTAGTCTCAATTTTCCAGGCTTATTACATATCCTTTATGTATTTTATAATTCCAGCTGAACTACCCTTCTTGCTGTTCTTCACATGGATGATGTGTTCCATATAGGTCAAGAGCCTCTTAGAATTCCTTATGATTTTCAAGACTAAGCTCAAGCTCTTTATTCTGCATGAAGCTTTACTGATGCCTAGTTTCCAATGCCTCCTCCTTCCAAAACTATCTTGTATTTTATTGTGTACACCAGTGGTTACCAAACTTTTTTGGCCTACCGCCCCCTTTTCAGAAAAAATATTACTTAGCGCCCCCTGTCACATACTATCACCACCCCCTTACAGTTATTCACTGCCCCCAAATGCACCTGTGGCTATCACCGCCCCCCTGGATCGCTGCAGCACCCACAAGGGGGTGGTGGCACCCACTTTGGGAATCACTGGCGTACACATTTATGTTCATATCATCTCTCCTGATAGAAATGTAAGCTCTCTGTAGGGAAGGACCATTTCATATTTGTCTTAGCATGTGGAGTGCCTCATATAGTGTTTCGCATTTAGAAACATTTAATAAATGCTCATTAGTTGATTTAATTTAGTACATAATTATAAGCAAAATAAGCTAAATTTAAAGAGTGTCTTTTTTTACTTTGAAAGGCAACAGAAATTTGTAAGTACAAATTATTAAAGTAGAACCAATTACCTTTTTGCCTAATTTTATATGGAGGAGATTTGGATTTTAAATTTTCCTTTTTTATAATGTCCTTTGATGTTTTCTTTTCAGTAGCAGATGTTTTAAATGGTGAATATGTTTTGCCGTATCCTGAACTTCTGACAGATGCATAGGGTCCACTTTGTGATTTTCTCTTAAGTAAAGCAGGTGTACTTGTTGGCCTCTTGTATAGTGTCTGTTTATTGATAACAGGATTGATATCATCCTCCCCAGAACTCAGCTGAGGTAACTGAGGTTTGATGGCCTGTACAGAATAAGAATTTAAAAGAAGCACATATTACTTAAATATTTGGAATTGAACTGTAATACGGGAGTAAATGAAGTAAAAACATGGTTAAGTCAGTGATATTAAAAGATGCGTTTTTAAGATGAGAGAATCTAAGAAGGGCTACAAAGGGCTCTCAAAGTACCTTATTGAATCCTTATCATTCTCATACCTATCTATAAAGTGAGTACCTTAAATAAAGCCTTTCATAGAAATTATCACCTTCACTGACCAATCAAGATGAAGAAACTGGGGCAGATTTAGCTTTAACCCAACTAAACACATTTCCCCACCTGTCCAGCCTATTCATTTGTACTCCTGTGAAATGTCACTTTCATGTACTTCTGCAAACCTTAATGAGGCTGAATGAGCAATTATGGAAACGTAATTTTTCATACTTTATAAAATCCAGATAGATGTCCATAGCAGAAAAGATGCAAATTATGAGCAAAAATAGGGTTTTGGTTTTGAAAATATAGAATAACAATGACCATTATATCTAATTTTGTTTACTAGTCAAATTCTATGTTCAATTTCTCAAGTAAGCAATATATTTTTGGCACATTGTAAGCACAGTCATACCCATACCATTGATTAGGTTAGAAGATTCTGCTAAACTCTAATACATGGGAGCTATTTTTGAGCCCAACAAATTTATTTTCTAACAAATTTATCACTTGTTATAGGTAAAGATTTATGGTTTCTTACATCTTTCAATCAAGTAAGTGTTATTAGCAACTTACATAGGATCAGGTGATTTTTGAACTGAAAAGGGCCTCAGAAACCACTTAAGTCAAATCTTCAATTTACAGATGAGGAGGGACTGAGGTTAAACTTGGAAGTGACATATAACCAAATTAATATTACACAGATCACACAGATAATCCATAGCACTGCTGGGATACAAGAAAGTCCAATCTTTCTGATTCTACATCCAATGTTCTTTCCAGGACAACAAACTTTATTCAATTAATTCAGCTAACAGGTCAAATATATTACTTGTAACATCTATAATTTATCTGCCTAAAAATTTTAATGATCTGAAATAATACTTACTTGATTAATTTTGTTACCATGAAATAAGGCTGAAGCCTCTTTGGCTAGTTTTTTTCTTAATAGATCAAGTTGTGCTTTATCTATATGTTCTTCAGTAGAAGTTACTTTTGGCAAACTACTTTCACTAATATTGTATGTAGCCTTTTGCAAAAATATATTCTTCTCATTCATTTCAATAAGCTGGTCCAAATGCTGCTGCTGTTCTTGAGATATTACAGGAGGTTGTTTCTTTAGAGGAAGAGGACTAACAAATTCAGTTGTCTTACTTTCAATCGTTTTTTTCATGCTATAAAAGATGCAAAGAACACTTGATTGCACAAACGTTACTTTTATTGGCCCTACCAAAATTTAGCTCAAGTCTTTTTTTTTAAAACCCTTACTTTCTGCATCATAATCAATATTACATATTGGTTCCAAGACAGAAAAGTAGTAAGGGCTAGTTAATGGGAGTTAAATGACTTGCCCAGGGTCACACAGGTAGGAAGTGTCTGAGGTCAGATTTGAAACTAGGACCTCCCAACTCCAAGCCTGGTTCTCAGTCCACTGAGCTACACAGCTGCCCCCTCAAATCTTTTAATTTTATTACTTCTTCAAAATTAAAAAAAATATTTCTTTTAATGAAGGCACTTAGATACTGTCATATAATTCTTTAATTCATTCACTCTTTTTATTCTGTCATTCAACAAGTATCTTTTAGCCCACCAGCTATGTAGTAGGTAGGCATTAAAGATTTAAAGAAATATTTTTACTTTGGTGTATCTTTTAAATAATGACCAAAGCCAGCAAGATTTATATTATTTTATGTAAAAAAACATACACATATCCTACATCTGTACTACGCAGTTTCCTTCCTTCAAAGTTAATATATAATATTCAAGTAGATGATTTTATCAAACAGAGTAAGAAGTTATTATTTTTTATTGTGACATTACTCCCTCCTGGTTCACCTATTGTCTATTCACTTCTTCTTAGACTCCTTTACTAACTGATTATTTACAGCATGGTTTCTAATAGAATATTATGTAATGTACTATCCTGGGTCTTCTTTTCTCTATACCCTTCTTTCTGTACATATGCAGACCTAATTTCTCCCCTAAGCTTCCACTCTGTATCATCAATTGCTGATTGGATGTTTCAAAATGGATGTCACAGAGATAACTGTGTCTAAAACTAAATTTTCTCTTTCCCACTAATCCCTCCCCTCTTCCAAATTTCCCTATTTCCATTGAAGGTGTCACCATCTTACAGTCTTTGGTTCATAATTTCAACATTATCCTTGACTTCTCCCTCACTAATCCCATCTAACCACTTAGGTGTCAAATCTTGCCATTCCTACCTTTATAATATCTCTGCATTTGGCCTCTTCATTTCACTCATATAGGTACTACTTGAGTTCAAACTATTATGATCTCTTGCTGAGATAACTGCAACTTCTTATTTTAGATCTTTGTGTCTCAAGTCACTCACCAGGCCAATCCATTCTATATTATGTAGCTAAAATAATATTATTTAATTACGGATTGACTATGTTTCTCCTGTACTTAACCAATCTCAGTGGCTTCCTATTGCCTTTAGAATAGAATATAAGTTTCTCAGTTTAGCTTTTAAAGCCTTAAAGCCTTATACAACATGGCCTCAATTTACCTTTCCAGGCTCAATAGACATTACCCTCCTCTTGCATATTAAAAGCCGGCTAAAAAGGCCTTCTCTCTGTTCCTCATAACATTCCAGATTTTATATCTGTGCCTTTACACTGACCACTCCCCCCCCCCCCACATGGAATAGGCTCCCTTCTTATCTGAGCCTCAAAGTATTCTTTCCTTCAATTATGATAAAGTTTAGGAACCATCTGTGACATTAAGATTTTACTAATCTCCCCAAATGCTAGTGCCCTCCCTCCATATTGCCTATTTTGTATATTTATGTCTGTATTTATTAACTTTGAGCTATATTTTTAATATTTGTGTGTATGTTTATTAATGCTATGTTTCATATATTTTTATATATACTTGTTGTCCCCTCCATTGGAATGCAAGCTCCTCATGAAGAGAGATGGTTTTGTTCTTTGTCCTTATTTCCTGTTTGCCTAGCCTAGTGAAGGGCAAACAGTAGAAATTTAATAAACACTTGTTGATTAATTATGGCATTTACAATTTACAGCAATTAGAAAAAATTAATCATAGCACATGACAGTATTCTACTCTAAAAAAAACTTGCTATGGTTCTGAACTATAATTATTTCTATTTTTCAAAATGCTTTGACCTGATATGACAAATGAAGTAAGAAATCAAAATTTAAAATACAGGGAAAACAACATTTAGAAAATTTTTGGAAATGTGGCCACAAATCAGTCCTATTATAGATATCCCTATTAAATCTACTAGTACTTATTTTACCTGATTTAGGCAATAAATAACTAAGCAAAATTCCTAATTATCAGACGTTTTGATATCTAGTAAAGATAAATCTTGGGATATCAAAGCACATAAAAATCTAACTGATTTTGAACTTGATAATAGTAGTATAAAATTATCATAAGTAGATATACTCTTAGATCAGAGTAAATAGCTTTAGAATTTTCCATGGCCTTTATTTAAAAAACAG
This sequence comes from Gracilinanus agilis, assembly GCF_016433145.1. NCBI lineage: Eukaryota > Metazoa > Chordata > Mammalia > Didelphimorphia > Didelphidae > Gracilinanus > Gracilinanus agilis. The sequence goes on from NC_058133.1 coordinate 327,004,688, forward strand.
AACATGTTCCTAGAAACTGATACCTGACAGGCTGCCCGCCAAAAAAGTTCCCATGTAGTGAATCCATTCTAATGGGCTTCATCAGCTCCTCTACAGTAGGAAGGTCTAGAAGAATAAAATAATTATATGAAGTGCTAAAAGTAAAAATCAGTTCTGAGAGAATATAGAATTAAAATTACATTTTCTTGAAATGGTTTTCTAGCATAATATAAATGATATCTTTAAACTATAGAGAAGAATGTCTTTCTGTACCATAAACAGGTGTTCCTTTAACTATAAACAAAAGTCAACTCTATACACTGATTCAAATATATACTATCTTCTATGTCATAGGTTAAGATTATGTAAAAGATATAATTTTATTCAATCAGTAAAAATTTTTAAAATTTAAATTTTATTATTATTCAAGATTTGAGAAATTGGCATTTTACCCTATTGATGACTATAACTTTAGCTAAGCCCAAGATGCTTAGCACTGATTTAAGTTAATTCCTTAAATAAGAGCAAAGAAACAATAAAAGATACAGTTGTTACTATTAATAAAGTGCATGATAATGTACATAATAATAATGTAAATTATATTAAATATCATCTCAAAGTCTGCTATAACAACAAAGGGCTCTCAATGCTTAAAAGCTGTATTTCTAATATCCTAGAAGCATAAGTGACAGCACTTATATTGGTGGTAGGTGTTCTACCAAATAAAGCAATAATCACATCACATTGCTATTAGCATCTTACCAGATTCAGGAGTAGAGATGTTTTTTGAGTACTCATCCATTTCCTGAGGGACCTCCTGCATTAAGCTCTTACTGCTTTCAATTTTTGGTTCATCTGTGTCTCCCAAAGACTGATCAATATGATGGTAAGCCTGATGCAGAGCTTCCAGCTCACTGTTGCTCTGACCATAAGACACACCTGGTGCAAATGTAATTTCAATGTAATTTCACTAGAAATCTATTGTAAACAGAACATTATTACTTAAAATCTTTTGGGAGTTCAATAAAGACATGCTGTTACATTTTGTACACATACATTTCAAGGGGCGGATGATGATTTTATGGAGTTTCCAAATGTAACTTTCAATTTTCCATATTCAGTGCTCATGGTTTCATGTTAAATTTAAAATATGGATTTCAAAAGGCCCGTCTTTTAATAAAAATATTAAAATTTTGGAGCAAGCTCCCATGGTAGAACAGAAAGAATAGTGGATTTACATGATATGCATTCAAATCCTTGTTCTGTGACCTACTGTGTGACCTTAGGAAAAGTCACCTCAGTGTCCTCTGGGGCTCAGACGTCTGAAAAGAGGGGGGTGACATGAGAATGTACTTGAAGGCTCTTTCAATCTGTGAATTTATTATTTTAGGGTTGTGGCCCATCTTTAGATAGCCAGTACATATTGCTAGTAAACATATTAATCTCTCTGTAGTAGCAAGCAGAGAGAGAATGAGGGAAGGTATTGGCATGACCCTCATTATATGATAAAAAGATGGGAGTAGTGGTAATGACAATGGAAATAATATAACAAAATAATAGTAAGAATTGAAATTTTTATAGTTTTAAGATTTACAAAAATTCATTTTGAGTACATTAACTCATGAAATCCTCAAGATACTCTCATGAGGTATTATCCCTATTTTAGGGGGAAAATACTGAAATTTGGAGAGGCTAAATGATTTATCCAAAGTCAGAACAGTGGAAAGTTCTGGAATCAATAGTTAAACTCAGGTCTCTCCTGACTCCATATCCAGTTCTTTTCCCACCATAACACAGGCTCATAAATCTTGCAAATGTGGGCCAAACTCTTATATAGAGGCCTGACTCAATGGGTTCTTATTGTGAAAGAACCTAAGGTAAACAATTTGTTTTTGCAGACTCACAGAGACTTAGGCAAAAGGCAACAGTTCTAAATTTGAAAGATAGTATTCTAACACCTATCATAAGGCCTTTCATGCCTTCTCTGAAGTTTTTTGCACTCTCTCTTTTTTGAAGTTATTTGGTATTCATTTATATATACACTTGATATTTACCTGGCTGTGTACATGGAGATGACTATTTTTTCTTTTTATCACCAGGACAATGCATATAGTATGTACTTAATAAATGTTTATTGATAAGACATGATGGAATATGTAGAATGAGACATACATTTTGGGACATAGCTAATATGGAATATCTTTTTTTTTTTTCAGGAAAAGGAGAAGAGGGAGAGAGAGAGAAAAAATGCTTGAAAACAAAACAAAAAAAAACCCCAAAACAAATGTCTGTGGAACTGAATTGGATCCAGCTAAGTTGTTATATTTGATAAAAAATAATATGTTGAAGTCATGTGAATAAAGGTAAACATTGGCAAATCTCTCTTACTCTTTCCCTGTAGAGAATATTTTCCTCTATCTTCAACAGTATGCTTTTTCTCAAGAGGGAACTGAGGAAGTTGATGGGGCTCTGATACTTTTCTTGTTTATAATGTGATAGATTTATCATGGTTATTTGTGTATGTGTCCTACTTCTCCATTAGAATGTGAACTCTGAAGAGCTGGGATGATGTCTTATTTGATCCCTTAGAGTAAGTTACTCTGTGTACGTACAGTACTCTGAAAATAGTGACTTGATATAATTTAGTTGAGGTTGAAGTTAATGAAATTCTCATTCTTCACTAAAGAAGATCAAGTATCCAAATAATGGAGGCAAAATATCAGTCTCAACCCGGCCTCAGCCACTTCCCAGCTGTGTGACCCTGGGCAAGTCACTTGACCCCCATTGCCCACCCTTACCACTCTTCCACCTATGAGACAATACACCGAAATTAATGGTTTATAAAAAAAAAATATCAGTCTCAGAAAAAGTATCTGTGAGACTGATACACTGGTACAATCGAACATAATGGACTTCTCTACTAGCAGCAATGCAAGGATCCAGAGCAAGGCTGAGGGACTTACGAGAAAGAAAACTGGCCACATTCAGAGGAAGAGCTGTGGGAATAGAAACACAGAAGAAAAACAACTGCTTGAACACATGGGCTGATGGGGATAATATTGGGGATGTAGACACTAAACGATAACTAGTCCAACTATCAATAATATGGAATTAGATCTTAATCAATGATACATGTAAAACCCAGTGGAATTGTGCGTCAGCTAAAGTGGTCTTGTGGGAGAGGGAAAGAACATGAAACATGTAACTATGGGAAAATAGTCAAAATTAAAAATTAAAAAAAAAGTATCTATACTTTCAGGTATGAATGTAGAACCCTCCTTTATGTACCATCCAGCTCTCTGATGAAATTCTTTCCACCATTTCTGGGCAATTCTTTAATGGCAAGAGATAACAGAATAGCCATACCCATTATGTCTACTGACCTGTGGATAACTAATAACTTTTAATTCTTCAGTGATGGTTTCATATCTTGTAACTAGACAGCAAAACCAGAGGAGTCTTTATGTTAAAAAAAAAGATAGGCCTTTATTTCAAGGAATTAAAATTTCCCCAAATGCAATCTAGTCTATTCTCTTCCTATTCACTTTTGAACCTATTTCACTGTCCTGTTAATGTCTATTAAAGATAGATACCAATTCTATGGGTTATCCATTGAAGCAGTGACCTCTTTGGACAACAGACATTATTTATCCACTTGGTTTTTCCTATGCAATGGTCAGGTCTGGCTCTTTTGAATAATGATGAATCTCAGTTTGGAGGCTTCTGCAGTATCTAGGGCTTGATACAATCATAAAGTCACTCACAAAGAGTAGAATCTGGAGGATCTTCACCATGTATAAGGGATCCCTCCTTCACATAAGACTTTGCCTAGACATTTTCTACAGCAATGACAAATACCTCTGATGAACAGATATGTCTCCCCTTTACTCTGTATTTGATATTAAAAATCAGCTATAGAACTTTGTTTCTCAGTTAAATCTTTCAAGAAATATTCTATAAATTGAAACTTAAGAATGGGTGACACCTTGCTGAAAAAACAAAAATCCTTGAAGGCAATGTTTTGCTTTATTGAATTAAATTCTTTTTTCTATAAGTCAATTAACAATAAGCACAGTGTGAAGAGAGAATGAATTCTTGGCATAAGGAACAGACAAGCTGTGCATGGAGACTAGAGATGGAATGTTATATGGTATTTGAGAGACAGCAAGTAAGCTAGTTTGGCAGGACTGCAGTGTGTATGAAGGGGTATAACATGCAATGGAGTTTGGAAAGGGAGTCTGAAGCCAGATTGTAAAAGATCTTTAAAATTCCAAATAGAGTAGTCTCTGTTTGAACCTAGAAGCAATGGGGAAATTGGAACAAGGAAGTGACACTTTGTGACATTATTTTGGATGGGCTTTAAGCCCAACTGCCTAGTCCTAACTGCTCTTCTGCCTTAGTGTCAACACTAAGGGCTTTAAAAATAAAGTATGCCCTATAATGATGTGTTCTGATGTAGACCTATTCCCTTCTTATAACCTCATCATGAAGAAAACAAGGTAAAAATGGTAGTGAGCTAAGGTAAACTGCTTTGAGGCTATAAATGAGACTGATTTTTGGGTATATTAGCTTTGAAAATAGTTTCTTGTAAGAGGAGTCCCAGAAATGTTTTGGGCAAGGTCATTAGTTTTAAAGACAACACATCAGAGCGATTAAATTCTACCATGTCTGTAAATGAAAAATTTCAATACCACAGGGCGAACTTTCAACCAATATTTTAAAACAATGTTTATAAAATCTACCGCAATCTCCTAAAGCAATATGCAAGATATGGTGTAAAGAGAAAAAATGCTTGATACTGTAGCTTCAGAATTAAACTCAACTCTACAGATACACCTTTGAATTTGGCCACCATTCAAACATTGGTTTTGAGGCTTTCTGACATAGTTAAACAACCATCTAGAAATTCCATTAAAAATAACTGTAAACAATATAAAATACCTGGGGGTATATTTACCCAAACCCAGCAATTATATGAACATAACTACAAAACACTTTCCACACAAATAAAGTCAGGCCTAAACAACTGGAAAAACACTAACTATTCATGGATAGGCTGAGCCAATATAATAATAAGGATAATGCTACCTAAATTAATTTACCTATTCAGAGCCATACTAATCAAATTACCCCAATATTACTTCCTTGAACTAGAAAAAATATCAAAATTCATTTGGAAGAATGAAAGGAACAAAAGAACAAATAATTACCAAAACAATCTGGTACTAGCTAAGAAATAAAGCAGTAGATTAATTTAATAGATTAGGTAACCAAAACAGCAATTAATGCTCATAGAAACTTAGTGATTGATAAACCTAAAATTCAAGTTTTGGGGGAAAGAACTCACTATTTGAAAAAAAACAACTACTGGGAAAACTGTAAGTAGGCATAGTGCAACATTTCACACTATACACCAGGATAAAGTCAAAATGGATACTTGATCTACAAGGGTGACACCATAAATAAATTTAGGGAGCATCAAAAAGCAAAAAGCATTTTACCTGTCACACTTATGGATAAGGGAAGAATTTATGACCAAATAAAACAGAGAGAATATTACAAAAATGAAATGGATAATTTTGATTATGTTAAATCAGAAAGGTTTTGTACAAACAAAACAAAATGCCACCAAGATTGGAAGGAACACAACAAATTTGAGAAAAAAATTTTATAACAATTATTTCTGACAAAATCCTCACTTCTCAAATATATAGAGAACTGAGTAAAATTTATGATAATACAAAGCATTCACCAATTAAAATACAGTCAAAGGTTATGGACAAGTAGTTCTCAGAAGACAAAATTAAAACTATTTACAATCATGAAAAAAATGCTTCAAATCACTATTGATTTGAAATTAAAGCAGCTCTAAGATACTGCCTCACACCAGTATGATTGGTTAACATGAACAAAAAGGAAAATGATAAATGTTGGAAGGGATGTAGAAAAATTGGGACATTGATATATTGTTGGTAGAATTGAAGAGCATATTTCTATATTGCTCATGTTGTGATAGAAGACATATATCAAACACAATTTCTCTTGAAGGAAACAAAGTCAAAGACGGCATGCTTCGATCTGTCTCAGACTCCAGCAATTCCTTCCACTGCTGTGGATAGCATTTCCATCATGAGCTCCCTTGGGGTTATCCTGGAAACTTGTTTTGCTTATAATGGTTTAATCTTTCAGAATTGATCACCATATAATGCTTTCAATGCTGTATACATTGTTCTCCTGATATTGCTCACTTCACTTTTCATCAGTTCATATAAGTCTTTCTGGGTTTTTTGGAACTCATTCTGTCTGTTATTTCTTGTGGCACAGTAGTATTCTTTAACTCATTCATCCATTTTCCAAGTGACAGACAACCCCTCAGTTTCCAATTCTTTTCCTCTACAAAAAGAACTGCTAAAAATATTTTAGCACAGGTAGGTCCTTTTCCTTTATCTCTGACATCTTTGGTTTACAGACTCAGTAGTGGTATCAAAGAGTATGCACAATTTGATGTGATGTGTCTTCTGTCATGACAAGGGGAATATAGAAATATGTATTGTAAGAAAGTACTGATATAACCTATATCTGACTAGATATTGCCTCAGGTGGTGGGGAAAGGGAAGGAGGGAGAAAATCTGAATCCTAAAATGCCAAAAACAATTCTCAAAAATTATTTCTACATATAACTGAAAAAATAAATTAAGTAAAATAAAAGAAGCATGTAGAGCGACCCAGAAACACAGACCCTTAAAAGTTAAACTTAACCCAGTAATAATATAGGTTAGAAAGCAATATTCAATTGCTGCTGGGGTAGTAACACCAAAATTATAGCCTACTTAATTGATAGCAGACTTGTGAAATGGTGGGATGGCAAACTTTAAAAAAATATTACCTTTTAAAGGAATAGTTCTAGTTTCTTCTTATGTTCACCCATCTTCATCTACTGTGTGTACAAAGAACCATCAATGGGTATATAATGTCATTCAAAATGCCTCCCCAAGGAAGGTTCCTCTGAGATAAACTAGGCTTGGTTGTCTTTCACTGTTGGGGCCCTCAAGTCATCCCTGTACTAAAGGCTTTATGAGGTTCCCCTATAGTCAAACATAATTACACTGGGCCTTTTAGAACCAATTTCTAGGGTCCATTGCTGACACTAAGGAACTTATCAGAATTAGCCAGTCAGTGTTGAAAGCAATAGGCCCTTTTATATGGTATTTTTAAGGAAAAAATTTTTGACTATATTGGTCCCAGGGGAACAGAAGGTAGGGAAGTTTATATAAGTGAAGTATACAAAGCCACTTTAATAGGTACCTTACACTGGGGCTGCCTGCACTTATAAACCCCCATACAAGTACAGCCACCAAGTCTACAATCGCCTTGTTTTAGAAACTTTTAAGGCAAGAGGCCTTAAAGGAAGAGGCAGAGAAGATTATACAACCAGGGATGTCACTTCCGAGTGTCAGACATGATGGTCTTCAAATAGTTGGCAGGTAAAGGAAATCAACAGGGTCCATGCTTCAGAACATCTAAGGGACTTCAGGGATCATGGAAGCTTCAGGATTGGAGTGGCTTTGCTATATTATAGGGAGGGGAGGAGTCCTGTTCAAGCAGGTTTCATTGGTGTCCTATCTCTGGGGTCAAAGGTAGAGATTGAAATCAGCAAGGAATTTGGAAGTTTCCAGCCTACAGTGTTCCAAATATAGAAGTTTCTAGTTATAGGAGTTCCAGAGAAGGGAAGAAGATAGAAAGGAAGATGTATAGACAGGGAACAAATAGGCAGAGAAAGTCTAGATTAGAAAAAAATGTTTATGTTTAAACCATGAAACTTCCTACTTTCTTGATCTGTTTATATGTTGGGACCTAGCAACTCTAAAGTCCTTGCCTCACAATATGGAAAATTTAAAATGAGAATAAGAAGGTGGCTGAAGATGACATTAGGATGCACTGAATACTGGCTTTTGATTTCAGATGATGTGAGTTCATGCCTAGTATCTGGCCAAGACTGGTTGTGTGTCATTCTGATTTCCTTCTGCCAAGAAACTCTTAAGATTTGGAATTGCCAACGTGCATCAGAAATGGCCCTACACCAAGAAATCATGGACCTGGACAATAAAAAAGGGAAGTGCAGGCAGCAAAATAGATGTCTCTGGATCATTTTCTCAAGATACCTTCAAAGTAAAGATACTTGTCAAAATCCAACCTTTATGAATTTTGTGACCTTGACTGACAGTCATAAGCTAAAGAAAAAAATAAGGTAAGGATTATGAAGACATGAACTTTGTATATAGCAGGCCATATTTATTTGTTTTCTTTTGTTGTTGTCGGAACAGAAAGGATCTATAATTTAATTATTCTAGGAAACTCCCAGTGTGAAATCCTCTCCGCTGACACAGTTTAGTAACTCATCTGTAATTTCAATCTTAGAGAGTTGCATGGGGAACTCAGTGGTTAAATAATTTGTCCAAGGTGACATAGCCAAGATATGTCAGAAACAATGCTTGATCCCAAGAAGAAATGATATCAAGGTTGGCTGTCTCATAGCATGTTGGTCATGAAATTGTGCCCCATTAAATATGATTTAAAGTATAAAGTTATTGTATAGCCTCGACTCATATAGGGTTTAGAAAACTTTATCCTGTACAGTGTATAGGTACATTATTTATGATTGTTAGTATTTGGTTATTTATATTTTTAAAAACACAATATAATGGGTATCATATTACTTGCCTTTTCAATGGGAGGCAGAGGGGCTTGAGAGGAGAGAATTCAGCACCTCAAAATGTTTTTTAAATGAATGTTTTAATAAACATTTTTAAAAAGGAGAGGGTTATCATAAAATCAAAAGAACATAAGATTCTTATTCGAGGACAGATTCGACAGTCTTCATTTGATTTATACCACTAATTGCAGAGAGTAAATCTACTATGAGTATGAGATCTAGGCATATATATTTTTCCTAAATAATTTTCATATTCTCAATAAAATTGTAAATTGTAAAAATGATACATTATTTTACTAAAACAACAAGGCATTCTAAATAAAAGATTTTTTAAAACTGTATTTTTGATTTTTAGTACTATCATTTCCTTCCCTATGGAGAAATAAAAGCTACTCTGTACTGAGTTGAATTGATTAATCTGCTTGCTACTACTTTAAGTGGTTACTGAAATAACATAAAAGAACCAGATTACCAAATAATCTAACAAAAATTATGCTCTCTAATTTTATGCCAAAGGTTTTAAAGCTTAGGACAGAATTCAATTCAGTTTAACATTTACCAAGAATCTTATTAAGTGACCGCAACATTACTGAGGGTATTAAAACAAATAAAAAATACAGCCTTGTCCTCAAGAAACTTATATTCTATTGAAGCTTGAAAATGTACACAGATATTTGACATAACATTAGAGGAGAGTGCTAACAACTGTACAACTTGAGTCCTATATGAAGATAAGGTTTTGGGGTGCAGTAGGAGGTGGGGGAAGGGAGGGGGTTTAGGTATGTTTAAAGGCACAGAGATTATGAGGTGGAAATGGTGAGTTTGGAGAACAGAAAGAAGGTAAGTTTGCTTGGGATATAAAATCTGTGAAAGGTAGTAATGTGAAAAAATCCAAAAGTAGGTGGGATCCAGACTAAAATTAGCTATAAACTCCAAGAGTTAATCTTAGAGGCAAAAGGAAACAGAAGGCTTCTGAGCAGAGGAATTACATGGTATCATAATCAGTGCCTTAGGAAGATTATTTTAGCAGCTATGTGGAGGATAGAATGGAAAGGGGAGAAAATATAAGAAACTCAATCAGGAAGCTATCGAAGTAGCTTAAGAGACTAAGAGGGTGGCTGTATTAGTAGAGAGAAGAGGGCAAATAAGAAACATATTGCAGTCGAATCAGCCATATCTACCAACTACTGGATGGATATGGGTGTTTAAGAAGGAACTGTCCATGATGATCACAAAGCTGTAAACTTTTAATGCCTGGTAGGCTCATGGTACCCCTTCACAGAAATAGGCAAGTCTGGAGGAGGGGTAGTTTTAAGGAAAAATGATGACGAGTTTGATTTTGGACAAAATGAATTTGAAAGATAGTAACAGGACTTGGAGGTGAGAGCTGTCTACCAAAGAGGGTACTGAGTTCAGGAGAGAGATTAGAAGAGTACAGGAGTCTGAGGAAAAGGGGTTGAAGAAAAAGGATGACACAAGGCAATCAATGCTATCTTTCTATGATCATCAGCTTTCTCCAAAGTTACTAATGATCTCTTAATATCTAAATCAAATGGCTTTTTTTCAGTCCTCAACCTTTTTGACATCTTTACAGACCTTGACAGTGCTGATCACCCTCTTCTTTCGGATTCTCTCTTCTCTCTAGGATTTTATTAAAATGCTCTTTCTGTTTTCCTCCTACCTGCCTAACCAATCCTTTTCTGTCTTCTTCACTGGCTCTTCACCAATATCACACTTGTTAGCTAGGAGTATCTCCCAAGGCTCTGTCCTGGGCCCTCTTCCATTATATTATTTAACTTGGTGATCTCATCCATTCCCATGGTTTCAATTATCATGTCTATTCACATGACTCAGATGTACTTATTTAACTTTAACTTCTTTTCTGAAATCTGTAGTGAAAATTTTATTAGTAGAAACAATAATAAGAGAAATAAGGTCTCCAAGAAATAGGTTTATTGAGAGAGGGCCAGTCTCACAATAAAGCTGAACCCTGGACACCAAACCTTAGGAGATGGCCTTTTTTATCTGATGATCTGTGTCAGGTCAAGACAAATATGGGATACAGCTAGAATCAGAACAGTATGAATATACAGCCTCCAGATGGGCATGACTTAAATAATGACGCAGATGCTGAATAAGCTGGAAAGTACAGAATTATCATTTATGGGTGGTACTCAGTAGCTATTCTTAGGCCTGGCCTTTACAAGGCCCCTGCAATTCTTGGAAAATAAGGGAATAGGGTCTTATATATGAACCGTTCCTATGGATGTCAGGAGCAAGTCACCTAAGCTGGTAGCAAATCTAGGTCAGTTCACCTTTAGGGATAAACATCCCTTGTCTAACTATTTATGTAATTGCACCTCCTGTGATTAATCATCTATCCCATCAGGATATGGTGGACTTGGTAGGAACATTTGGGCTACAGGCCTAAGGTCACGGTGCCTGCCAGCAAGATTTAATACTACCCTAAGCTACATTTTTCTTAGCTAATGCTTCTAAATCATATAAGGCTAACTATATTACTTAACTATTATTCAAAACGAATGATTGTATTCTAAAAATAATCATAAAAGCTAGGCTTCACATTCACAAATCCAGGCTCATATTACCCATATGTCTTTTAGACATCTTAAACTCAGCATTTCCAAAACTGAACTAATTATCTTTCTTCCAAAACACTCCCCTCTTCTTAAATTCCCTATCGCTACTGAGGTTACCACCATTCTTCTCAATAACCTAGGCGCACAATCTAGGTATTGCTTTTAATTCTTCACTCCCTCACCTACCTTATCCAATCAGTGGTCAAGCTGTTCCTATCTTTCATATCTGCCACCCCTCTTTCATCCAAAACTACTAGCACCCTAGTAAGGTTTATCACCTCCAGCATAGACTACTGCAAAAGCTTGCTGGTTGGTTTCCCTGCTTAAGATCTCTTCTCACTTCAGTCCAGCTTCCATTTAGCTATCAAATTCATCTTCCTTAAGTGCAGATCTAACTCTCTCCATTCAATTCGATAAACTCCAATGGTTCTTTATCACCTCCAAAATCAAGTATAAAATTCTATTCAACTTTCAAAGTCCTTCTTAACCTAGCTCCTTCCTACCTTGCCAATCTTCTTACACTTTAATTATCCCCAGCCTCTCCCTGTCTACATATTCCTCAGTCCAATGGCACTGAGCTTCTTGCTGTTCCTATAAACAAGGCATTCCATTTCCCAAATCTGGGCATTTTCTCCAGCTGTCTCCCATTCCTGGAAGGCTCTCTCGCCTCATCTCTGCCTCCAGACTTCCCTGGTTTCCTTCTGCTCCCATTTAAAATTCTACCTTCTATAGATAGACTTTATCAATCTTAAATTTAGTGCTAACTTTCCACTGATTAAATTTCATAGGTTTCTGGCACATAGTTTGTTTGTACATAGGTGACTGAACCTCCATTTAATTGTTTGTTCACTGAGAACAGAGAACTAACTGTCTTTTGATTTCCTTTGTATTCCCCATACTTACCAGAGTGCTTGGCACATAGAAGCTTAACAAATGTTTACTGACTAACTTTAAAGCTTCTTCTGGTTCCTGTTATGAGATTGCATTATTTAAATGCTATTTTGTCATTGGTTAGTTCAAATATTTTATATTTTTGGTGGTGACTCTCCATTTTTTTTTTGTTAGCATATGTGCACAGTACATTCTATTCATTCTTTTTATTTATTCTAGTTTTTGTTGTGATGTTTGGCTGCTATTTTGTTTTTTTCTTTCTCTTTTTAATCAGGTTGGCTAAAGGTTTACAAATTTTGCTAAACTCTCTAAAGAACTAGCCTTTAGTTTTATCCTTTTTATAGTCCTTTTTGTCTGCGATTGATCTATTTTTGCTTTTGTTACCTAATTTTTAATATTTTTCTCTTGTGCTTCGTCTATTTAAAAAAAATTTTAAATGCATAGTCAGTTTACTATTCTGTTTTTCTATGAAGATAATGCAATTTAAGGATGTATTTGTTTTCCTGGAGGAAAATGTTAGCTGTATCCTAGAAATTCTGCTGTTTTGTCATTATCAGTGTTCATATAATATTTATTCATGTGATTTATTTGATGAGCTAATTTAATATGATGATGATTTTGTTATTGAGTCTCCAGCTGGGTCTGTGTCTTTTGTTGGTGCTCCTCAATGGGCTATTGCATTATAGTCTATAAATGTTATATTTACAAATTCTGCCTTTTTACATGCCAGGATACATTGTTGATTTTTGTAAAAGTTCTACGTGGTATTGAGAAACACTTATTTTCTTTAAGGGTTACATTTAGAAGACATCTTAAGTTCTTTGGCTCTAGTTCTGACAGCATTTTGTTTAATTATTATTGTTATTATTAATATCTAAAATTTATACAACACTTTTAAGGTCTGCAAGGCACTTTACATATGTCATCTCATTTGATTCTAACAGTAACCCTGTGAAGTAGGTTACAGATTCTTCTATATTTTCTTTTTTATTTACTTTCCAGTTAATTTGTTTGGTAAGTCTGAGAAGAGGATGTTAAAGCATATTACTTTTTTTTTTAGTTTAAGTATTTTTCCACGGTTACATGATTCCCTCGCCTTTTCCCCTCCCTACTCCCAGAGTTGACAAGCAATTCCACTGGGTTATACATGCATTATCACTCAATATCTATTTCCATATTAATCATTTTTGCAATAATCTTTTAAAAACCAAAACTACACATTGAATACCCATATAAATGAGTGAAAAATCAAATGTTTTCCTTCTTCATTTCTATTCTCACAGTTCTTTGTCTCCATGTGGATAGCATTCCCTCTCTTAAGTTCCTCAGGATTGTCTTGGATCATTGCATTGCTATTAGTAGCAAAGTCGTTACATATGATCATCCCACAGTGTTTCAGTCTCTGTGTACAATGTTTTCCTGGTTCTGCTCATTTTACTCTGCATCAGTTCGTGGAGGTTAAAACCTATTATTTGTATTGGGTATATATATATGTCTAATTCAGGTGATTTTTCCTTTAGATGCTATGGAATTTGGAGCACATAAATTTAATACTGATATTAGTTTGTTGTCCATGGTTCCTTTTAGCATAATGTAATTATCTTTAGTTCTATATCATGAATTTTTACTTTTGTTTTGTCTAACAGCATGATTGCAATGCCTGTTTTCTGGCTTTACCTCATGCATCGCCAACTTTATATCAGCTTCTTATTTTTATTCTGTCTTGTATAAAGAGTCAGTTTTCTTAATCTGTCACATGATTTTTTTTTTGGATTAAATTGTATTCATTATTGTCTTTTGCTTCTCCTTCTTTCAGATGATGCTTCATTTCAAGATATTTGTAATTCCCATCAATTGTTCTTGCTTTTGCTTCTTTGGAGAGACTTACCACCATGGAATCAAGTTTTTTTTTTAAATTTTGCTAATTATTTTTGCTGTGTAGACCATAAATTGTTATTTGTTTTCTTTTAACTTCTTTTTAAGATTCTTATTTCTCCCTTGAACATTCAGGAACATCCTGTAACCATTCCATGTGCATGTTGACAGTCCTTTAGATGTTGTAGTATTCTGTTTTAATATGTGCCCTCTTGATTTATCTCTACTTGTGCTTTGTGCTCTAGGTTTTTTTAGTAAGTTTTCTTTTCCTAAGGTTGTTGGTAGTTTTCGTGTTTTTTTTCCCCCCTTATGTTACCCTATTACTCACTTTCTGCCTCCTTTTTCATAGTGGGTTTCCTCTTTGTCTCAAGTATTCCAATAACTTTCCCTCCTCTGTAAGTGAGTGGATAGAGTAGAAGTCTGCTTCATATTGCTACAGAACAGTGGACTGAGGGAAGGGGCAGATGATGCCATTTCAGAGACTGAAGCAGCTGCAGAAGTTGCTGAATAGATATCTAAGCATGAGACAATGGGTAGGATTGTGAGTCCTGCCTGAGAGTGGGGGCTGGTGGGTTGAAGGGTGCTCAGGAAGCAAGTTAAGGATAGCCCTCTGATATTTCCTTATTAGACTTCTCAGTGTCTTGGTCTTCAAGATATATGGAATTGCTTTGTCTCTGCTCCTTTGGGCAGTTGAGAGTTAGTGAGTACTGAGGAAAATGTTGAGTCTTCCATTTTGTTGGTTATATGAGCATATATATGTGTGTGTGTGTACACACACACACACACACACACACACACACACACACACACATATATTTTAAATTTAACCCTTACTTTCTGTCTTAGAATCAATACTATATACTGGTTCCAAGGCAGAAAAACAGTAAGGACTAGGCAATGGCAGGTTAAGTGACTTGCCCAGGATCACACAGCTAGGAAGGGTCTGAGGCTGAATTTAAACTCAGGACTTCCTGTCTCTAGGCCTGGCTTTCAATACACTGTGCCACTTAGCTATCCTCGAGTATCTTTTTTTCTACCTGATTCTATCTCATTTCCCATGGAAGTATGACTAAGTGTGGATATTGCTAAATGCTATGGTTTCTAAGTATACCCTTTGTAATGAACAGAGACTTACCACTAAATAGGCAGTTAAATCAACTAATTAAAATAGTTCAAATTCGAGAACATCTAAGTCACAGAACTGAGGCTTGGTAGTTTCATATAAACTGTTAATTTTTTATCAGTTTCTACTCATATCAACCAACTTTTACCAAGTTTGTGGAATACACTTCTGAATTTTTCTAATTCTCATTACATTGTATAGGAAATTGTAATTGGTTACAAGAGATTGCAGATTTAGAGCCATTAAGTATCTCTAAGATCAAAATAAAAACTCTCCATTTTATAAATTAGGAAATAGAGGCCTTGGAAGCTCATAAATAGAATTTGAATCAGGTTTTTTAACTCCATTTCACATTCTTTCAGAAATTAAGATCCAATACAGTTATCTTTAGCAACATGGCTTTTAGAACAAGTCATATAACTTCACTGAATCCCAGTTTTCTTATCTAGAAAATTAGGAGGTTCACTGAATATTCTCTAGGGTCCCTTTAAGCTCTACATCTGATAATCCCAAAGTATAAAGAAGAAAAGAACAATTCTACTACTCTTAATTAAAACACTAAACTAGAGGAAGAGCCAGGACATACAAAGAAAACAACCTCAAGTTAATGTCAGGAATTTTAATGACAACCAGTATCCATTATGATGCAAATCAGGATCTCTGTGTCATAGTTAAGTCATAGATATTGCTTAAGTGGTTGATATGTTTAAGTCTGTAGATTTCTTACCAAATCCTTAAAGTGAAAGTAGTTATTATAGAGTTGAAGTTGCAACTGCAAAATGATAATTTTTAAAAAGCTGCATATTTAGAAAGCAGAGAGCTTTAAATGCATCTTTACCTGTCCCAGTCATTTCATTATCGGTGACATCTGGCTGTCCTTGTAATGTGGTTGTTCTTTTACTTCGGTGATCAAGTTCAACCTCAGCAACTGAATCTAATGAATCAAGCAGCACCACTAAAAGAACATAGTAAGAAAAATGAAAATAAAGAGTACAATTTGTAGTTCTTTAGAATAACAAGAGCAATTGGGTCACAATCTGTATATACCAAACAAAAACATATTTACTAATTAAATATGCATATTATATATAAAAAACTTGACATGTCTACATATATTTACATTTTAGAAATTAGGGGGAAAATAATGATCCATTGTTTTCCTTCTAATAAGAAAATGATAAAATGGAAATCATTTTAAAGTTCAAATCTGACCTAGCTGTGTGACCCTGGGCAAGCTACTTAAGCTAGCCTTGCCTAGTCCCTACTACTCTTCTGCTTTGAAACCAAAACTCAATGTTGATTCTAAAAGGGGAAGGTTTTATTTAAAAAAAATTTTTTTTTTTAAAACCCTTACCTTCCGTCTTGGAGTCAATACTGTGTATTGGTTACAAGGCAGAAGAGTTGTAAGGGCTAGGCAATGAGGGTCAAGTGACTTGCCCAGGGTCACACAGCTAGGAAGTGTCTGAGGCCAGATTTGAACCTAGGACCTCCCATCTCTAGGCCTGGTTCTCAATACACTGAGCTACCCAGCTGCCCCTGGTAAGGGTTTTAAAAAAAACAACACTAAAATAAGACAGATTTAAGTTAGCTATAAGGAATATATTATTGATAAGATCTACAGAATCTCATTCCCATTATAAGGATATCAGTTTTTCTAGGATGTTTTACTTGTAGTTCTGCCTTTAGGGAGATAAACAGACCAGTTTTATTGCCAAATTATAATCTCAGAACATAAAAACTGCTTACCATTAGCTAGCATGCCAGTTTTCTCTTCTTTCTAAATTAAAAGAAAAAAGTAGCAATTAAAAGTGGAAATTTAAAATGTAAATTTAAAAAGAAGCATAAAATCACTAACATTCACATCAAAGCCAGAATGAGTTGGAAAGTCCTTTTTCTATTTCTTAAAATATAAATAATTTATACCTATTATCATAGGAATGCTATGATAGTTAAAATATTTTCTTTAAATATTTTTCTCCATATAAACTATACTAGTAAAATATGAGGCATGGAAAGAGCCCGAGAAACAGTTTCCAAGGAATAAAAACCCCTAAAAATATATTTATTGCAATTTGAATATGGTTGTATTCTAGTTAACATTAGGAGGCTATGGTAGAGACAGAATGAGACTTGGAAGAGGAATCACTGAAATTCAGATCTAGTCCAATACTTTTATATTCAGAAGAAGAAACTGAAGCACAAAGAAATCATCTGTCCAAAGTCATTCAATAAGTTAGAAGAACTGGGACCAGAACCCATTTCTCTTGGCTTGCAACTAAGGACTCTTTCTACTCTATCATAATGAAGAAAGAGAAACAGCATGTCATATTACAGTTATGTATCACAGAACATGGAAAAGGAAAGGACCTTAGAAGCCACTTTAATCTAGCTTTCCACTGAGAGATCCTCCCTACATATAACATAGCTGACAGATGACCTTCCCTTCAGTGAAAGGGCATTCACTATCTCCTGGGATGCACCATTCCTTTCTAAATCATAAGAGAAAAGTTCTTTATGTTGTATCAAATTTTCTTTCTATCTTTCCAACTCAATGATAATCTGATTTATTGAACAACACAGAACCAATCTGTTTCTCTCTTCTCCATGACAGTACTTCAAATCTTTGACAACTATAATTTCTTCCTTTCCTCTTCTTCAGGTGAAGCAAATCCAGTTTTTTCAAACTTTTTCCACAGGACACAATTTGCAATCATTTTACCACTGTAGTCACCTTATTTTGAACCTTCATTTGTTCCTTTTTCCTAAGATAATTTGACATGCAAAGTTGAAAAGGCTACTAGGTATGTAAAGAGGCCAGTCCAGAATACAGGAAATTATTGCCATTTCATTCTAAGTATTGTAATAAATTGACAAGCACATGACATTCTCAAGTTTACAAAGTACTTCGCATATGTAATGGTGACAATCAAGGGGAGCCTCCCTGACCTGAACTGGTGACAGTCATGAGGCATATATGAAGATGGGCAAGCATGTTGACAAATCCCTGAAAGATCGTCTTCCATCTAAGTCTGCTTCCTGGTTAGTCCCCTTTAATGGGAATTAGTCACTGAGATAGGAAGAATGACTCATTCAGCAGCCCATTTTAATAGACTCATTTTACAGATGAGGAAGCTAAGACTCACAGAGCTTTATGTGATTTGATCCAGGATAAACAGGTTTTTATTTTTTATTTTATACTTTTATATATTTTTTATTTTCAGAGTCAGGATTCAAACCTAGGTTCTTTGACTCCAAATGCAGTGCTCTTTCCATGAAAACACACAGCCAAAAACTTTATAAATTCTTTCTTGTAGGTTAAGAATTGAGTCTGGAATACTAATTCCTTTAGTTATTTCCTCTACCTTCAGAAAGGTGGAGCTGTTAAAAGGGTAGGTCAGATGTTCTACAATGAGTAGAATTAGACTTTTAGAATAGGTCAGAGCTGAAATCTCTCCTGAGGGTTTCCACTACCACTGGACAAGTTTTACAATCTATATTCAGTAGATAACTTACATTGAGGATTTTATCATTTTAAAGTGCTTTGCATACAAAGCTGAATCTGATCCCCACAACTGATTAGCTGCAAGCATTGTCCTAATTTTACAGAGAAGGACACAAACTCAGGGATATAAAATCACTTGTTGCAGGAGGAAAAAAAGCATTCCAGCAATTCACAAGCATGTGAAAAACTCCTCTGCAAAATTTCCAGCATACTGCTACAAAATACAGTATTATTGGGTTTTCCCTATATATGTTAAGTGATGTAGTAGAAAAACTAGTATTTAGAATAAAGAATCCTTGGTTCAAATCTCAGAGTTCATACTACTATGTGACTTCAGACAAGTCACTGATCCTATCAAGCCTCAGTTTGCTCAACTCATAATGGGAACAACAATATTTGTAGTGCTTTTTCACAAAACCATCATTGGAAACACACCTTTTAATCTCTGAAGTGCCATATATAAACTTGATCTATTATTATTATTATTATTATTATAACAGTAACAGGTGCCTAAAATACAATTTGAAATGTGAATATCAAATGGAAGTTTAATAATCATTGCTTTGCCTTATCAGCTACTGAGTAGAATTAGGGAAAGGTGAAAGAAGTGGAGTAGGAGAACTAGGATCAAGGCCATCCCTTGGGTAATGAAAATAACTTAACCCATTGCTTATGCTCTCTTTCTCACCTGGGTCTAGGATATGAGAATTTGGGGGAATTACTTTTGAGCTCTAAAAGGACTGGCTTTGCTTAAAAAAAAGTGATTTAATATAATTTTGTTTTCTATTAAATTTGCAACATAAATTTTGTTTACAATTCTTTTTTAAAGACATTCACTTTTATTTTATTTTCAGTTCCAAATCCTCTATCTCTTTCCTTCTCTCTCTTCCTTCCTCTACTATACTAACATTTTCAGTTGCAGAAAGCTTAATTTTTAGAATTTGAAGAGGCATTGGATAGGGTACTGGCTCTGGAGTCTGGAAGATTTGAGTTCAAATCTTCCTCTCATTGTTCTTAGCAGTATAAACCTGGAAAAGTCATTTATGTGCCTTAGGAGTCATCTACTCAGTCACTAAAAGTTAGATTTGAGCCTTCTAGGGAGTTCCCACCAATGAAGTTCCTTATCCTAATGAAATCACAGATACTTATTAATAACTTCATTCTAAATTTCTGAAGATGTTTTATGGATATTAAAGAACCATAGACTGAGTTGGAGAACCACAGATATGAAAGAAAATTTCAGCATTCTGAAATTGAAAGTCAAGATTCAAACTACTAAATACTCAACAGAGGTATACCTCAGCTGGAGCACTTATCTCTTCTATTTTGAGATTTTGCTTGTGTTGAATTTCTTCCTTTTCAGTAAGTGACAATACCTCAACATCATCATCATCATCATCATCTTCAAAATCATCACTGTAATTTTCTGAAGGAAAAAGAAAAACACACATAAAAAGAAAACACTTCAAAAATATTAAATTCTAGAAAAATGTTATATGGACTTTCAGACAAAATACAGTAAAATTAATCAACTTTTCTTCTAGAGCCAAAGTGAAGATACTTTTGATTAAATTTGTCCTCATGAGACTGTTTCAACTCTCACAACTATTTTTGTTATTTGGGGATTTTGAAAAAAAGAACCTTTTAGATACTTTTACTGGTTTTGAATTTTTAATTTTTTATCATCTACAATTCATTCTTTCTTCCCAAAGTCTTCTCTCTTCCTAATTTCCTTAAGGTATCACTATCTTCTCAGAACATTAGTATAGGGGTAGGAGATAGAATTGAAATTTGAAGGTAGAGGCTATATAAAAGTGATAGTATTTTATGAAAAAGCAAAACTGAGAAAAACATCTAAAGGGTTCTCTCTGAAAGCATCTTTTTTTAAGAAAAGCCACCTGAAAATTAACTTAACAATTCTCAAAATACTTGAAATACAGTAAGAAAAAATGAATAATGTGAAATCAACAGTAATACTCAAGCCATAACTCTTTAATGGTTTATGTTGGAATAAAATATTTATTGAGCACAAAAAGGTGAATTAATAAAATACCCAAAAAGCAATTGAACTCTGAAAATTTAATCAAAATAATTTAATCTTATCCTTTAAATTATTTTAGATGTGAGGTAGCATAATGTAGTGATAGAGGGATTCTCTTCATCAAGAGTTCTGTGTACCAATAATAATAAAAATCCAGGACAAAAACCCTAAAAGAAGAAGCTTAAAATGTGATATCATGCTTAGGGTAGATATTATGTTTATGGTTCAATAAAAATGCTATAATCACAGTGGCCAAGGCTTCTAGCAGGATCTTTCTTTAGCTTCCTACTCTTTTTTCTCTCCCCTTCCAACTAGATATACTCATTCACCACATGAATACTGGACAGTTCTTACCTGAGATTGGTTCCTTCTCTAGAAAAATCATATCAGAAACTTCTGGATGGACTAGGATTTTGCTTCTTCTGAGGAATTACTTGATTGCTAGTGCTATTCACCTATTCTGCTTGTATCATCTTTTCCCTTCAAGTACAGAAATGCCCACCTAGACCCTTTAACAGTTGTGCCTTCTCTGACAGCTGTGCCCTTTTGTGCACTTAAGCACCTGAGCAGAATCAAGGTAATTTATTTTGTAGCAATAAGGTGGTTATAATTTTTCAGTCTTATTATATCCAACTACCAAGATGAGGCTAAAGTATAAGGCTCTTTAAGTGATTTGTGTAAGATGACACAATTCATTAGCACCAGATCTATAATCTGACACCATCCCTGACAACTCAGTGACCTTTCTGCAAAAACCACATTGATTTTTCTCTTAATTCATGGTTCTCTCATCTCCTTTTGTTAGCTGCAAAATGTAGCTCATATTAATTATATCTTTAACAATATTGCTTTGAAAAGACTAGCATGGAATTACCTGCTATTTCTTCATGTTTAGAATCATCCTCATTTTCATCTTCAGTTGATTCCGTTTTGGTTTTATCTCTATGTAAAACATTTACTTTAATTAGGATTATACTTGAACTATACTGTCATCAATAAAATTGCTAGGCATATTTATGTATATCTCTAAAACAATTTCCCCAAACATTCTTGCATTAAAACAGAAGTTCCAGCTTTGGAGATTGGTGGAGATTTCAGAATAGGGATGCAATCATTATGTATTAAGTGGAGGCAGCTAGGTGCCTCAATGGATTGAGAGCCGGCATGGAGATGGGAGGTCCTCGGTTCAAATTTGTCCTCAGATACTTCCTAGCTGTGTGACTCTGGGCAAATCACTTAACCCCAATTGTCTGGGCCTTACCATTTTCTGCTTTGGAACAATACTTTGTACTGACTCTAAGACTAATAAGCGCCTGAGGCTGCATTTGAACTCAGTTCTTCCTTACTCTAGTCCTGGTACTTTATCCATTGTGATACCTAGCTATCTCATATGGGGAAATACTGGAGTTTATTAAGTAGATGGTGCTACATGGTAGGCCTGCATTTAAGGAAGGTCACTTTGACAGATAAATGGAGGATGAACTGGTGTGGAGGGAAATTGGAGGCAGGAAGATCCACTAGCAGGCTACTGCAACAGTCCATAAGTAAGCTGATGAGGGCCTGAACCAAAGGGGTGGTAGTAGTGTCAAAGGAGAGAAGTCAACATAGGTGAGAGATGTTATGAAGGTAAAATCAACCGGCTTTGGCAATAGATTGGATATGGGAGCTAAGGAAAGTGTGGGGTTGAAGAGGACACTAGGTTGGGAGGCTAAGAGGATGATGGTCCCCTTGACAGCAATAGGGAAGTCTGAGAGGGATGAGGGTTTGGGAGGAAAGACACTGAGTTCAGTTTTTAACATGCTAAGTTTAAGATGTCACCACAACTACCAATTAGTGATGTCTAACAGGCAACTGGAGGTCAGCAGAAAGGTGAGAGGGCTGGGTAAACAGTTCTGAGAATCAACAGCATAAAAATGATAATTGAATCTATGGAAGCTGATGAGATCATGAAGTGAAACAGCACAGAGGGAGAAGAGGAGAGGGCCTGGCTCAGAGCCCTGGGGAATACTGTGCTTACATATTAGGTGTCTAACCAATCCAGGGATGGAAGCTGGACATGGGTTGCAAAAAAGCAAAGATCCATGAAAAGGGCAGAGAGACTTTATGTGCTCTAATTATATCAAATGTAAAGTTTCCAATGAAACATTTCTCTGTCACTTTTGTTTTTCTCAAGTACATGGAAAGACACATTTCCCAGGATGCAGGACTCTAGGCAGACAGGGAAGTGGCAGCGATATCAACATAAGCTGAACCAGAATTATTCATTATAGTCAGAGGACAGTGAAGCCAATGTCCTATTTCTTACAATCTTGCCAAAAATTAACTTCTCTACTCATTTTCTTGTATCCATTTTATCATCTCTACCACAATTTTATGTCAGAGAAAAAAACAAAATAGTCATATTTTGGTGAGGATTTATATTTTTTGACCACTCTCTTCAATTTGGTTTTGAAAAAACAAGAACAAACAGCAATGTTACATTTCTTTTTATTTGGGTTAAAAGTACTGTATTTTTAGCTTAAATGTATTTTTATCTAAAACAGTGTGTTCTGATATATGACATTATTTTCATTCTCTCAACCCCAAGCAAAATTTAATTTCTACTTTTGATGGAAAAGAATTATTTGAAGGGAGACATTACAATAGAAACCAGAATCCTTGGGACTTGTCAAGTGTATACTTCTTTATGAGTACCTGGCAAGAACATTTCATTTCCAGTTTATTAAAAACTGAGTTATATATGGTGCTCATTATTTACTAGATTAACTATTGTCTGTATTTTCATTGACTGTACTGGACTTGACTTCCTGATAATTTCAGTATTTCTTGCAGTACTAATGTAACATACTTGAAATTTTAATAAATTTAATATGTGGCTGATTTTTCTAGGACAGATATATGGGAAACATGCCCAAAAGGAGGATAAGTCTTTCAATGGCACCTTGGTCTTTGATAAACCTATAGAGCAAAAAAACCACAACTTCCAAGGAGAAGTGTCAGAAGTGGAATCTGAGGGCAGGTCTACCTGTACTAAGTCCAGAATTCTATCCATGACACCAATCTGCCTTGACCATTTGAAGATGATATGAAACTATGGGCTATGCAGGTATTAACCTTAGGATAGATGTATACCCTACAATTTGAAACTGCATGTATATATTTTTTAAGTTCCTACAAATTATCTTGGTTTTTGGTCATTTGCTTCTTTCTCATAAATTAAGAGTGATAGTGATAGATGTTCAGATAAATGATTTTCAATACATTATGATAGTTATATTTCTTCAAATTTAGTTACTGAATTAAATGATGGCACCTCTTCTAAAACTGCTTTCTTACCTTCCAAAAAACTCTTTTTAGTGTCCTCTAAATGGTCAGCATCTAATGCCCCAACTTAAATGCCACTTTCTTTTTCTATCTCCTTTTTTGATTGTGCAGTGTTTTTATATTGATACTTGAGGTTTCCATGTTGCCTTTCACCATGTAAAGTGAGTCTGATAAACTAATTCACAATAATGTTTTAGTGATATAATGCCATACTCTGTCATTTATTTTTTTTTCAAATAAAGAGTCCTCTGGAATGGACTTTACTCAAAGGACTGAGTAATTCCACTTTAGCCAGTAGAATTTCAGATAAAGTAGAGAGATAGTTGGGGCAGGATGGCCTTTATAAATGCCTCTCCAGTTACACAACATAGGTAACTTTCTACTCCACTTACAGACAAGGAGAATTCTTAATATATTGAGTGAAGAACTGAGTAATGATCTAATTTCTGTTTTTCAAAGAGGAACAAAACTTTGGCCATTTACATTTAAATACCTGTCACTGGTTATATACTATAAAAATAATACATTTAAATTTTATCTTTAGATACGTTTTGACATCACCTGAACAAATCTTTAAGTTGTGTAGATTCATTAGAATCCAATGCCCTATTTAATTTTGAATAATCAATGGTAGATGTGAGGCCTTTTTCCAGTCTGGCAAAAAATCTTTCTTTCTCCTCTTGTTCTTCTAATGTGTCCAATCCCAAAATGCCAAGATTTGGCCCAGAAACAATAACTGAATCTAAATGAAAAAGAAATATTTAACAATGCATAACATTTTATTAAATTTATTTTAATAATAAACCTACCCACATAAAAAGTTATGACAACTATAAAAATACCAAAACTCTGTTGCCCAATTTTCTCTTTTCTTTTCTCCCTCCCTCACTATTATCATAGACAAGAGAAATTTATAAATCCCATATTGAGGTATAAAGGTTCTTCAGAGGTCGTTTAAAGCTTCAAGGAAGTCTTATAAATCATTCTAAGCAAATAGCTCATTTAATCAAAGCCCTCCAGGGAAAGAGGTTCTAAAATATTCCCAGATTATTCCAATCTTCAAAATGTAAATGTAATTTTAATAATCATAGTTAATCAAATAATCTCAAACTTCACTACAAAACCAAAAAACTCTCTTACCATTTGTTTCTAAACTGTCTCTGCTTATCACAGAAGTCCCACTGCTCTTGCAGGGGTGTACCTTGCCAGCAGCTTCTTCCATCTCAACAACCTGCTGGGAAACTTTTGGTGCTTTCAAAAAGCTTACATTTGTTCCAAGTGCTCCTAGGAATGAGAATAAAAGCAGTCAAATATTTATGTTCAGAAAGTGCTTTTGGGTACAACGGAGGATCTTAATAAACAATTACTACAATAAAATATGCTGTTGAAGTCATGAAAAAGAAGGCAATCTAGCAAAGCAGTTATGTGATATTCCATCAAATTTCACTAAAGAAAATGTCTGACTATATAATTTTCTTACTCAAAATACAATTTCCTTTAAAGATTATACTTTAAAAAAACCACAGTATATTGGTTCATGATTTGTAGTCATGTAGCATGGAAAAATACAATCTGTAAAGAGTCAAAATTACAGGTAAAGCAATGAGTAAAGTTGTGCCCTCATTGTAAACATAAATAGGCACTTGCATATTATCAAAGAATACTGGTGTTCAAGAAGTTGTATAAAAGATAATTGAGAAATATTTGACTAGAAAAGAAGCTGTACCAGATATTTAGCAAGAAAAAATAACACATAGAATACTACCCATAATGGTACCCACAAAACACTACAAGAAGCACTCATGAGGAGAACATACTGAGAAGTTGCAATCTGTACCAGCGAAGGGAGTTACTCATATTAGTGAGAAAGTCCAGTGATACATTTTAGTCCTCAAAAAAGAAGAGCCAGACATTTAACATGATATACACTATGATTACTATATATCCAGGTCTATATTTCCATTTTCAGAATGAATGCATGCCTCTGATTTACTGAATCACAAACATTTAATCAATATGCTATGACAATTCAGGAAAGATTACCTACCCTGCTTTCTTTGTACTTGCACTCATCATTTTAAAATAACTCGAGTTAGACTTGCATCATTTGTGTTCAATGGTTTGGGGGATTATAAAACAATATAGAAAGAAGCCAGAAATAAATCAGATGATAAATATTGCATATAATAAAGGACTATTACAGAACAAAATACATCTTTTATCAATAGAAATATGGCATCAAGAACAGATGTGAAAAATAATAAATTTAAAGATATAATTTTTCTGTATGTACTCTTTCCTTATGAAAACTTATTACAACTTCCTAAATAAATTTAATTGATATAGATCAACTGACAAAACTGGAAAAGCCTAGAAACTATCTCAGTCACAAACATTTGCCAAGAGATATCAGGGCCAAAGGTTACAGAGAAGATATGTGCACATATTCTTTTATATATATATATATGTATGTATACATATATACACAAAGATGTACAAACACATATATACATATGCACATATGTAATTCTATTTAACATTAGTGTAGTATTTCCTCAAAATTATGAGAAGCAGGGAAAGTTGGCGAGCGATTCAGTTAAGCAGTCAGAACTGGAGTTTAAGATTTGGAAGGGATCTCAGCAGCTACCTACTCCAATCTATACATGAGGAAAACCCCCACTATAATGTAGGAGGCAAGTGGTCCTTGAGCCTCTTCTTGATGACCTCCAAGGAAAGGGACCTTCTACCTCTCTCAAGTAAATTTAACTTCTGGACAGTGCTAGTTGTGAGAAAAGTTTTTCTTGACATCAACCCTAAATTGGCTTTCTTGCAACTTGTATTCATTGCTACTGGTTCTCCTCTTTAGGGCCAAAATGAACAAGTCATCCAGAGGACACTTAAGTATAAAACTGGAAGACCACCAAACAGAAAAAAAAAAAGAACAAGTAAAAAAATTCTATAACCAACTCTCTTTGATATTTAGGTCAGTGAAAATACAACAGTTAGATTTTTGTCATCAGTCATATATACATGCTGCATGGTAAACTAGAAAAGGCCTCAAAGAAAAAGATGAAAAAATTGTTTTTTTAAAAAGCATCCATTTGTGGAGGAACATATTAAAGGCAAAAAAAAAAATTTAGGACATTGATCCGTAAGATAATTGAAGGAAGGGAAGATACCAAAGGCATAGGAAAAAAAGTTCTTATCTTATTTTCACTAACATAAAAAGGTAGTCAAAAGAATATCAGAAACTGTATATCCACTTGTCCATTTTCAATTTCTAAATAATCTCTTTCCTTCCTTCCTCTTTTCTTTCTTCCTTTTTCCCCTCTTCCTTCCTTCATTCCTTTTTTATTTCCTTCTTAGAACTGATACAAAGTTGGCTTCAAGGCAGAAGAGCAAGTGTGCTAGGAAATTGGGGTTAAGTAACTTGCCCAGGGTCACAAAGCTAGGAAGTGTCTGAGTCCAGATTTGAATCCATGACTTCCTATGTCTTGGCCTGGCTCTCTGTTCACTGAGCCACCTAGTTTAATTTTATGATTATAATCTATAAAGCAATTAGGGCATCCTTGATGAAGGTAGAAGAAAGGAAAAGACCGGTTTTCATAAATGATACTATATAGCTGTCATCTTTACTAAATCACACAACTAACTAAAACATACTCAGTACTTATATGTTGACTATAAAAAATACAATTGCTTTGGCAGAACCAAGCAAAGTCGTCAAGGCTTTCAATGAATGCTAGGGTTCTCCCTTACATATGTCAAAGCTCTAAAAGATCTAGCAGCAAATAATAAATGTTCAATGCTCTAGTGTTTAATGTCATGGAAAGAATAAAACAGGTAAACATAGTCAATAATCAGCAAGTTGATGAGCATTTATTAAGTGCCTGCTATGTGCTAGGCACTGTACTAAGGTGGCTTGCTTAAAGTTATTTGCAATGAAAGTCTCATGGTGTGTGAGAGCAGGCTGTTATTAACACACTGCAACAGAAGAAAAGCAAAGAAGAGGTATGAAAGATATCATTTGAGAAATTGGGCACTGAAACAGATGATGGACTAGTCATGTAATATGAGCACAGGCTGCATGTTCTACTGGTATTCACAGAATGTTAAGAACCTCTAAAGGAACACCCCATGCATGCTGATTGGATCACCCTCTAGCAAATTTATAGGAAGATAAAAGTGGCACAGGATGGGTAGGCATGGAAAGTTTGTGATCTATAATATTGAAGAGACTAGTTACACTAATGAGATCAAAGACTCAGTGGAATATTCTTTGTCTCAGCTTTAACTACAGAATTCTGAGGAAGTAAAAAGACACTGACTTCCAAATTATTGACAATCCTCTCTCAAGAATTATAATTAAGGACTTCTGGTTAAGATGGCAGCACAGTAAGGAGCAGCTGCTCGATCTCTCCTAACTGAAGCATACAGGACTCCTCAAGGGGAAATAAAAACGAACCCAGACGAACGAAGGAACCCCACAACAGGGCACAGCATTGAAGGTATGCAGAATCGGGGCATCTCCACGCTATAAAGGTGTGAAACAACTCTCACTAAAACGAGAGAGGAAGAAGCCCATCCCCCACCCCCCACACCACACACCTCACACAATGCCAAGGCCAAAGCACAAGAGTGAAAACAGGACTGGGGCAACCAGTAAATCACTAGCAGCCCCAGGGCTTGTACCTGTGTGCTGCAAGACGGAGGGACCCCAAGTGGTTGGGGGGCGCACACCGACTTTCCAGAGTGTGGGCGGGGACAAAGATCTCTAACACAGGCACTTTCCTGAGCATCTATGAGGGTGAAGGCATCCACCCAGGCACAAATAAAGATCTCCAGCCCACAGACTTTCCCTAGCTTCTGCTTGGGTGAAGACAGTGCCCTAAGCAAGAATAAAGATCTCGAACACAGAGACTTTCCCTAGCTTCTGTGCTGGTGAAGGCAGTGCCCTAGGCTTGAATAAAGATCTCCAGCCCAGCAGCCCAGGCTTGGACCTCAAGTGAGGACCCGGAGCAGACAGGAGCACGGCTGTGGAAGCAGCCCCTGAGACTGCTGAAGGAGCCTTGGGCAGAGGGGCAGATCAGGGTCTACCAGGAGACCTGACCCCGAGGACAAGGAGACTGGAGCCCCCAGGAGCTTAGAAAGCACAGGCAGCCCCTGAGTATGAAGACAAAGCTGAAAAGGGGCGGGGCTAACGATGGCAAGCCGAGAACTCCAGAAGAAGAAAAAAGATTATCAAGAAAAACTCTGGAACACTCAACAACTTTTACACAGAGAAAATCCAGACAACAGAGGAAGACAAACAAGTAATCATATCCAAACCTCACCAAAAAAATGAAAGCTGGTCACAAGCTATTGAAGAGTTCAAAAATGAGATGTTGAAGAAGATGGAAGAGATCTGGCAAGAAAATAACAGCTTTAAACGGCAGAATTTTGCAATTGGAAAGGGAGGCTCAGAAATCAAATGAACTGATAAGCAAATTGAACACCAGAAATGACCAGATTGAAAAGGAAAACCAAAAGATTATAGCTGAAAACCAGTCCTTAAAGGCTAGAATTGAAAAATTAGAACATAATGGTCTCTCAAGACAACAAGAACAAATAAAACAAAGTCAAAAGACTGATAAAATAGAAGGAAACATGAAATATCTTAATGAGAAAGTGACAGACCAAGAAAACCGGTCGAGAAGAGACAATTTGAGAATCATTGGTCTTCCAGAAAAGGCAGAAATTAATAGAAACTTGGACTCCATACTTAAAGAATTTATTCAGCAAAATTGCCCTGAAGTTCTACAACAAGAGGGCAATATAGACCAATCTCCCTAATGAACATAGATGCAAAAATCTTAAATAGAATACTAGCAAAGAGACTCCAGCAAGTAATTAAGAAGATCATCCACCATGATCAGGTGGGATTTATACCAGGAATGCAAGGTTGGTTCAACATTAGGAAACCCATCCACATAATTGACCATATCAATAGTCTAACAAACAAAAATCACATGATTATCTCAATAGATGCTGAAAAAGCCTTTGACAAAATACAGCATCCATTCCTATTGAAAACACTGAAAAGTATAGGAATAGAAGGACCTTTCCTAAAAATAATAAACAGTATATACCTAAAACCATCAACAAGCATCATATGCAATGGGGTTAAATTAGAAGCCTTCCCAATAAGATCAGGAGTAAAACAAGGATGCCCTTTATCACCTCTATTATTCAACATAGTACTAGAAACACTAGCAGTAGCAATTAGAGAAGAAAAAGAAATTGAAGGTATCAAAATAGGCAAGGAAGAGACTAAACTATCACTCTTTGCAGATAATATGATGATCTACTTAAAATATCCTAGAGAATCAACTAAGAAGCTTGTAGAAATAATCAACAACTTTAGCAAAGTTGCAGGATACAAAATAAATGCACATAAATCATCAGCATTTCTATATATTTCCAACACATTAGAGCAGCAAGAAGTAGAAAGAGAAACACGATTTAAAATCACCCTAGACAATATAAAATACTTAGGAATCTATCTACCAAAACAAACACAGCAATTATACAAAAACAACTACAAAACACTTTCCAAAAAAATAAAACTGGATCTCAACAATTGGAAAACCATTAATTGTTCATGGGTAGGACGAGCTAACATAATAAAAATGAACATTCTACCCAAATTAATTTACCTGTTTAGTGCCATACCTATGAAATTACCAAAAAACTTCTTTACTGAATTAGGAAAAACTGTAACAAAGTTCATTTGGAATAACAAAAGATCAAGAATATCAAGGGAAATAATGGAAAAAAAAATGTGAAGGAAGGGGGCCTAGCAGTACCAGATATTAAACTATACTATAAAGCAGCAGTCATCAAAACAATATGGTACTGGCTAAGAGATAGAAGAGAGGATTAGTGGAATAGACTTGGGGTTAATGACGTCAGCAAGACAGTGTAAGATAAATACAAAGAGCCCAACTTTTAGGACATGAATCCACTATTTGACAAAAACTGCTGGGAAATTTGGAAAACAATATGGGAGAGATTAGGTTTAGGTCAACATCTCACACCCTACACCAAGATAAATTCAGAATGGGTGAATGACCTGAATATAAAGAGGGAAACTATAAATAAGTTAAGTGAACACAAAATAGTATACCTTTCAGAACTCTGGGAAAGGAAAGATTTTAAAACCAAGCAAGAGTTAGAGAAAATTACAAAATATAAATTAAATGGTTTTGATTATATTAAGCTAAAAAGCTTTTGTACAAACAAAAATAATGTAGTCAAAATCAGAAGGGAAACAACAAATTGGGAAAAAATCTTTATAACAAAAAACTCTGACAGGGGTCTAATTACTCAAATATATAAGGAGTTAAATCAATTGTATAAAAAATCAAGCCATTCCCCAATTGAAAAATGGGCAAGATACATGAATAGGCAATTCTCAGGTAAAGAAATCAAAAGTATCAATAAGCACATGACAAAGTGTTCTAAATCTCTAATAATTAGAGAAATGCAAATCAAAACAACTCTGAGGTATCACCTCACACCTAGCAGATTGGCTAAAATGAAAGAAGGGGAGAGTAATGAATGCTGGAGGGGATGTGGCAAAATTGGGACATTAATGCATTGCTGGTGGAGCTGTGAACTGATCCAACCATTCTGGCTGGCAATTTGGAACTATGCTCAAAGGGCTATAAAAGAATGCCTGCCCTTTGATCCAGCCATAGCATTGCTGGGTTTGTACCCCAAAGAGATCATAGATAAACAGACTTGTACGAAAATATTTATAACTGTGCTTTTTGTGGCGGCAACAAATTGGAAAAGGAGGGTATGTCCTTCAATTGGGGAATGGCTGAACAAACTGTGGTATATGCTGGTGATGGAATAGTATTGTGCTAAAAGGAATAATAAACTGGAGGAGTTCCAGGTGAATGGGAAAGACCTCCAGGAACTGATGCAGAGCGAAAGGAGCAGAGCCAGAAGAACATTGTACACAGAGACTGATATACTGTGGTGAAATAGAATGTAATGGACTTCTGTACCAGCAACAATGCAATGATACAAGACAGCTCTGAGGGATTTATGGTAAAGAACGCTACCCACATTCAGAGGAAGATCTGCAGGAGAGGAAACATAGAAGATAAACAATTGCTTGAATGCAGGGGCTGAGGCGGACATGATTGGGGATGTGGACTCGAAACTACCACACCAATGCAACTAACAACAATATGGAAATAGGCCCTGAACAAGGACACATGTTACAACCAGTGGAAATGTGCGTCGGCCGTGGGTGGGGGGAAAGCGGGGGGTGAAGAGGAAAGTGGGGGCATAAAGTATGTAAACAGGTTAAAAATGAATATTAATAAATGTTTAAAAAAAGAATTATAATTAAAACATATACTCTCTCATTTGCTTAAAAGAAGCTTAGTTCTAGAATGTAAATTTGTGTATAATTACAAATAATTAAGCTGCCTGGAATTTAGATTTTTTAAAACAGAAAATTTGATGTCCTGGATCCCTTTAAACTTCACCAACTCATAAGTATCATATTTAGAGCATCTGATGAGACTATTAATAAGATATAAATTAAATGAATGGAAATAGTAATTCTTATGCAACAATTTTACTTATTAGAAATGTCCTGTGAGTACAACTGACATCAAATCAACCACAAAATAATCTCTAATTCTCTGTTTTGGGTGACCAAATAGATAAATGGCTGTCCCAGAAATATCATTTGGTTACTAAAAGGGCAGAAAAATCTTGGCTTTAATCAAATTGAACCATACTGAGGAAGAATTGCCACACTTTTTTCACCCTAAGCCTCAAGTTAAATTTTCAGTTTAAACATGGATACTGTAAATTCAAGACAAAGCAATCAATTGCCACCATTTGGTTGACAGAGTAAGTTATTGGGTCAAGAGAAAGTCAAGAAAGAAAATACTTTAAAACTCTAATTATACTGCAAATACATGTCTTGTATTCCTTCAACAATAATGAAAACTCCACAAAGCCAAGATTAAAAAAAAAATGATGTCCAAGGAAACCAACACAATGGTAACTTAAAATATTAAGTTACAAGAATAAATTTAATTACTCGATAAGTATTTATTGAGTGCCTACTATGTGCCAGGTACTGTGTTAGGTGCTGGGAATAAAAATAAAATAGATCAAAAAACTCCTTACATGCAAGGAACAAGTATCCTTAATCCTTGATCCTTAATCTTTTTTCTTAGCCCCTTCTACTGCTAAATAGTTTTAAATCTCCAGGGAATGGTTGTTGGGAGATATTTAATACACAAATGCCACTAAATTAAAATGACATTAATGTGAAATAATAAACCCTTAAATATGATGAAAGAAATAAAAATCTCTAATAAGTTAAGGAAATTCCCCAAAAAAGTTTTCAGCTACATGTTTTTCAAGGCTTGGCCATTGGATATGCTTATTATAGGCAATCCAGTTCATCTGCTTCAAGAACAGAATGCAATAATTTTTTTATTAGGACCTGGAAATAACCAAAAGAGTAGTAAGGGCCCTCAAAGAGAGGAGCTGTTAACTATGAACCAAAGAAATTATTATAAGTCCTTGGATAGACAGCTCTGACTTTTGTTGTTGATTCCCTCCTCATCCCTATCAGACAACAACTATGAATTTAGCCATAGGAAAGGAAAAAGAACAAAATACAATTCTCTATGGAGACCAGGTCATATTATTTATTTGTGGCTATAAGCATTCTGTATGTTGCTTCATCAATGTTACAAATTCTTTATTTATTATGAATTCAGACTGAACCAGAATATGAATGCACATATTTGAAAATTTTGCTGAGTTATAAAACGGCCAAGCACAGTTACAGTAGTTATATGTACCATTTATAGATCCTTTATACCTTACTTAGGCACTTGTGAACCTTCCATTTTCCTTTATATTTTTGACCTCAGATCTTCACTTATTTCTTAAAATAAAATTTCACTTATTTTTAAATTAAATTTTCTTCTTTATTTTGAACTTAGTAATCATCAATATGAACATGTATACAAAGAACAAGAAGCTTGTATAAAAAGAGGTTAAGCTGTTGCATGTGATTCATTTTTTTTTTAAAGTACATGCAGGAGTAGCTAGTTGGCTTAGTGGATAGAGAGCCAGGCCTGGAGATGGGAGGTCCTGGGTTCAAAACTGGCCTCAGACACTTTGTAGCTGTATAACCCTAGGCAAGCCACTTAACCTCAATAGCCTCACTCTTACTGCTCTTCTGCCTTGGAACAGATACTTGGTATCAGTTCTAAGACAAAGTCAAGGATTTAAATAAAAAGGACAAAAGGATACACAGGCTAATGGGTAAATGTTTTTATATTACTACACATATATTTGTTGGTATTCATTCATTTCAGTTCTGTCCAACTCTTTGTAATCCCATTTGGGGTTTTCTTGGCAAAGATACTGGACTAGTTTGCCATTTCTTTCTCCAGCTCATTTTACAGATGAAGAACTGAAGCAAAGTTAGGTGACTTGCCCAGGGTCACACAGCTAGTCATTGTCTGAGGCCAGATTTGAACTCAGAAAGATATGTCTTCCTGACTTCAGGCCCAGTATTCTATCCACTGCAGCTACCTCCTGGGGCATGCATCTTGATATCCCTCAAGCCTTTCCCTGCCTCTAGTGGAATCTGACTCCTGTTCCTCCCTTTCTCCTCCACACCAAATGCTCTATTCCTGCTTTCCTAGAGTACCGGAGGTTGAGGGGAAAAAAGAAATAAGCACTTCTCTTCTTGAAATCAAGTTGTATTGCATTCCCTGAATCTCTTTCCTCACCTCCTCTAGTCCAAGCACCTTTTCTCTGTAATTCCCCAAACCCCAAATACAACTTCACTTATAAAGAAACATGAGTTTTAATTTGTGATACACTATTAAATTCCTCCTTTGCATGAATTAATAAATCATTCCTTAAGTTCTTATGTTTAAAAAGAAACTCCTGTTTTTCCCTAGTGTGTTTTGCTGCTTCAGTTAGGTTAGCTTGCTTACCCTTTCCTCTTTCTCATTCTTTTTTAGCCTCCCTGAGATCCTTTGACCCAATATATTCTCTAACTTCTCATTAGTTCCACAAAGTAAAATTTTAAAAATAGTCTTGCTTTTTCCAAAAGCATGAGAGGATTGATTATGTTGCTTAGTCCATTCTTGCTTATTGTACTTGTTTCCATTCCATTGTTTGGTGTTGCATGTCAAATACCCTGCCCACCTCTGTTTCTTTTTGAAAGAATGACTCATATTCCTCCCCATGCTATATAACAATCCAATTTCAACTTTGTTTTCTTAAAGAAAAGTACCAATCATGGGTTATTAGAATTGATGATCCCAGTAGATAAAAGACTTTCTCTTGGTTGTCCAACACACACACACATATATGCATACACAAATATGTATGTGTATATATATGCATATATGCATTTACATATGTTTTAAATAGTGAAGTCTTAGAGTTTAGCCAAGGCATTTCTTGGTGAGTTTAACTTGAAGTTTCTTTTAGTCAGCAACCTAACAATGCTATCAATAGATGACTTCTTAAAAAGAAAAAAGTAAAATGGAATACTCATGTTCCCTGTTTGAATATGACAATATACCCTTCTATTATGCAGAATCTTTGTTAACCATTTCTTTATGAAGTCTTTTTTGCTCTTATGTTCACCCACAACTTTACAGGATGGTAGGGATAAAGCAGAAAAAAAAGAGACCAATTTTAGTATATGCTTTCTACCAAGTTTTCTTAAAACTGATATCTATATTTGACAATAGTTAAAATACTTTAAAAACCCTAATGTTTATAAATAAAATTTATTATTGCATATAAATTTTCTAACATAATTTGTATAGTGCCCTACACATAGGTGATTTTAAAAATTTTGTTTAAAGTCAGCAATGATACACAACAGTTAACTATGCCACCAAGGTTACCAAGTTTTTTTATTTAGCAACAGTACTAAACAAAGATCTTGCTAAAGAGCTACTCAACAATATCTGTATACTCTTAGTTTCTGTAACGATATGTTGTCAAGTTATTATACTTATTACTTTAAAGGAAGAGGAACTCCCAAGATTTTTCAAAGTGGTTTATTTTACTCATAGACCATGAGCAATTTCACAATATTGGAATGAACATCCAAATACCTACTGACAGTTCAAAGTCTAGATCATTATTTTATTTATAGATGAGGTATAGTGGGTCAAAAAATGGTTCCAAAAGGGTAGAGTAAGCCAAAATCAAGGGACATTAACTCCCCAAATTCTAGAGACAAACATGCTTTTTCTTCAGGAAGCAAGTACCTCAAATTGATCAGAAGAGGATATTCTGGGCTAATTGATAAACACTGAAATCAAAATGTGAGTGACAGAAGGTACCATAAAATTCTTTTAGCTAATACTCATCATTTATTAGATGGAATAACTGAGGTATACAAAGGTAGAGGGGGATTGCCCAAGGTAATGTAACAAATTAGTAACACAACTGGAACTAAATTCCAAATTCTTCCCACTTCACCACAGTGCTTTGTAGCAAGCCTCTGCTGAAACATTTCTAATGTTATGTGCTTGGATAATAATGACAGCTGACGATTAAATAGCACTTTGGGGTTTGCAAAGTGCTTTAATATGTAGGCACACTATTAAGAGGGACCATCTAGGGCACTTCTCCCCTTTTTATATTCCTTTGCCAGTTTATTCATCCATCTCTCATGTGGTGAGCATGCACTTTGTTTTCAATTCTGTTACAAGAAAAATTATGCTATAAATATTTTTGGGCATATGGATCCTTTCCCCTTCATCTGACCTATTTTGGGATCTTTGTTTTTTTGTTGCTGTTTTTCAAAGCAGTCATTATCCTCTTCCTCCCTCTCATATACCTTGAGAATGGATCCCTGAATACCTTCAAAATTGCATTACCTTTAACATGAAGCTTCTCCGTTTATAAAAATCCTTATTGATTTATTATCCACATTTTGCTGTTTATTAACCTGCTAATTTTATCCATCAGAATAAAGGAGATAATTGTGTTTGTAGCTATATCTTCTACAGATATTTTTCTTTTATTCAATTAAAATTTTAACATACAATCCTATAGGCATTATAATTGCATAATGATTCATTTAAATTCTTTTTGATTACATACATACATAGTAATAATAAAAAAGAAATATGTTTAAAATCTATATATGTACACATATAAATAATACCTATTAATATATAAAAACAAACAAAATAAAATATATGCACTACAACTCATTTCTTGAATTCAATGAAGATAAAAATCATTTATGCCCTATTAAAGTAAAAGGGATACATATTTCTAATCTGCATTCATTCTGTAACTGCTTACCTTGGTGATTATGTATATGCATATATATATACATATATAGATAGAGATATAGATATACACACAAATACACATACAATATATTGTATGTATATAGGCATATAATATGCATATAAATATATATGTGGTATATATGCATATATAATGTACATAAACACACAAATCTTAATTTTTTAATTAAGATTTAAATAAAAGAATTAAATAAAAATAAAAAATTTAAATAAAAGAATTAAATCTTAAAAATTAAATAAAAAAATTAAGATTTAAATAAAAAATTTTAAATAAACATTTAAATAAATGATTAAAGGCTCTCCTCTGATAAAGTATTTCCTATACACACGTGCATATACATCTATATATTTATATAAGCTGTTGTGAGGAAGATTAGATTAGTTATTGATTAGGTATTAAGTACATAGCAGGAAGGAGCTGGAGCTGGGAATTCCAGGATGGAATGAGGGAGCAGGAAGAAGTGACTTGTGCTCTGAGTGGGACTCCATTGGGGGGTTAACACAAACTGTGGTTAGCCCTGGGAGCACTCAGAGTAAAAGGATATCCTGTATCCTGATTTTCCCCTGGGATCCTGAGTGGTGGCATCTAGCAAAGAGAGAAGATCAACAGTCCTGTATCAAGGAAGAGGAGAAAGTTTTGAGATCTGGTGGACAGAGTCTTGAGCACACCTTCTCTACTTGGTACCTGAGACTACCTTGGCTTTTGGCATCCAGAGATCACCAGTGGATTGCAGTGAGAATCCCAAAGCCACAAAGCCCCTAGCTGAGCTGCTCAAGCCTGGCAGGTTCCAGGTCTGAGGCAGTCACCCAGAGACTCCACTGCTCCTTGGGCCCTGTCAGTTTAGATTACTAAGTTAGTGTAGAAGTAAGTCTTCCCTTTTCCCTGTGGGTTATGTCATTAGATTTAAGGGTTTAGAGTAGTTATCCCTATCCCACCCTTTAGTTGTTCATAATTAAACCCAGTTATATCCTGTTACCTTGTCTGTTGAATTCAAAGCCTCTGCTATGTACTTAATACCTAATCAATAACTAATCTAATCTTCCTCACAACAATACACATATATAGACATACACTGTATACACACACATATATCTTTGATAGAGCCACATACACATATGATATAGAGGCCTATTATTTTAACATATGTACATACACACACACACAGTTTTATCAAAAATAATGGAAAAAAGAAATAAATTTGATAATATTGTGATTATCAATATAAAGAAATATATAAAGAAAGACATACATTAACTAAGGGTGTTCAGCACTTTTATGGTGCCTGCACTGTGCAAGGCCCAAAGGGTAGGGAGATTTCCCATAGAGAGGGAGTTAATCCACACCTTCCTGTTTTCAGACAATATTGTGCTCATTTCATCAAGTAAAAGAACACTGCATATCTTTCTAAATGAGAGCCACAATCACTCAAGAATTCAGCCTAACTATCTACACAGGAAAAACTAAGTTACAGAAGAATGGCTATTGTCCTGGGCTTTTTTCTCCATCTATATTATTTATTTTGGTGATCTCATCTGCTTCCAAAGATTCAATTATTACCCCTGAGCTGATGACTCAAATTTACTTATCCAATGCCTAAACTTTCTCCTAAGCTCCAGTCTCTCAACTCTAATTGCCATTTGCAATCTGATAAGAGATATCTTAAACTCAACATAGTCTTGAGCAAGGATCCCCCTCTCTCTCTTCTTCCTCTAATATCCTCTCAGTCCTATCCAATATTTGGTTGTTCATTAGAGGAGGGGAACTCCTAATATGGAAACTCCTCCTTTTCTGGCCTTTCTTCACCCTCCTCGGTGCAGACAAATAACTCCCTTAAAACTTAGGAGTCTTTGAGGATGGTCTTGGATATACACAATAGTTATTCATTTTTTACATGCAATATATCCTCCCTGAATTTGTCTGTGCCTCCATACTGTTGTGTCACACACTGGTGTTGCTAGATCCCAGTCTGTGTCAAAAATGGTCCATCAAGTTTTTTACCCAATAAAATAGTTTGCCCACTGAAATCATCTGGAATTCCAAATACAGCATTTGATCCACCTCAGACAATTGTGACCAACCCCTACATTAATTCAAGTAGCATGTTAATATACATGATGCAGAATATAATAAAAAATAGCAATCTTACTTCTCCTCTGACTTTCCTAGTTTTAAGAACAGTTCAACAATCCCGATTTATTTCTTTAGCAAATTCTAGTGCAATGTGGATAAAACTGTCTTAATTATTCACAAGGTATAACTATCTATGTCTTTTGATCTTTCTATTTTTAAAGTCCACAGCATAGAAACTCTAGTTTCCTCTCCATAATTTTATTTGGGAGCGATATCCCATATCTATATTCTTTATATAATCCACTGTACTTCTGCCAGTGCCATAGCTTCTACTCTCTTGTGCATATGGTACCCCCACGCTTATAAAATAGTTCACTACACAAAATTTACAACTTTGCTCTTTTTTTCTATGCTCTTTATAATCCCAATGGCTCCCAAGGTATTACTTAATCTATACTTAACTTTGCTTTGCAACATCTAATTCCTAGGCTGTCCCAGTTGCTTGCCTTGCAATTTAATAAATCCATAGTCTATATTACCATGAAGAGTTTCTTACATATTTCCTTTCATTTCCCAAAGGAGAATTTCAGAGAACATTTCTTAGGTTTTCTGTCTCTCAGGAAAGGATTCACAGATCTGTGTCTTTAGATACCCAAGTGATAAATTCTTCTTGGGACCTGTTGCATGTCTAACTTCCTTTGAGATATTATTCAATAAGGCTTTGAAGAGTCTTAAGTTAAGCAATAAGCTCACTATATGTTATATGTTCCTAGCTCATTATAAAAATGAGCTTATTTCTGCCTACTTCTCTGACAGTCCTCCTGTAATGCTTGGTATTCTTGTATAGCTGATGTTTGTCAGTGGTTATCTGATTTTATAAACTGTCTTCAACTCCTGATTGAATTCTTATTCCTCTTCCTCCTCTTTCAACAGCACATTGTAATAGCTTA
Organism: Gracilinanus agilis; assembly: GCF_016433145.1. Taxonomy (NCBI): domain Eukaryota; kingdom Metazoa; phylum Chordata; class Mammalia; order Didelphimorphia; family Didelphidae; genus Gracilinanus; species Gracilinanus agilis. The sequence goes on from NC_058133.1 coordinate 327,045,145, forward strand.
CTTTATTGTTCCAAGTAGTGGTAACCTTTGCAGGTCTTGATCCCCTCTTCTTTCAAATTTCTTCCCTTGTAATTATCTGCAAACATCTCTCTGACTTACTCTTAAAGTTTTCTAAAGCAATCATCCTACATAAATTTTTTTCTTATTAATAAATTTGTAATGGCTTAAATATTTGTTAAACAGATCTAATTAACTTATATTTCCTCCTGTTACTCCTGCAGCAAATACTCTCTTCCCAAGGATACAGATCATATCCTACATGGTAAGTGTTCCAAGGCAGACCAAGATTCTCTTTTATTCCATCTGAAATTCTGATCCTACCCTTACTGCTTAACATTATCACCCCCAATTAAAATGCCTTTTTATAAAAGATTTTAGCAACTCACCAAAGCTCCAAGCTCTTCTCACATCTGCTACATAATCAGCTCCCAGATGATCCAATAAAGATCTATCCTGAACAATGCCAAGATATTTTATATTCCATGACCTCATATTCTACGAGGTCTTCTAAGGTTTTGGAATAATTCACAGCAAAAGTACATTTAATGAAATACTTTAATTTACTTTAAAAGTACTTTAACGAACCTATAAAACTTCAGATAAAAGGTTTGGGGAATGGCTTTTGTGTGATTGCATAATCTGAAACAATCTTAGGATGCAAATGTTTCCACATCAACATATAGTCGAATTTCACTCTCTTCTCAGTTCTTTAATAACGATGCAACGTGCAATAGATACACAGAATAAGGATGATGATGATGATAATGGTTAACAATAATAATACTAGTCTTTCTATAGTGCTTTAAGATTTGCAAAGCACTTTATATGTATCATCTCATTTGATCCTCCCAACATCTATTTGCTATTATCATCCTCATTTATAGATGAAGAAATTGAGGTAGGGAGAGTTTAAATGAATTGTCCGCAGTCACACAGCTATTAAGCATCAGAGGGATCCATAGGCTTTTCATCAGATTGACAAATAACACACACCCAAAAAAGGTTAAGAAGCCCTGCTCTAAAGAATTTATGGAAATACATGGACAAGAACAGAACAGGATAACAAGTCATGCTGGAACCTGAAACCAGTAGGGGAAATCACACCAATGAAATCATAGGCCCACCAAAAACATCAACCTGGAATCATGTATTTTGGCAAAATATACATATTTCTACATTACTTGAGAGCCCTTTTAAGAAATAATGAATCATTCCAAGACAAAACCTCATGATATGGAAATATAGTCTTTCACAATTAAAATATTTTTATAGAATTTTATGAAAAGCAGGAAAAAATCAGCTATGAACACTAATGACAAAATCTCAGTGTTCAAATATTTCTTACATGTTTGTTATTTAGTTTTCAAAAATCCAGAAGAAAGGTCTTGACTGACACCTTGTGGTCAAAATAGTTCATATTATGAAATGGAAGTATTTACCATCATCTTCAAAATTATCATCTGTTAACCACCATGGTGTTGAATTTTTCTTTTTCAAATCTCTTTTTCTGTGGTGTTTATATGTCTTTTTTGAGTTTTCAAATGAATCATCTGAAAGAGACTAAAACAATAAAGTATGTTTTAAAAATACATAATCTCTATTACTAATGATTTTTTAAGGAATCATTTATATTTATGGGTACAATGCTGAATTTGTAGTCTGGAAGGTTCCAAATCCTGCCTTTGATATTATTTCTATGACCTAGAGGAGATACTTAACCTCTTATTTGCCTCAGGCAAGTCCCTATCCCAGAACTTAGCTAAATCACTGAGAGTTTGCTATCTGTGTGGTAGAAGCTTCCATACCAGTTGTTTCCCCAAGAAATCATAGCTTTTTCAAGCACTCTTTGTAAGTATGTATATATCTCACAGAAACAACACTAAAATAGCTATTCAATTAACTGAAAAGTGATCTATTAACCAACACAATATTCAAAATCTTTTATTCTAAAATACATAGAGATCATATCATTAAATGGTTGCATTCTTAACTCAAAATATCATTAATGTTTTCAGACACTATTGTTTTTAATTATACTAAAAGATATTTTAAAATATAAGTCTGAAGTTTGGGCATTATAAAAATAAAAGTTAAAATGTATTAAAACCTAGCAAATATGACTTACTTCAAATGAATCACATCCTCCCTCCTTTCTTATTAAGTTTGGGTCAGTATGGGTCACAGGTGGGGCTAGGTCTTCTTGGCTCTCTATCCACTAGCAATAACTTCTCATATTCCCTCAAATACATTAACTTTTAAGTTCCTCAGTTTACTCAACTCCTTTGACTTAATTCTTTTCACTCTACCTTAGCTACACATAAAATCTTAACGTAGCATCACCCAAGGATTCCAAGTTTTATGTTCAAAAACTCTGAAATTCCTGTCTACTCATAACCTTTTTTTCTTCTTAGCTCTCCCTACCTACCCCTCACTCCTACTAAAACTAATTTTTTTTCCCTGCCATGTCAGTACTTTCCTAAATTATTACCCCTATTCTGGTTATATTCTCTTCCCTTCCCAAAATTGAACCTTTGGTGAACCAGTTCAATTCTACAGTATCTTCTAATGTCTTGACTTATTACTGAGCACACCTCATTAAAATCCAATCCTGAAAGATTGACACTATCTTCCCCCTTAGCTCCTATTTATTCCCTACTGAATGAACTAAAAGAAGTAAAACTGTACAAATTGGGTACAAATTTGTTATCTAACATAATCCTTACTGCCTTTTGTAGGCAAACAAACCTTCAATTTTCCCCTAATGGATTTCCCATCCCACTTACCATAGTGACTATTCCAAACCTTTTATCTTTTCAAGCTTCCCATACAATTTACTCCCTCAACTCTTATGTCCTTGCTTTGTTCTCCATTGAAAAAATTGAGGCCATTCTTCTTTTCTACTCATTTCATTGTCCCTGACATCATCCCCAACTATGTTCTCCTTCACTTCAGTTGTTGATGTAGGGTGGTCCTTCTCCTTAACAAATATAACCCCTTTATATGTACTTTTGATCCCAGCTCCTCTTACCTTCTGCAATGGAATGCACTCCAATCATTTTCTCAATATAATTTTAAATCTCTATCTATGCACAGGTTCTTTTCCTGATGCCCTCAAATATTCCCAAGTCTCCCCATTCTTAAAAACAAAACAAAAACTCTAACCTAAATCTACTGTGTCCTATATCTCTCATCCTCTTCTCAACTTCTCTTCTTTTCTGTCACTCTCATTTAAACCCTCTGCAATTTTGTTTTCTTTCTTTTTTGGGGGGGGAGATTTTCCATGATTCCATGATTCATGTTCTTACTTTCCCCTTCACCCCCCTAGTAACTCCCCCCATATCCGATGAGTATTTCCACTGGTTTTAACAAGCAGCATCGATCAAGACCTATTTCCATATTATTGATAGTTGCATTGGTGTGGTCATTTTGAGACTACATCCCCAATCATGTCTGCATCAAGCCATATGTTCAAGCACTTGTTCTTCTGTGTTTCGACTCCTGTAGTTCTTCCTCTGAATGTGGGTAGCATTCTTTCCATAAATCCCTCAGAATTGTCCTGGGTCAATGCATTGCTGCCAGTACAGAAGTCCATTACATTCAATTTTACCACAGTGTATCAGTCTCTGTGTACAATGCTCTTCTGGTTCTACTCCTTTCACTCTGTATCAATTCTTGGAGGTTATTCCAGTTCACATGGAATTCCTCCAGTTTATTATTCCTTTGAGCACAGTAGTATACCATTACCAGCATATACCACAATTTGTTCAGCCATTCCCCAACTGAAGGACATACCCTCTTTTTCCAGTATTTTGCCACCACAAAAAATATGGCTATAAATATTTTTGTACAAATCTTTTTATCTATGATCTCTTTGGGGTACAAACCCAACAGTGGTATGGCTGGATCAAAAGGCAGGCAGTCTTTTATAGCCCTTTGAGCATAGTTCCAAATTGCCATCCAGAATGGTTGGATCAGTTCATAACTCCACCAGCAATGCATTAATGTCCCAATTTTGCCACATCCCCTCCAACATTTATTACTCTCTCCCCTGCTATCATTTTAGCCAATCTGCTAGGTGTGAGGTGATACCTCAGAGTTGTTTTGATTTGTATTTCTCTAATTAGTAGAGATTTAGAACACTTTCTCATGTGCTTATGGATAGTTTTGATTTCTTTATCTGAAAATTGCCTATTCATGTCCCTTGCCCATTTATCAATTGGGGAATGGCTTGATTTTTTTATACAATTAATTTAGCTCCTTGTATATTTGAGTAATTAGACCCCTGTCAGAGTTTTTTTTTTAATTTTTTTAAACCCTTAACTTCTGTGCATTGGCTCACAGGTAGAAGAGTGGTAAGGGTGGGCAATGGGGGTCAAGTAACTTGCCCAGGGTCACACAGCTGGGAAGTATCTGAGGCCGGATTTGAACCTAGGACCTCCCGTTTCTAGGCCTGACTCTCAATCCACTGAGCTACCCAGCTGCTCCCCAGAGTTTTTTGTTGTAAAGATATTTTCCCAATTTGTTGTTTCCCTTCTGATTTTGACTACATTGTTTTTGTTTTGTTTGTACAAAACAAAAACAATGTAGTTGATTAGTTTAATATAATCAAAATTATTTTGCATTTTGTAATTTTCTCTAACTCTTGCTTGGTTTTAAAATCTTTCCTTTCCCAGAAATCTGACAAATATACTATTCTGTGTTCACTTAATTTACTTAGTTCCCTTCTTTATATTCAAGTCATTCACCCACTCTGAATTTATCTTGGTGTAGGGTGTGAGATGTTGATCTAAACCTAATCTTTCCCATATTGTTTTCCAATTTTCCCAGCAGTTTTTGTCAAATAGTGGATTTTTGTCCCCAAAGTTGGGCTCTTTGGCTTTATCATAGCACTGTCTTGCTGACGTCACTTACCCCAAGTCTATTCCACTGATCCTCTCTTCTGTCTCTTAGCCAGTACCTATCTAATGTTGTTTTGATGACTGCTGCTTTATAGTACAGTTTAATATCTGGTACTGCTAGGGCACCTTCCTTCTGCAATTTGGTTTTCAATGTCATCAGTCAACTAAAATGTTCTTTCTAATGATACTTATGACATCTTAATTGATAAATTTAATTATCTTTTCTCAATCTTCATACTTTTTGAGCTCTTGGTAGCTTCTGATGCTATTCTTTTTATCTGATCCTACACATTTTGATGTAGTTGATACTCTCTGGACTTGAGTAATACTGTTATCTCCTGGTGCTTCTCTCTATCTGATCATTCGTTTTCATTTGCTTATGCTGGTTCTTCATTCATGTAATACATGGATATGCCCCAAAGATCCATCCTGGTTTTATTTCTCACTTTGTGATCCCATCAGCTCTCATGGATTCAAGTATCATCTCTATGCAGATAATACTAAGATCTATATATATCTAGACCAAGTCTCTCTCCTGAGTTTTAAAGTCCTATTCACATACTGTCTTGGGGGCATCTTGAATTGAATGTCCTATAACTATTTCAAACTCAAAATGTCTAACTCAGAACTCTTTATCTTTCACTCTCTATCTGCCATTCTTCTCTATTACTGTTAAAAGCAACACCTTCTCTCCAGTCACATAGAATCAAAACTTCAGTGTCAATCTTGACTTTTCACTCTTACACATCTCACACAGCTAGTCAGTTGTTAAATCTTGCCGTTTCTTTCTCTACTTATGTTCTCTTCTTTCTACTCAGACTGATACTCTTCACTCTAATCTATCCTCCACTTAATTGAAAAAAAAAAAAAAGATTTTCCTAAAGTGAAGGACTAGCCATATAATCCAGGATCCTTTTAGATCCTAACTCTGTTGTCCAGTATATTAGCTATTCTTTTCAGCTTTTGTCATCTGAAAATATGATGAGCATGCTATCTATTTCTTTAGTTGTCACTGTTAAAAATGTTAAAGGATATATTTCTAGGGTATTCCACTGGAGACCTAATACAAACTGACACCGAACCATTAATAAATGCCATTTGAGTCTAGTCATCCAACTAGTTCTGAATCTACTTAATTGTATTATTGTCTGATCTTCAAAACTGTCTCTTCAGTTTCTCTCTAAGAATAATATGAAATAGTTTATCAAAAGCTTCACAAAAATCTAGGTACACTAACATTCACAGTATTCTCTTATCTTCTACCTAAGTAATCTTGACAAGAAAAGAAAATGACACTAGTCTAATATCTGTTCTTGATGAAGTTATGCTGGCTCTTTGTAATCACTGATTCTCTTTTAGAAGTTTGTCAATCATCAGTTAATGATTTGTTCTACAATTTTACCAGGGATTAAAGTCAATCTCACTGACCTAGAGTGTGCAGCTCTCTTTTCTTCTCTTTTGAAAAGATGGAATAACATTTGTCCTTTTCCAGTTCTATGGTATCTCTATGACCTTTAAATGTCACTAACAATGACTCAGTGATCCCATCTACCCAGTTCTTTCAGTACTTGGGGATGGAAATCATCTGTTCCAGGTGACCTGAATTCACCAAGGACAGTTTGGAGCCCTCTTAATAGCTCCTTATTTATCTTTGATATGTCAACTTCTGTTTTTTTTGCTTGTTTGTTAGTTTGTAATTTTTGGTGCAAAAGGCCATTCTTTTTGGCCAATAAAGAAAGCAAAATGAGAACTGAGCAGCTCTGTTTTTGTTTTGTTGTTAATCATATGATTAATGGTGTTAGCAAGGTAGTAGGATAAAAAAAATACACAATAGTCATTGGCATGTTTATCTAACAAAAACTCAGCTAGAAATGACAAGTGGAGTATCATTCAAAATCATGACAAAATGGATAGAGCACACAGGAAAAAGTTATAAAGAAACATGTAATATTTATTCAAATATAATAAAACTATCTTTACAGAAATAAAACAAATTAAATTATTAAAGATAGACACTGTTCAAGGTTACATTTTGCCTATATACTAAAAATCTTATTTCTATCTCTCAAAAAAACTTACATATGTAGTACTACACCAATCGAATTGACTAGTAAACATTTTATAGAATAACTAAGTACTTTTAGAAAAAAAGATTCAGAATCTCAAGGAAAATATGAAAAAGGATGACTAAAGGCAAAAAGTATTGCCATACCTCAGACCATATTATAAAGCAGTGGTCATTAAAGCTACTTTCTACTAGTAAAAAATCAGAAGAGCAAAAGCTGAGCAGACTGGATAAATAGTTAAAAAAAAAAAGCAATCAAAACCAGTAGTCTTATACTCAGTAAACCCCAAAATAAAAATTAGGGGTGAAAGTGCTCCCTTTTTGGTAAGAACTGCAAGGAAAATGAAAAAGCAGCCTGGAAGACGCTGGTTTTGGAGTATTATCTTATACCATAATAAGCTACAGATGGAAATAATGACAACGGCAATAATAATTAGCACTTATAAAGCACTTTAAAATTTGCAAAATGTTTTACAAATATAATCTCATGTGTTTTCCTCATAAGGATACTGGGAGGTAGGAATTATTATTCCCATTTTATAGAAAAGGGAACTGAAGCATAAGTTAGTTAAGTGACTTGCTTAGCGCCATACAGCTATAAATGTCAGAAGACAGATTTGAATTAATGTTTCCTGACTCCGGTTTCATCTCTTTATCCACTGTGTCACCTAGCTGCCTCTGTACGTGGACTAAATAGAAAAGTTTACATCATTAAAAAAAAAATAAAAGGAAATTAAATCAGGTACCTATCAAAACTATGGCTAGGGAGAGAATTTTTAGCCAAGTAACAGATAAAAGAGATAATAAAATATGAGAATAAATAATTTTTCATTAATAAAATTAATGAAAATTTAAAGAAGAAAAATGAAAGCTGGGTACATTCGCATAAAATATCACTAATAAATGCCTGATATTCAACAACTAAATGGGAATTGATTATGATAAGGGACCACTTCCAAACAAGAAAACTATAAATGACCACATGAAAACATGCTGCAAACCACTGTAAAAGAGAAATATAAATTAAAACAAATGTGCCAAAAAAAAGGGAGAATATTCAATAATGGAAGGAATAGAGGAAGACAAAAACAATCACTGCTGGTAGAGCTATGAAAGGGTACAGCCATTCTGGATATCAATTTGGAATTGTGCAAGAAAAGTGACCCACAGTCTGTACTCTTTGACTCAATGATTTCATTACTGAGCTTATATTTCACAGAAATGAGAAACTGAGATAAGCATCTACTATTTGCCAAAATGTCCACAACAGCACTCTTTTGGCAGTAAAGAAATGGAAACAAAGGTAAGTAACCATTGATGGAGGAATGACTAAAAACTCTAAGGCATATGAATGGAATATTATCATCCAGTAAGAAATGAATTCCTATTCAGAAAAACATGAGAAGATATGAATTAATGTAGAGAGGAAAAGCAGATCCAAAAGAAAATATGGCCAGACTACAACATAAACAAAAAGATCATTAAGAATCATGGAATGAAGGAGGGAAAGAAAAATGAAAGAAAAGAAAAATTACAATGGCAGCTTTAAGTTTGCTTCAGAAGGCAGATGGTTTCCCCTTAGGGTAGATCTTCAAGCAAAGGCTGGATTACAATCTGGTAAGCATGCTGTATGAACTGTTATAGATGGCGCCTGAAGCCTCTGCCAACTCTGTCAATCTTATTCTGTAACCCACTTGTGTGACTTTGAATAAGTAATAACCTCTAAGGGGGGCTCAATGACCTTGCTTTTAAGGTGAGGAAGTAAGATAGTTATTCTCTGAGATCAATTGCATCTCTAAATATTAAAATCTCATAATTTTCCAGGATAGCCCAATAAGGGCTATTTTTTCTTCCCAGCCATAGGTATTATGACCACAACTAAAGCTGAATTTTGTTATACCTAACTTTGGCTCCTGTCCTTCAAATCACTGGGAAGAATCAGTGTTAATCAGTTAATCAGTGTTAACCCTGATAGAGGGCATATCACCTCAAATCAGGGCAAGCAGATGGTGGAGGGAGACAATTCAGAAAGAATCATTGCTGTTGGGAATCCCAAGCTGGACCTGAGGTATAAGTCTGGGAGTTTACTTTTACTCACTATAGTAAGTAGTGTCAGGTTGGGAATAACTTGCTTAATGGGAATTCTAGGTACTAAAAGTCTTCAGTTATCATAAAGTTTTTACATTGTATGGGTATCTATCTTATCCTAAAGATTTTAGTGTAGTTACAACTAGTATATAATCCCTACCATCCTTTCCTTTGAATTTTTGGTAGTGGAGAAGTTCACAGAAAATTGTTTTCTCCAACATCTTGCTGGACACAAGATTCCCAAATAAATAAATTTTTGACATGGTTATACCAGGCTGACATATGCTGGTATGCTTTAATACAGACTGTATCTAATAATTTGTTCAGAACCTTCCAAGTTAACAGTGAGAAGACACAGTGGATGGAGAGAAGAATAAAGTTTAGATGTAAATTCTCTCATTTAAAACCTACGTGAATTTGAGCAATTCACTTAACATTTCTGGAAATCACTTTCCTCAACTATAAAATTAGTTGTGCCAGAAGTTAGATAAAATTACATAGCCTAAGGCTCCTTCTGGCTATTGAACTATGATCCTATGACTCCAAATAAATTCAATACTAGGTACCCTGTACATAGTGATCATAGAATTTTTTTTTAAAAAGCAGTTCCTCTCCATTAAAAATATTGAGACATCTTACATATTCCATAATAAATTAAAAATGGAGGTGACTTTAATATTAAAAATATTATAAAAATATCAGAATGGAAGCCAATCCTATACCTTCCCTTATGAGTAAGAAATGATTCCTTCATTCAACAAGGGATAGAAGAAATTCCAAAATGTAAAATAAATAATTTGGATTACATGAAAATGAAAAACTTTTGCATAAATAAAATTAATCTGGGATGAGAAGTGGGTAACTGGGGAAGAAAAAAACACTTCATATTAAATTACTTAAAGGTTGGGTATCCAAAATACATAGACAACTAAAATAAATATATATAAAGTCATTCTCCAATTGATAACTAGCAAAAGAATATGAACAATAATTCTCAAAAGAATTACAAACTATTAATAACCATATGTAATAATGTGCCAGATCATTAATAAAAAGAGAAATGGCAACTAAAACAACCCTGATCTATCACTTTATATATATTCAGAAATTGGTAAAGTTGACAAAAGATGGAAATAGTCAATTAAGAGAAAATGTATAAAGAGAGGAATGCCCTGTTTTTCAAACCATAAATTGGTACAATCATTTTGGAAGAGTTTAGAATTATATCAATAAAGGAAAAAACTATATGAATAAAGTCTATTTAGGAAAAAAAAGAAAAAGATGAAGAACCCTTGGAACCAACAATTATCTAGCTAGGTTTTCCCCAAGCAAAACAAAAGGACAGTTCATTTTCCCTGATTCCATTGCTCCTTATCATATTGTCAATCTTGCCTGGCCAACCTGTCAAACCTCAGATCTAGATCACTCCCACCATCTTCTCCCTTTCCTTCTACATACTTGAATGAGGTTGGAGAAAATCATGAAACTGTCTGGGTCCACTCAGCTGGGCGCTCACTGCTGCAAATTAATCCTTCTTTCTTCTTTCTAGTTAATTCACCACACCATTGTTTTCCACAAGAAGTATTGAGAAGTATTTAACAAATGTATTTTTATTTTTCTGCACATGTATAATTTTTAAAAATTAGCAATCATTCTCTAAAAAGTGAGAACAGGTTCCAACTGTAGCTCTACCAAGTAGCAGTGAGACCATGGAAAAATCACTCTGGGGGCTCAGTTTCTTTATCTATAATAAATGATCTCTAAGGCCTCTACTAATATCTACAAATATTAAGTAACCAATAGAAGTAAAAGCCTTAAAGACTATATTTCTGAACCTTGTCTTTAATTCTATATCCTGCCTTTCCTTCTTTAATGTCCATTTTACCATCATTCTGGGAGATTACTGTTCCATTCTTCTCTTACTTTAAATGAGCATAACCCAAAGCGATGTAAATTAAACAGGACCCAAACAAACACAATCATCTTTGTGTCTGCACTCCCTAGTGGCCAAAGTGGTAGGAACCTGAGAAGCAGTCTTAATGAAACTGTAATTTAACAAGTGTCCCTGTAGGAGCTACAGCCTCAGCTGCTTCAACTGTCACAGTTCCCAAAGATGTAGAAAAGTTCTTGCCCCCAGGGCCCTTGGCACTGACAAATGGTTTAACATCAGAAATGAACCTCTTCTTAGTGGGGTGAAGGGGGGAGAGAAAGAGGGAAAGGGAAAGGGAGAGGGAAAGGAGAGAGAGAGACAAAGACAGAGAAGAAAGAGAGAGACAGAGAGACAAAGAGAACGTGTGAGGAAGAGAAGAGGGAAGGAAAGAACAGATACAAATAAGAATGATGTAAGTTTATGGCCAATCAAATAGCATCTACATTTTAGAGCAGTGGCATCATACTCAAATAGAAACAGAGGCCACTAAACCATTCATATCTGAGGATCTTTGTAGGTCATATACTTAGTTTTTAAAATGTAATGTTATATTTTATTGTTTTTTAAGTTCATTTTTCAGGTAGCTAGATGGTAGAATGGATAGAATTTTGGGCCTGGAGTTAAAAAAAAGAACAACTCATTTTCCTGATTTCAAATCTAACCTCAGATACTTACTAGCTGTGTGACCCTGGACAAATCATTTAACCTCATTTCCCTCAGTTTTCTCATCTGTAATGTGAACTGGGGAAGGAAATGGCAAGCCATCCTAGTATTTTGGCCAAGAAAACCTAGATGGGGTCATAAAGAGTCTAAAAGTTCAGAAAATGACTGAACAACAACATAATTCATTTTGTTAAATATTTCCTGATTACATTTTCATTTAATTTGGACTGCAATTGCAAGTGCTGTTAGCTATATGTGATCTGTGAGACATGAATTTGACACCTGTTTTAAACTAACTATTCTTTCTTCCCCTAAATCAGCCAGACTGATAAGGTTCCTCCAGACTGAAATGGATAAAAGATTAACTCAATAATCTTAGGATTTACTCATATAATTTCTAGTAATATTTACCTATTCATTATTTTCATATGAAATGTTAAGGACCTTTCAAAGTTATTTAGAACTAACTTTAAAGCACATGTAAAAGCAATTTAGAATTATACCCATAAATAAATAAAACTGTGTATACCCCTTAGACCTAACAATAACAATCCTAGGTCAGTTCTCTTTGTGTTGGCAATGTGGGAAATTGGGGGGATGCCTATCAATCAGGGAATTGCTAAACAAATTGTAGTGTAAGATTATGATGGAATATTACTGCACTATAAGAAGTGATGAACAGGCTAATTTTAAAAAATGTGGAAAGAATTGCATGGGATAATGAATAATGAAATGAGTAAAACCAAGAGAACATTATATACAACTACAAATGTAATACTTGAAGGCAAGCAACCCACATAAAGGAAGGGCTGACCATTTGTACCAACACCAATACTATCTACTGGCCAACAGCTAAAGATAGTTGGGTAATTCCAAGAGTCCCAGGAATAGCATCCCTACTATGGGCCCAGCTTGCAGCCTAGTACTTATAGTCATTAACCTGGAAAACAATCTTTGTGGAGATGGGACCTAGCAACTTCCCATGCAGGTGCTTCAGCTTCAGCTACTTCATTATATATATAATTACTGAAGACACTGAAAAGAAAGTTCTTATCACCAAATTGCTTAGCAATGCCAGATGGTCCAAAATTTAAAATGAATGCAATTTTTTCAATGTAAATTATATAAAGAATGTGCATTGTTTTCTGCTTCTCCAACACATTTCCACCAAAAAATCACTGGGCTTTTCCATCTGACTTGTAGCGGAAACCTTCTTTGATGTTGTTACTCTATGAGAACATGAGCTTCTTGAGGGCAGGAATGGTCTTTCTTTTCTATTTGTATCTTTGTGTTTGGAACATAATAATCCCTTAATAAATGCTTTTTAACTCATTAATTCCATTAAAAGAAAAGTCTATTGTATGTTTATATTTTAGGAGTATGCCATTTCTTCTACAATCAATTAAGCTATAATCACAGTAAATATGTATATGTATAGACCTTCACAACAGTTGTGTACACACACACACACACACACACACACACACACACACACACACACACGATAAAATGGAGATTATCTCAGAAAAGGCACTAAGATTAAGAAGGACTGGGAACGGTTTCTTGTTGGAAGCTAAAAGATAAGAGATAAGGAGGGAGAGATTTTATAACATGGAGACAGACAATGGAAATGCAGAGAATGGGGAGATACAGTATATCTTATTCAGGGAACAGCAAAGAGGCTAGTGTCACTGGATGGATGAGCAAGTTGAAGGGAATAAGGATAAGAAGACTGGAAAGAAAGGAAGGGGCCAGAATATGAAGGACTTTAAAATCCAGAGGATTTTATATTTGATCATAGAGATAAGTCACTGGGGCTGAATAGGGAGATGACATGGTCAGACTTGCCATTAAGGAAGTTCACTCTGACAGCTGAATAGGGGATGATCTGAAATGGAGAGAGAATTGACATATGAAGACCAACCAAAAGACTGTTGTAATAGTTCAGGATCGTGGTAGTGTCAGAGGAAAAAAGGGAGTAAAATTAAGTGAGAGAAATTAAAAAGGTAGAAATGAGAAGACTTGATAGTTAATTATATAAGGGAGAGAGAGAGTGAGGAGTCAAGGATGACACCCAATGTTGGGAGCCCGAGAGACTGAGGGGATGGTGGTGTCCTTAATAGTAACATGGAAGTCTGGAAGGGGAAGGATTGGGGGAAAAGATAATGAATTCAGTTTTGGATATACTGAATTTAAGATATCTATGGGACATCTAGTTCAGAATGTTCAATAAGCAGTTAGAGATGTGAAAAAATAGGACAAGAGAGAGTTTAGAGGTAGAGAGTAGATCTGCGAATCATCTGAATAGAGATCATTCAATCCATGGAAGAGAGAAAAGAGCCTAGGGCAGTGTTTGAGGAATACCCACAGTTAGTGGGCACAGCCTGGATGACTATCCAGACAAAGAAGAGTAAGAAGACATAGTGTGACATGTAGCCTTGGAAGTCATGCTTCATTCTTCTCTCACCCTTAATTCCCTACATTCAATCAGTCCCTAAGACCTAACAATTTTACCTTCACATCTGTCCTTTTCTCTCCACTCACATAATAATCCCATTCAGAGATTTTGAATTAATAATTCAATGATCTGAGGATTAGTTCCAGTACCTAAAGGTCAAACAATAAAGCTCTTGGCTTTTTAATAAATTTTAAGACAATTAAGAGGTTAATATAAAACTTGGTCACTATAGGTGAATCCTATATAATGAGATATGTAGTTCTCTGCTTCCTCAACCAGCTAGTCTCTTAGGCATGGCTCTTCCCAACAAAGTTTGATGTTATAATAACTGGGATAACTTAGTAATTTACATTCATTATTTATTTTAGGTCCCTACAATAACGCTCTGAAATATTGTAGGAGGAGCGCCAGGACAGAGCACTGTCATGAAAACTTTAAAAGGAGATTATGAAGCAGATGAAGGTGATCAGCAGGATCAAACCCTGCAGAGAGGCCAATAAGGATGATTGGGAATATTAGTAAATGTTAATTGAATCAAAACACAGAATTTTTCATGTAAATGGATTTACCTTGTATTTATAATGAATTCGAATATAATTTAAAACCAAAGTTTAAAACTAATCAAATAATTATTAGATTTGAAGGTATATTAAAAGAAAATTTGATCCAAATTCTCTTTGAAGAGATTTTCTCCAAGATTAAAGAATATAACAAGGCCTAAAGTCTTCAGACCCTTAGCCCAGTGTTCTTTGTATACTAAGATGCTCTTCAATAGGTGGTGACTACCTAAGCAGGAAGCATATTCAATCAAATTCGAGATATAATTATTCAGGCACTGAGCTAGGTAGCATAGAAAGGAGGAAGGGAAAAAAAGAAGCATAAGACACAGTCTCTTTCTTCAATTAGACTATGTTCTAGCTTATTAGTCTCTTAAAAATACAAACTTACCTCTTTCATAAATTGTTCAAATTCTTCATCTAACTTTTCCTTTGAATATTGATGAGCCATAATCAGCAAGTAGTTTTCAACTCCCAAAGTAAATATTCATAAAATATTTACACAAATGGAAATACTAAATGAAAAAAGACAAACCACTTTTGAGCCATTTTATATTTCTGAAAACATACATTAACAAGTTTTATCATGAACATATTTACAAAGTGATAGAAGACAAAAAAAAGCACCATTCTCTTACAGATTTACTAATTATTCAAGTATTGACCATTTGATGCAATTTAAACAGTAATCAACTGATTATTTCTAGTTCCCTGAGCTGCCTGAGGAATAGTTTCCAAGTTCACTTTTCTTAAATTCTGTTCAGCTTTTATTTCACCGTTCAGAATTTATTTCACATCTGAACTTAATTTTTAAACATAGGTCATTAAAATGGATCCTCAATTTATATATAACTAGTGAGAAGGAAGAAACAAACTGAAAAAAGCAAATTAATAAATTGCCTCTAAATATGCAGATTAAAAAAAGCTATAAACTGTACAGATACAAGGTCCTTCTACTAATTGTATAAGAAACAGTTTTATGTTACCACATTTTCTAGACTTTTTATAAAGACAAAGCCTTGCTGAGGTTTCATTTGACAGGTTATCAGGAAATTGGAAAGCATCAAAATACAGATATATAACATTTTTTACTAAGTCCCTCAATGTGTGCCTCTTTTCATTCATTCAATATTCTTTATTTTAGGCATTTATTATATGTAAAGTTTGGATGTAAAGAGTTACTGGCAAAAATACAAAACTATCTTACAAGGAGATAGTAAGTATATACATATAATTATATAGCATAATAATGTTATACATAGTAATAATGTTCTAAACTTTTAAGACAATACTGCAGCTAACAGTAGGTCTGTTGATTTTAGTTTTCTTTGGGTCACTTACTATTACATAAATAATTGGAGAGGGGGCAGCTAGGTGGCTCAGTGGATTGAAAGGCAGGACTAGAGATGAGAGGTCCTGGGTTCAAATATGACCTCGGATACTGCCTAGCTGTGTGACCATGGTCAAGTCACTTAACCCTTATTGCTCTTCTGCCTTGGGAGCAATAAACACTATTGATTCTAAGACAAAACATAATGGTTTAAAAAAATAATTGGAAAAATCTGGCAAATCCTTAAAACCGATGACCTACAGAAGATTGATCCCTGCTAATTTATTCTAATTTCCTTCCCTAGTACTGAGTGGATTTTCTAAGACTGAGATGCCTTTTCGGCCTCAAGATTCAAACACTACTCAATTAGGCATGAAGGACAGAAAAGGAGTGGGAAGAGCTCTAACCTTTGCTAAATTCAGGAAGAAGACTTCGTGCGAAGCAGTCCAATGCACTCATACACACAATGAATCTCATGGATTCCTCTCTGATACATACACACACACACACACACACACAAACTGTTACCTACACATACTCAGTTGCACACTTACATGCACCCCTATGCACTCAGGATTTCACGCACAGTCGTACATATACACTCACTCACTCTCAAGGCTCATTTCTTCCAGGTTGCGGGACAAAGGATGGCCCTACACCCAGGACCAGTTCTGCTCACTGCAACCCAGCACGCTTCGGGACTCGCTGACGGTTTCCTGGAAGCGGGGGAAGGAGGGAGCAAGCGGAAGAGACCAGAGTCTGAAGCGGCGCCCAGTACAGGGAAGCTGCGCGGTAGCCGCTCCAGACACCGAGTACTTCAGACAAGGGCACGGGGATGCTCGCAGTCTGGAAATGACCAAGGAGCAGGGGACGCCTCCCAGTCCAGAAGCACCAAGAAGTACCCAAAACCCCAGACCCAACAGTTACTAAGGGAACAGACTGGCGCCGCGGAATTCTAGAGGATCAGCTGACTAAACACGGTCACGTGACGTACGAGCTACCTCATCGCGCCCTCTGGGTGGTTTCCTGACACTGGAGGGAAGTGGGTGACGTTTGAACCCAAGTAGAATTCGCCCTCTAAGAAATAAAGCCAGAGAGACTTGGTGGGCTGAGGAAACGTAGAGCAGGTTGACCAGTAGAGCGTTGGACTTTCTTAACAGATTGTGAGTCAATTAAAGGGTTAATTAAGAACCCGAGACAGAAGCATGATGGTCTTTATAAACGAATTCCACTACCTCATGGGACATGTAGTTCGCATCGTCCTGGAACAGCGAGCTTGCTAGTCCCCTAGACATTACTCTTCCTGAAAAGGTTTGATGTATTAGTGATAATAATGGGAACTAATTTAGCAGTTTACATTCGTTATTTCAGTTGAGTCCCTTAAACAATCCTGTGAAGTAAACTACAAATTTAAGCCTTTAGATTTTATTGCTAAAAGTCATTCAACAGTCCATATACATTAATACAATGTTTATTATGCTCTAGGCACTGTGCTTATTGCCACAGATGCAAAGAAAAACAAAACCAGAACTGGCCCTCAAGGAGCTCACAATCTGATGGGGAGACAGTACTAAATAACTATATTACAAAATGGACTTTCCCTGACACATATGAATTAACATTAAGAGGTATGCGGGAAGGGATAAGGGGGAGTAACCTTTGGAAAGGTGGGCCAATTTGGAACTAGGAGGGCAAGGTGAGAGGATAAGGGAGGATTTGGGGGAAGGGATGTGAATAAGACAAGTATTGGGCAAAGGAAAATGGACATCTTAGAAGGGATATGGCAGGGAAAAAGGAAGAGAGGGACAAACAGCGTAGAGGAACAGTAGACAGAAATGCCCAGCTAGTAACTATGACATTGAGTGGGAAGAAAATGGATAGCAGAAAGGATCAAAAACCAGGACCTGACAACCTGATATTTACAAGTACCACACTGAAAATGAGAGATAGAACAAAGTGCAGGTGAGGGGCTGGAGCAGAATATATTATACCTCAGCTTCACATACATGTTATACTTGTATTGCTTAATAATGCTTAATAAAGATTATTCTTGATTTCATAGGCATTGCATTTCTTAGGTATTCTTCCTCTTTGTAGAAAAGAAGGACATAGAGTCTCATATGGGACTGTGCTCTTGGATTTGCTTCCCCTTGAGAGAGAGACCTGAATTCAATAGGGATTGTACCTCAGTTTACAATATATACATACACACAAACAAACATTGTTAAATGCAATTATCAAAAGGCATACCTTGACCTCACCGACCTCAGGGTTAGTAAGGTTTTGTAATATCTCTGGAAAATTACCAAATTACTACTCCTAGAGCCTTTAATTTGATCAAACTTTAACTAATTTAATCCCATCACACCTCCTAGTTTCCACTTAATCACATCTAGAGTATTTGTTCTCATCCATTGTTAGTCGTTCCTCCCCCTTGTTGTCCTCCCTGATTATTCTTTTCTCTTGAAGTTTATTAAACCTGCTCCTTCCTCCTCAGGGTAGGCACACCAGGTACTCTACCACCATCACCGAGTGACCTCCACCCTGGTCAAAGACCCTTGTTGCTGCTTTGGTAGTCCTCTTTATTTTCAGGTTGACAAATATACACATATGCATCAATAATATTCCAGGCACTGTGCTAGATCTTTATTCAACAAGTATTTCTATGTGCCTATTATGTGCACATCATAAAAGTGATTAAGGGACAAAAACAAATAATTACTGCTCTCAAGAAGTCTACATTTCCTGGTGGAAGAGTAGTAGAGCTGTAATACTTAGAGTGTTCAAGTTTTTAATTTCATTAGAAATTAGTTTCTTCTTTTATGAGGGAAAAATCCTTGTACTGGCCTTATCATCCTTCTGAGTCTGAATATATATATATTTACAATTACCCCACACAAATCTGTGTGAGATACCAGTGCCCCACTCAAATAAACAAAATCAGAGTCAGAAGGTAAGAGTAAAAAGAAGCAATTGTTTAGTCCTCTTCTTGAAAAAGAGCACTTCAATGATGGGCTGAGAAGTGACTGACTAGGTAGCAAGCAGTCAATATGTACACAAGGCTCCTCCCCCTTTCTGTCAGTCTCTTCTGCTGTGGGTTATAATTATTGGTGGGAATTTGATGAAAGTTACAGAGATCAGTTTGGTATTCCATGAACACTTATTTATTCTAAGGAGAAGTTAGGATAGGAAATAGAAGGGAGGAAACTGAGATTATAGCTCTAATATCTTAAAACTATGCCTACAATTAAATCCTATACTAAAATTCTAAGAAATCCTAAATCTAAGATCTTTTTGCCTGACAAAACATGCCTAACTGAAACTACTCTGACTATTTAAAATTATATTCTCTACCTATCAACTTAACTAATAAAATAAGCCTTTATCTTCTCCAACCTCCTTAAACCAGTATCTGAAACCAACTATCAGATCCTCTTAACAGAGACACTAACACAGTCCCTGCTCTCACCAAAGTCAGAGAGAAGGACCTTTATTTCTTAACTGATTTTTTTCCTTTATAGTTGGTCTCTTAAAGAGACAGATGGCAAGATCTATGTTACTGCCTCTTAAAGAGGCAGAGTGAGATTAATAAAACTCCCTAACATAAAAATTCTGCTCTTAAAAGAGACAAAGTGAAATTAAGAAACTCCCTCTTAACACTCCCACCTATAAATCAAAGCACCTGTGCTTCCAACCCAACTCAGGTGAGGCAAGGGAAGCAACCAAGTTGCTCATTGTCCTTTTTGTCCTTCTTGTCCTTCAACAGTCTCTCTCCCAAACCTGTCCCAGAGTCCTTAACCAACAAAAAGGTAACACACTAGCTTTTATAAGCAAAATGCTCATTCTGAGAATAGCACACTCAATTCTGTCCCATGCCTTAAGTAAGTAAATACAAAATCATTTCAGGGAGAGAGAAGACTAATAATTGGGAGGTGGGGGAAATTACCTCTACTTTTCATCACCGATCTTCTTATAATAGTTGGGATTTATATTCTATCCTAATATTTATTTCTTTATTTTATTAAAACTCTTACATTCCCTCTTAGAATCAATATTATGTATTATTTCTAAGGCAGAAGAGCAGTAAGGGATAGGCAAGGGGAGTAACAGTCAGGATTGTGTCCACAGTTGTATTTGAACCCAGGACTTCTAATCTCTAGGCCTGGCTCTCAATTCCCTGAGCCACCTAGCTATCCTCCCCCTCACCTGCCTCCTATTCTTTAAACAAATTTTCTTGAGTTTTTGCCCTGAACTTTTGCATTTTCCTTCTACCATCAAGGCATCGTGACATATGCAAGATTTGTCTACAATATTATGTTTAGTTCTGTGTACTACATGTTAAAGGGAACATTGACAAACCAAAAAATGGTTTTTTTTTTATTGTTGTTTGTTTTTAAGGTGAGAGAACAACAAACCAAAGCCAAATATTGTGTCTTTTGTTGTAGCCCAAATGGATCTTTTCTACCCCAGATCACATGGACCAGGTTCTGTTTTGGGATAGCCTGGCCTTAAGATAAGGGAGTCAGACTTTTCTTATATTCTCTAAGTCATTATGCTCCCTTTCCTGGAACAGAATTCTAGGGTAAATCTCTATAATAAAGTTGAATTATGGTTCGTGTCAACCCCAAAGGGATCGACAAGTCTCTTTTTAGAGACATTATTCAGATTACAAATTAGTAGATTTCAGGTATAAAAAAGATCTTTATTCATTAAGAGTGTCAACATGAAATCTGGATGTCTCAGTTTACCACTGCCCTTTTGAGAAACCCCCAGTACCAGGCACCTCTGTTTTGTATATAGTGAAATGTTAAGTACTTTTGTTTGCTTTTGAGGCTTCTCTATTGGGTTAAAGTTTTTTTCCTAGGAAATAAAGGCTCCCAATACATACATGGGATTGCTAAACAGACATATTGCATGATTTTGGATTTATATCATTGGAGCAACTCAAATCCCAATCTCTTTTTAAATCTTCATATTTCATTTTTAGCCTTTAAGGTGCAGTATCCTCCTTGCATGAATTACTTTCCATTGGCGATCAACAACTTGACTGATTCTTAAGTTCGTGATTCAGCTGCCAACTCTAGAAACATCCATTTCAGGATTGCTGTTTAGTCACTTGTTCTCAAGAAAAAAATATAAAGCATAAGGCATCCAAGCAGTTGAGGTCTCAGTCTCACCTAGATAAATGAATATGCTTGCTGTTCTGTGTATATAGTGACTCTAGATGCTGCTACTCTTAAAGGTCTCTACTCTTAAAGTTTAGAGAACTGGCAGAATTCTAAGGGCCATTCTCAAAAAGAGAAAGGGAGAGGATCAGAGACATTGAATTTTCCTTTTAAAACCCACTAAAGTGGGGGCAGCTGGGTGGCTCAGTGGATTTGAGAGCCAGGCCTAGAGACAGGAGGTCCTACATTCAAATTTGGCCTCAGACACTTCCTAGCTGTGTGACCCTGGGCAAGTCACTTAACCCCCATTGCCTACCCCTTACCATTCTTCTGCCTTGAAACCAATATACAGTATTGACTCCAAGATGGAAGGTAATGGGTTAAAGAAGTAAATAAATAAAGCTCACTAAAGTGAGGCAGCAAAGTGACTCTCTGGATAGAGAGCTAGACCTGGAGATTGGAAGTCCTGGATTCAAATCCAGACTCAGACCCTTTCTAACTGTGTGATCCTGAGCAAGTCACTTAACCCTAATTGCCTAGTCCTTACTAGTCTTCTCCTTTAGAATTAGGCAAAAGGTAAGGGTTATTAAAAAATAAAACAAAATAAAATCCACTAAGAGGCAGCTTTTTCCTGGCTCAATCACATACCCTTTTTGACACTAGCTCTCTATTTCCGTACAGAATATTGTCTATGGGAATAGAGGGCTGGAATAGAGGGAAAGACAAACTAGGAACCTCGGGTAACACATTTTAAATTTAACAAGAGGCTATAGCAATAGTCTATCTCCATATATTCCCTGTTAGCTCCCATTTTCCCACTCAAGACCACAGGAATACATACGGGATCTCTGTTATCAAGAAAGTGTAAGTTCTTCAGAAGCAAACCTAAGCAAATCTCTCTCCATAGTACTAGAGTGTGTATTCCAGATTCTGTGGGCTGTATTCCATAGATAAGAGATACTCCCTTTATGTCATTCTTATAAATAAATAACAGCACTGGGAGTGGATGTTTAAACTGGAAAAGAGGAGGTTTGGTAGAAACATGAAAATTATCTTCTTGAAGTTCTGTCATTTCAAAAAGATTTGCTTTGCATATTTTAAGAAGGCAAAATTAGGACCAGAAAGCAGAAATAACAAAGAGGAAATGCTTTTGCTCAACATCAATTTGACAATGATAAAAAAATAAACCAGGCTTCCTCTGAAGTATTGAACTCCCATTAAGTGAAAGTGTTTGAGAAGATACTCTGGGTATACACACTATTCCTCTTAGCCTAATCTCCTTCTAGACAATCTGATCTATTTGCTGCTCCCCATACATAACATTGGGCATCTAGATGGCACTGGGGATAGAGTGTCAAATCCAGCGTCTGGAAGACCTGAATTCCAATTGAGCCTCAGACATTTACTAGCTGTGTGACCATGAGCAAGACACTTAAACCTGTCTGTCTCCATTTCTTCAAAGGAAAAATAAGCTGGAAAAGAGCCAGTTCTGGAGATGGAAGAACCTGGCTTCAAATCTGGCCTCAGACACTTCCTAGCTTGTGATCCCCGGCAAGTCACTTAACTCCAAATGTCTAGCCCTTACTACCCTTCTGCCTTGGAACCAATACTTAGTATCAATTCTAAGGCAGAAGGCAAGGGTTTTTTAAAAATGAGCTAGAAAAGGAAATGGCAAACCATTCCAGTATCTTTGCCAAGAAAACTCCAACTGGGGTCACAAAGTGTTGGACACAGCTGAAATGAACAACAACAAAACACATAACATTCCATTTCTCATCTCATATCTTTTCACGACTGTCCCTCATTTCCAGAACACATTCCCTCTTCATTTCAGCTTCTTAGAATCTCTATCTCTTTCAAAGTTTGGTTCAAATACTACCACCCACACAAGGTCTTCCCTAATTACTCCCAGTTGCTAGTTCCTTGCCCCCCCCAACTTCAATACAAAAAAAGTATTTACTTTTATGTTGTCTCCCTAACTAGAATGTTAGTCATCCAGTCAATAATTATTTATTAAGCACTTACAATGGGCCAGATACTGTGCTAAGCAACAGGCATACAAAGTAAGGGAAAAAGAACTGCCTGTGTCCTTTAGGAGTTCACATTCTAAGAAGGGAGACAGCAGACAAATAAATATGACCATATAAGATACACGCGGCAAAGATAGAAGTTAACTTTAGAGGGGAAGGTTCTAGTAGATTAGGGAAATGTGACACACCTCTTGAAGAATGTGGAATTTGATCTGAGTCTTGAAGGGAGCCAGAGCCAGAGAAACCAAGAGGGGGCAGCGAAAGGGCATAGCATTTGAAGCATGGGGGCCAGACAGAGCAAAGATATGGAGACAGAAGATGGGTTGTTATGTACAAGCAGTCATAGGTGTAAAATGCATGGAGCTAGGTGAAGTGCAAGAATCCTGGAAAGGTAGGAAGAATCCAGGTTATGGAGAGCTTTAAATGTCAAATAGAGGAGTTTATGTTTGATCCTAAAGGTAATAGGGAGCCATTGGAGCTCACTGAGCTGGGGAAGGGAGGGTAACATAGTCCAACCTGCTATTTAGGAAAAATCACCTTGACAGGTAAATGATGGATGGATTGGAGTGGAGAAAGATATGAAGCAGGAGACCAATTTGCAGGCATAGTTGCCTGCTAGTCTAGGAAAGAGATAATGAGGAAATGAACTAGAGTTGTTTCAGTGTGAAGGGAGAGAAAAGGATATATGCAAAGGAGGGGAGATAGAGAGGGATTAAGTATTTACCTAGTAAGGACCATGTCCCTGGCACTTTGCTAATTAGGCATGTTATACAAATATAGCTCATTCAATCCTTACAACAAACCTGCAAGGTAAGTGCTATTATCATCCCTATTTTACATTTAAGGAAAATGAAGTAAACAGAAATAAAATGACTTGTCCTATGTGTAATGCAAGGTGGCTAACAGAAACTTTTGCTTCTGTAATTTCTAAAGGTCACAAAAAGTCAGTTAAACATCTTAGAATGTTCAGAAAGTCAATTAGAAGTTAAAGCTATAAATAGAGGTGAAGTTCCAACTGACGGGACTTTTTGCCTTCTGGCTTTCACTGTGGCTGGAGGCTTTTGCTTTGGCTTAGCCTGTTAGCTGCGGCCTTTCAGCTTGGCTTTGCTTCAGCCTTGGCCTGTGCTTATCTTGTCTTGGGGAAATTTAAACCTATCTCATTTCTCTGGACCTCTCCCTGATCTCCCATCTCCATCCCTCCCCTTCCCTGATTTTCCTTTGGGTTCTGGTTGGAAGGGAGGGCTTGGTGCTTGAACATAGTGGATTTTAGTTTCTTTAGATAATTGGAGTATCCTCAAATAAGGTCTCCCTAGGTTTGATAAAGACTTTTTTTAAAAAGCAGTCAAATCTTCCTGACTGGGAGAGCAGGCTCTCTCTGTCTAACCCTCTCTGCGACCCATCCCCCACCCTCACCCCTCTCCCTAGCAGCAATTAGAAAATCCTGAACCCCTCTCCCTTCTGACTGACCCTGGTATTAATAAATCTCCTTGTTACCTATTCAAACCCTGTGGTGAATCATTGTGTCGAAGATTAAGACAAGGGCCAAGAGGAAAGAATCATTTTCCATTTCTTGAGACAACTGGGGCATCCATCTTGACAGGAAGTACCCACCTTCAAGACTTCCTCCAGCCATCAGTTTGACTGGCAGGGAGGGGCCCTCTCAACCCCTCCCTCAAGAGACTTTGAAACTAACAAGAGAAACCCTCCAGGCAAGCCTAAACATTTCTTACTGGCCCTAGTTTCCTCCCTGTATTCTCTGTCTCAAACCTCTGGGAATAAACCTGTTTGAGCTGCCCTCTCCTACATACCCCATTTTCCTTATCTCCTATATACCTTACCTTACCTTCTTTCCTCCTCCAATCACCTTATAATCCCTTATTCCCTTTTATCCTTCCTCACACCCACCTACTCAACTTATTTAATTATTTTTTATAACATTAATTGGCGAGCAAAGTTAGTGAACTACCTAAAATCTTCTGAAACAACCAAACTGAAGCTGGCTAGGATAACATTCATCCTATCTAGCATCTCAATGATTTCTTGGTCCCTAATGCAGGGTATGGTAGATTTTTGGTCTATAGGGTCCCTAATTTCTGCAGCAACTACTGAACATCTATGATTATGATTATTATAAACGGTGTGCTTTGACCCTGGCTGAATGTATTTGCTTCATCCCAACAGCCATAGCCATAATTCTAACAATCTGGCAATTTTTCATGGTCTCGAAAAATGTTTTCTCTCACCTGTGGCAATGTTTAACTCAATTACTTCACAAAAGAGAGATACTGATTTTGGGGAACTAGTAGATAACATCAGGCTACTATTCCAAGTATTGAAACAGATAAGGGAAGGAAGGGAACTGGACAAACACACAATTCTCCAGCTAGAAGGTAAGTGATATTATCATCCCTATTTTACATTTAAGGAAAATGAAGTAAACAGAAATAAAATGACTTGTCCTATGTCACTCAGCTACTAAGTGTCTGAGGTCAGATTTAAACTTGGGTCTTCCTGTTTCCAAGCCCAGAACTCTATCCATTGTGCCATATAGCTGTGAGAAAAGTTATAAAGGCAGGAATTACGGTATTTGGCAAAGGACTGGATATGTTAAGTGACTAAAAGTGAGGAGTCAAGAATAATACAGAGGTTTTTCAGCACAAATAAGTAAGGGGATGAAGGTGTTCCCAATAGTAATAGAAACATTTAGAGAGTGATTTGGGATGAAAGAGAGCAGCTTCAATTTGGCGTTTGATGAGTTTAAGATGTCTAAGAGACATTTGGTGATGTAGGATTGAAACTCAGAAGAGAGATTAGGTTTGAATGTCAAGATCTGGGAAATCATGTAAACAGAGATGATAATTGAATCCATGGAGCTGATGAGATCATCAAGTGAGATAATATAGAGGAAAAGAAGAATGTCCAGGACAGAGCTTTTTGGGGGGGGGGGGAGTCTTCTGCATTTACTCTTGTTAATGTTAAAGGGTATGAAATGAATAACCAACTAGAAAAGGAGACCTAGGAAGAGCAATAAAAAAGAAGGAGGGGAATGAGGTGAGCACAATTACATAAAAACCTAGAGAGGAGATAGTGTCTATAAGGAGCTAAACAGGGTCAAATACTGCAAATGGTCAGGAAAGATGAAGATTGAGAAAACCTCTGGCAATTAAGAACTCATTGTTAACTTTGGAAAGAGTGGTTTCACTTGAATGATGAGGTCATAAACCAGATTGCAGAAGGTTTCAAAGAGAGTTAGAAGATAGGAAATGGAAGCACCTAGTGGAAATGTCTTTCTCAAGGAGTTTAGCCACAAAGGAAAGGAGAGATTATAGGACAACAGCTTGAAGACTTGGTAGGATAAAATGAAGACTTTTTTTTTTAACTGAAAGGGAAAACTTGAACATATTTGTAGGCATCAAAGAAGAAACCATAGGAAGAGATTTAAGATATGTAAAGGGGATGGCTGACTGCCTTATCTCCTATAGCTACAAACAATTCAATTTAAACTTTTATGGGAATTGTTTCTTCCTCCCTTTCTTGCCCAAGGTCAGTCACCCCTTTTACTTTTTACGAATCCAGCCTACAGTGGGATATAGAGAGGTTTTTTTTTTTTTTTTTTTTTTTTTTTAAGAAATCAGCAGGGAATGAGATCAAGGATTTAGGTAAAAGGTCTTGGCAAAAAGAAGGACCATGTCTTCATTAGAGTAAAGGAGAAAATAATGGGGAATGGAGTAGAGGAAGAAATCTAAATTATGTGGGATGAGGAGGACCATAAGTACTTTAAGAGTAGGAACTATGTCTATTCTCATTGTTCAATCTATGGTAGGCATTTAGGGCAGATAGGTGACACTGTGGATAGAGTACCAGGCCTGGAGTCGGAAAAATCTGAGTTCAAATCTGACCTTATAAGCTATGTGATCTTGGACAAGTCACTTAACCCTTTTTGTCTCAGTTTCCTCATTTGTAAAATGAGCTGGAGAAGGAAAAATAGCAAGCCACTCATATCTTTGCCAAGAAACCCCCAAATGAAGTTACAAAAGTCAGACACAACTGAAAAGCAACTAAACAAAGACATTTGTAAATATAGAGGGAATCCCTACATGGTCTTGGATATTGGCCTCTATCATCATCCAAATTCCTTCTAGTTCTTAAGATTTTAGAATGGATAGGAAGAGTTTTTACTTTTTTCAGTTTACCACATAGTCTATATACCCCAGTTGTATGTCCATTCCTCACATGTGTACTTGCATGGTATCTTTCATATGTTGTAAAGACTTAGAGGAAAACAATCATGTGACTTTGATTTTAGTTATATAACTAGAACAACAGTGTGACACAATAATTAGGTTTGGCTTAGGAACCCAAAAGACTTCTATGTTCAAGGTCCATCTGTGAAACATAGTTACTGTGTGATCCCTCACTATTTATTTAGAACTCCAAGGCTTTAAATTATATGTGAGGTAATGACCTGAATTTAGAGGAGGGAGTTTCATCACCTTTATATGAATGAAATCACAAATTCAGGCCTTATGCTCATCCCTGTACAGTAACTAGCAAAACTGCACCCATAATTACACACTTTATAATGGGTATTGAGCACAAAACTCTCCATCTTGGACAATAGCCAGAAAGCTGATGGGGATCATGGAAGAAATCATTCTGATAACATGAAAACTTGGAAGGCAGTAAGCAGTCTTGAATGTTCAGTAGCCAGAATCTTTTGTCTCTTTATTGAGTTTATCTCCTTAACTTTGCAGAGAAAAAAAGAATGCTATTTTTTTTTCCCTTCTGAGCTTCAGCCAGAGTAAACCATGGGTAGGTTGATGGTTAAAACGAAGAAGAAGAAAAAAACCAGCAAGAAAAATTCTGGAGTCTGGATTAGTAAAATGTAAAAGGGGTGATTGACCTTGGGCAAGAAAGGGAGGGAGAAACAATTCCCATAAAAGTCTAAAGAGAGTTGTTTGTAGCTATAGGAAATAAGCCAGCCAGCCATTCCCTTTAATCTGTAGTGGAGAGCAACAGGTCTCTTGTATTTGTGTAGCAGATAGCATATGTTTTACTGACATAGGTGTTTACCCTAAACTAGAATCTGACCTGGAGTGCCAACCACAGAGTTTAATCCTCTTTTTGTACGTGGCTAAGGGCTGTGGCTTTAGAGTAGGGGATGGAGAATGTGCTTTATTGTGACTGAGTGAAGAATATTTATTTTTTGTCTCCTTGGGCAAAAATCCATAAGTGCTATATTTCCAGGAACACAAGTTTGGTTGTCCTGACCCGTGTTTAGAAGTTAGCATCTTTTTTTTGTTTGTTTGTTTTCACCCTGACACATAGAATGTTAAATTCATGGCATATTAAAGTTTAGATATAACAAATAAAGAAGTTTATCATTTTGCTAAATTAATTTTGGATGGGGTTCATGATCTAATCTAACCCTCACTGAATTTTACTTTACAAAGAATAATTATGGTGAAGTTCTGCTGCAGTTGTATTAAATTTAAAATCACTTGATAGGCAATTCTGATGTTGAGAGAAGTGAGAATGGATGCCTGGCATCAGATATCCTTAGGAGGCAACAGAAAACACAGGTTTTGGAGTTGATGGACCATTTTGCATCTGATGTCCCTTGGCCTCAGTTTACTCCACAGTAAAATGAAGAGAGCTGACTCTCTGGCCTTTGGGGTTCCTTCTACCTTTAAGTCTATGATCTCTTCCCCACCTCCCCCACCCAAATCCTCTTCTCTAATTAGCTTCTCTGTTACTGTTGAGAGTACCACCATTCTCCCAGTCAACCAGGCTGACAATCTCAGTGTCATCCTCAACTACTCACTTGTACTCACTCTGCAAATCCAGTCTATTATGAGATCTTGTCATATCTACCTTCACAAAATCTCACAAATTTATCTTCTCTCTTCTCACATAGCCACTTTTCTGAGAGCCACTTTACTCAAGTCACAATAAAACATTTCCATCCCAAACTCTAAAGCCACAGCCCTTTGCCTTGTACAGAAAGGGGATTAAACTCTGTGGTTGGCACTCCAGGCCAGATTCTAGAGAGGTTCTCACTATCTGACTTTTGGATCACTGAAATAGTTTTCTGATTAGTCTCCCTTGCTTCCAATCTCCTCACTCCACTTATCTGACAAAGTGACTTAATTAAAGTGCAAATTTGACCATGTCACATACCATCTCCCCTCCCTCATTAACTCAATAAACTCCAATGGCTCCCTATTATCCTCAGGATCAAATATAAAATCCTGTGTAGCTATGAAAATTCTTTACAACCTGTCTCTACCTTATCTCGGTTTTTTACATTTTACTCCTTTTCTTGTTCTCTAAGGTCTAGCAACACTGGCCATTCTGCTATTCTTTGACATGGCACTCTATCTCTTCACTCTCTATACATTGGCACTAACTGTTGCTCCAAGCCTGAATTTCTCTCCTTCCTCACATCAGTCTCCTGACTTCAATAAGACTCAGCTCAAATCTCATCACCTTCTGCAGGCGGTCTTTCCTGGTCCACTGCTAGTGCCTTCCCTCTAAGATTACTTTCCATATTGTGTGTGTATGTATATATGTATATATCTATAAAACAATAATAATTATATAGGTATATATATATAAATTATTTACATATTTCCTCTATTAGAATGTGAGCCCTTTAAAGAAAGGGACCTTGTCTTTCTTTCTTTCTTTTAGCACAGAGGGCAAATATTAAGTACTTAATAAGTGCTGGCTGACTTACTGTCTTTGTTTAGCAATTAGGAGCCAGGCAGGTGGTCATAGAATATCCAGCTCAGAGTCAGGAAGACTCATCTTCCTGAATTCAGATCTGGCATCAGACACTTGCTAGTTGTGTGACTCTGGACAAACCCCTTAACGTTGTTTGCTTCAGTGTCTTCATCTGTAAAATGAGCTGGAGAAGGAAATGGCAAACCACTTGCTCTAGGATCTTTGCCAAGAAAACCCTAAATGAGGTCACGAAGAGTTGGATATGACTGAAAAACAACTGAACAACAACAAACAACAAAACTAGCACTTAAAGCTCTCCACAACCAGGTCTCATCCTACCTGTCCAGACTTATTAACAAATTACTCTCCTCTATGTGTTCAATGGCCTTCTTCTCAATGTTCCTCACACATGGTTCTCCCTCTCCTGACTCCCTGCTATTTCATGAGCTGTCTCTCATGTCTGGAATGCTCTCACTCCTCACCTTTGCCTCTTGGAATCCCTGGTTTCCTTCAAGTACCACCTTCTGCATGAGGCCTTTTCTGATTCCCCCAGGTGCTGGTGCCTTTCTCAACAAGATTATGTTGTGTCTGCTTTGCATCTGTTTTGAATCTAACTACATATGTGTATGTGGTCTCTCATATTAAAATTAAGTGCCTCAAAGGAAGGGATGAGGATATTATTGCCTGGCACACCTTCTTTTAAGAGTTGTAATAGAATATGTGTCTAAACATTTGTAAAAGGTAAAATTGTATTCAAATATAAATGATAATGATGTTTCCATGTGATATGTATATATATATATATATATATATATATATATATATATAGAGAGAGAGAGAGAGAGAGAGAGAGAGAGAGAGAGATAGTGTGAGGTGTATAGGTCTGGTATTCTCCCATCAGATTTTAAGCTTCGTGAGGGTAGGAAGTGCATGTCTAAGATCTTTTTTTTTTATTATTATTATTTAGAACTAAAAAAAGTCTAAGAGTTCATCCTGTTTATTTAACAGATGAGGAAACTGAGACCCAGAGAGGTTAAAAGATCCAGTGTTATAAGCATTATGTAACAGCCAGAATCTGACCCTCTAATTTTCACTATAGCACCCTGCTTCTCACCTGCTCTTTTGCCGGATAAGGAAAATGAGTCCATTTAGATAGATAGATAGGTATGGGGCAGTGAGATGGCACAGTGGTTTGGGCTGGAGTCAGGGAGACCTGAGTGTAAATCTGGCTTCAGACACTAGCCATGTGTCCTTGGGCATGTCACTTAACCTCTATTGCCTCAGCTTCCTCATCTATAAAATGAGGATAATAATAGTACCTACCTTTCAGAGTGATTGTAAGGATCAAATGATATAATAATTATAAAGACAATAGCACAGTGTCTAGCACATAGTAGGCACACTATACTAATATTAGTTATTATTATTAGCTAGGCAGACAGATAAGTACTTGTACTGAGCGTTGGGGATACAACCAAACAAGATAGTTCCTGACCTCAGGGAACTTCATTCTAATGGGAAGAAGACAATACATAATGGAGTGTTGGGGGAGAGAACAGCTCAGAGGCAAATGGCATGGAGTCCTATACTTGTACTTGGGTGATAAACTTATCTGTCAGATCAAGAAACTAAGGTTTCCAGTGAGAGATAAAGACAGTGGCCAGGGAATAGAACCCTTCAAATTAGCCTATTTTCCAGCCTTAGGACCTATTTTAACATGTATTTTAACTTTTCCTTAACCTTTTCTTTAAAATGTGCAAATAGGATAGATAAAAGAGAGGATTTCAAGCTATTTTAGTTTTTCCTATATAAGTATACTGTAATAGTGGAAAATGGGGAAGATATGTAAACATTCTATTAATAGGAATTAACTGTTCTTGAAAAACAAGGAAAAGGCTCTTTCCTTGGGCCTGATGACCAATGGAAAACAATTAAATCACGAAAATCTGGATAGTAATTTGAGTTATAAGTGATTTTTTGCACTTTTCAAATAATCCTGAAAATATCCAATGAAAATAGCTTAATATAATTTGACTCTGTTTATAAATAAGGCAGCTAGTAACATGCCTTGGCTGTTTTTGTTATTATGAGAATACTAGCTTTCATGCAATAGTAACAAATTAAAAAAACAAAAACAAGAAAAACTTTTCTGGATTTCAGCAGTTATCACAATATCATTAATGAAGTCTGATGCAATAATGAATAATGTATCCAGTAGTATATTCTCCTTAAACTTGGTCTTATTAAAAAAATCCCATATTTTAAGAAATAATATGTAAAATGTTCTTTTTTCAAAGTTTGTAAAAGTAGAGAATTACTTTATTGGGCAATACATACATATCACATAAACTTTGTTGTTTTTTTGCTGTTTTCAGTTGTGTCCGACTCTTCATTGACCCCATTTGGGGTTTTCTTGGCAAAGATACTGGAGTGGTTTGCCATTTCCTTCTCCAATGTTCCTCCTACAGTTGAGTAAACCAAGGCAAATAGGGTTAGATGACCTGCCCAGGGTCTCATATAAGTGTCTGAGGCCAGATTTGAACTTAGGAAGATGAGTTCTTATGACTCCAGGTATAGCACTATCCACTCTACCATCTAACTGCCCTCTTCATTTTGTAGTCTCAATTGAAAAGTATTTAGGTACACAGAAAGACTTCTGTATCTTGAATCAGACCTGAAAGCAAAATCCATCTTTGCAATCTGTTCCCTGATTAACTTTGGTCAAGTTATTTAACCTATTTGGGACTCAGTTTCCTCATCTGTAAAATGAGGAGGCCAGATTAAATGATCTCAGGGCTCTTCCTGCTCTAAATCTGTGATCTATTTCTTTCCAGGACTACCTAATATTAGAAAAGGTGATGTTGTAGCTTTGAATAGGAATCCTTTATAGGATTCCACCCTTCTCCCCACCCCCTGCATATCTAACTAAAGATAAAAAAATTTTCTGCTTTTGTTTGAGTATGTATGTGTCATGCTAGCAGAAGAGTGAAAACATCAGGTATGGTTGCTAACTCTTGTAACCTTGACTTTTTTCTTTCTTTTAATTTTTTTCCTTCTTTCCATATTTTTTCATTGTTTTTAGTCTTTCCCCCAACTCTTTTGTTTTATCTTTTTTGTCCTTGCTTCTTTTTATTTTTATTTTTTCTTGTCTTTTTTATTTTTATTTCACTTTTCTTTTATCTCTTTTGTTTGTCTTTAAAATCATTTTTCTTTTTGTTTTTTTCTTCTTTTTCTTCTTGTTTGCTTTTTTTCTTTGTGCTTTTTATTTTTCCAATCCAGCTGTTGAGATGTTGGGTATCACTTCTAAAATCAGCCATTCTGTTAATAAAAGTGTTTAAATTAAATCTCAGATACATTTATGACATTATTCTGCAACAATCATATTATTCCTATATATGTAAATATATATGCACATATATATACACAATAATATTCTATTAATAGACTAATAATCTTCATTGATTAGGAAATTAATACATTGTCTTTTGACACTTCTGAATTTAAAATAATTATTTATTTAAAGATACAGAACCTCCTTAGTACATATATTGCTTGCCCTTGAATTATTTTAATTTTTGTTTCCAGTTAAATATTAAATCTCTTTAAAAAACCCAAACAATATCTTGATGCACTAAGGGTGTGTTGAATACAATACAATTGATCAATCAACCTGGAATACTTTTTTTTTTAATACTTAGTTGTTTTTTTATAATTGATATTAAGTTGTTCAAAGGTAGAAGAGGGATAAGGGCCATGCAACATTATTCCTAATCTGACGAATACAATGAGTAGGATACAATACAATGAAACTTCAAAAGAGTTGCCTTAGAAACAGACCAACAAATGAGCATTTCCTTTCCTTTGGTCCCCTCTTTAAAAAGTTTGCCCATTATTGGGCTAGACAATTGGGGTTAAGTGACTTGTCCAGAGTCACACAGCTAGAAAGTGTCTAAAGCTGCATTTGAACCCAGAACCTTCTGAGGCCTGTCTCTCTATTCACTGAGCCACTAAGCCACATAGCTGTTCCCTCAGCTTCTAATATGTGCAGGAAATATAGTAGATACTGAGACTTTTCCTTTACCAGCATCCCCTCTAAGGTTACCTTGTACTTACTCTATATCTTCTATATAGTTATTTATGTAAATGCTGTTCCCATTATTAGAATGTAAATTTCTTGAAGGTTGAGATTTTCTCACTTTATAGCCTCAATTTAACAAAATGTTTTGCAAGTAAACAAGTACTTATTATTAAGCAGTTGTTCTTTGATTTCATTGATTGTTGATAAAGACACATAAATGCAATAATCCCTAATCTCAAGAAGTTTTTGTTCTACTAAACAACATTTAACTGGGAAGAGAAATGATATTTTAATTATAGTTTGAGTTATTGATCTAGTGAACTTTCCCTGAGGTATCTAGGATATGTTATCACCTTGTATTTGCAAAGGACTTATTGAGTTATTGTAATTAGTGAGTTAATAAATTATATTTTATCATTGTATTGATCACATTTATGCAAATCATTTAACATGACTGTATCTCAGATCATTTTCTAGGACTTACCTAGACAGTTGTGATCTGTAAGGGGTTCTTTTGGAGTCAGCCATGCTGACCTGACAACATCACAGATCTTAAAAGTATAAATTGCCTCAACATCCGTGCCTCCAAACCCATTTTGTAGATGGTGAAAGAGTAAAGCAATATAGTATAGAGTTTTTGACAAACTAAAAATCAATTTATTCAATCTGAACTAAAAATAAAACCAAATTATACAGAACAGTCAGTCATGTAGCATTTTATTAAACACCTGCTTTGGATCAGGGGCTATATTCAGTGTGGGGCATACAAGAAAGACAAAAAAAACGAATAGTCCTTTATCTCAAGTATCTCTTAGTCTAAATGACCTTAAATATTTTCACTTGCTGTCATGTTTCATTTCTCCAGCATCTAAGTCCATTGATTTAGGAGTGTGTGTGAAATATTCTTAAAATGTGCCTAAAATATATTCTTAGTGACTTGAAGAAAGGCACCTGTAAAAGGTCTTGTGAGATTTAATCAATGCATGGCTAAAAATTGTGGCTTTCGTCTAGAGCAGGGGTTGGCAATGTATGGCTCTTTCTGCAGGAGCCATAAAGTCAGTTTTTGTTTTTTTTTCAGGCGCTGTTACAGGAGCATGCACTGTGAGCACTGTACGGCTCTCAAGAAATTACATTTTAGAAAATGTGGCGTTTATGGCTCTCACAGCTAAAAAGGTTGCCGACCCTTGATCTAGAGGGTAAAAAATTTTGTTGTTTGCACAGTGGATTTTTGTTTATTTCCTTGAGCAAAAATTAATAAGTATTGTGTCATCCCAAACTAGATCTGGCAGCTAATATCTTTTTTCTTAAAATTCAATTTGATGCCTCTGCTTCCTTCCAGTCATAAAATTATGCTATGTAAAAGTTTTGTTATAAAATGCAAACTAATAAACAGAATAGTACTGGCATTTTGCTAACCTAAATCTTCTTGGATGAGGTTCAGGATCTAATCCAATTTTTGTTCTTTGTCCTTAATTTTTGAATAGGACCAAACATTACAAGTGATGTCTTAACTTGCACTTGAATTAGAATTGAGATAGAGTTGTACAAAGCCATCAGCTTCACTCTCTCTTCCAGAGTCCAGTGACAAGACAAAAGGCAGGAACACTGGCAATGATCCGGGATGCAGTAGATGATCTTGTTGTCTACGATGACTGACCAAACTCTAAGCACTCCTCAGTACCCATTACAGCTGTCTTTATGGCTTCGGGAACAAACTGTTCTCATCTTCCCATTCTGCTGGGGACTATCTTCACATGGGTAAAGTAGAAGTACCCCAACTCAATGACAGATTTGAGATCTGTAGTTTAACCTCAACCTGGTCTAGCCCCTCTGCTGAAACAGATGGCTGTTGTGCACAGTACAGCTTCTTGGATTCCTGGGTGTTTTTCCTGAATAATGCTTTACAAAAAAAAAACAATTACAGTGAAGGTCTAGTGTAGCTACATTAGTTTTAAAATTTCTTGAGAATTTTATAGCAAATGGCCCTCAGGCTCTCTGGGTCTATGATTCTATGATTTTCCCACAGAAGAGCATTAATCCTTTAATTCAAGTTAATTTATATTTCAGTTATATGTTGCAATGGTTTTGTGATAGTACAAAATAAATATCTTGCTCATTTCTTCATCCAGTTCAAAACAAAGTAGATGCACCAATAGTCAATATAACATACGGCTAAATACAATCAGGAAAAAAGTGTGTGTGTGTATGTATTTGTTTGTATGTATGTGTATACACATATACATGATTACTTGGCTCTATTGTTTGAATGGGAGTAATAGAGTATATTTTTTCTTTCCTTAGTACTTATTTTCCAAAGAACAATATTACCATTTCATCTCATAGTATGTCCCCTAATCATAAAAGTATCTAAATTTATAATACATTCAAGAAATAATTTATTAAATTTCCTTAAGAGCCAAAAGACAAAAGTTTTTCGGCAAGAACTCCGTAGAAGGCAAATAAAACATTTTTCCTGTTGATGCAAGTAACTTCAGTTTACACTTCCACCATGAGAGGTCATGAAAGGACAGTGTAGAATAGAATTTGTATTTTGTTGAGAGAAATAGAAAAAGAAAACCCTAAGTATAAACCCATAACTAAGTTTGATGAGGCTGTAAAAAATATCAATTTGGAGTTCTTAATGAGACATTTATAAGTGAAGTGATTAATTTGTTTAAAAATACACATGTCCTCTATGTTGGAAGGATACAACTCTGGGATCTTGAGGATAGATACACATTCAGATTTGATGGTCTTTGTCTATGGAAAAGATACTATTTTTAGTTTGTAGAATACTAACATTTTAAAAAGCAAAACATTAACTTTTAAAGATTCATTGTCTTGCCTTAAAAATAGAAAGCATTTAATTTAATTGCAGTATACGATACAGCTTTTAAGAAAAGACTGAAACCATGAAGGAAAGTAATAAATAGAACTAGAATTTGTAGCCAATTAAACACACACACACACACACACACACACACACACACACACACACACACCCTTACTTTCTGTTTTAGTAACAACTCTAAGACAGAAGGGTAAGGCTAATTAGATGACTTGCCAAGAGTTACACAGCTACGATGTGACTCAAAATCCAGCTTCAGAAACTTAGGAGCTGTGTGAACTTGGGCAAGTCACTTAACCTCTGTTTTAAGTCTGACCTCTGGTTCTCCTAACTCCAGGCATGGGGTTCTATCTACTAAAAGCCCCCAGCTGCCCGTGTAGCCAATTTTTAAATGACACTGGAAACTGTAATACTTTAAGTCCTTTATTAGCCACAGTCATGTATGCTTTACAAATGTTTCATCCAAACATTTTCCAGTGGTGATCTTTCTTACAAAAAGTAAGTTATATTGGTAATATAATAAATTATCTGGGTAATGTAATACATTCTTATTTTTTGACATAGGATCATAGATCTACAGCTGAAAATGATACAAAGCCCAGCTAATCCAACCCTGACATTTTATATAGGAGAGAAATGAGACCTGGGGAGATTAAGTGATTACAAGATTCTTCATCTCCTTGGTAGAAAAATGTGGACTTGAACCCAAGACTTCTAGCTTGACAGCTAGCACTCTTTCCTCTCTACTATGCCTTACAGTTACTTCTTAATGTTGATTTAATTTAGATGAACCAGGGAGAATCAATTAGTCATACTGTTAAAAAGAAATCACAATTAAGGAATTAATCCTTCGCATCTGCATTATGAAAAGATAGATTTGTTGCTTTTTTTAAAAGTTGGATCTATAATTTCATTGATGTAGGGTATCTCTTGGTGAGGAATTTCCTAATTCAGTATAGAAGGCCATTTTCTCAGGTGATTTTCTTCTTAGAAAGTTGCCTGGGAGTTCTCAAAGATCAAATAACTTTCTGAGGGTCACAGGCACACATAATTCTGTCTTCTGGGACTCAGTGGAATAAATCAAAGAGCTGTTAGCTGTGATAGTTCTTTAAAGATACATAAGGCATTTGTTATTATTTAGTCATTTCAGTCATATCTGTCTCACCATGACCCCATTTTGGGTTTTCTTTGCAAAGATTCTGTACTTGGTTTGCCATTTACTTTTTTAGCTCATTTTACAGATAAGGACACTGAGGCAAACAGGGTAAATATGATAAAGATGTTTATAATGTCCCTTTAAAACTTTCTTTTCTCTAAAGTAAACATAACCCACTTCCTTCAACAAAATCTCATTTGGCATAATCTCCATTCCTCTAACTGCTTGCACAAACCCCGAAGGATATGTTGTTTTCCCCCAACCCAGTAACTTAAAACCTTAATGAGTATTATATTGTTCATGATTTAGAACTTTAATGAGTGTTGAGGCTTACACTTATATAGCACTTCATAATTTACAGAGTACTTTTTTTCTATATAAGTGCAAATATTATTAGTTCCATTTTACAGGAGAGAAAATTGAGGCCCAAAGATATTAAGCCACTTGGCCAGACACACATAGTTAGCTAGTGGCAGAACCAGGATGTGAACCCAAATCTATTTTTTTAACTTTAAAATGTTTATTTTATTTTTCAATTAATAGCTGTTTATTTTATCTTCTTCCCTACTCTCCAAGCAATTTAGGAGAAAAAATAAAACCTTTGTAACAAATACATATTGCCAAGCAAAACAAATTTTCACATGACAACAACACTGGAAATACAAACCTAGATCTTTTTATTCTAATTTGTTGCTTTCTGTGTTATGATTCTTCAGGAAGTGATGAGCTTGATATTTCTTCCCTGTGTGGAAAGACATTTATTATATAGCATATCTATAAAGGGAAGACCATCCTTTGCTACATGTGGGTATATAATTTCCAGGCTTCTTGTTGTTATTCACTCATTCCACTCATGTCTGACTCTTCATGACCCCATTTGGTGTTTTCTTTTTTTTTTTAAGTTTAAATATTTTATTTTTTTAGAAAAATTTTCCATGGTTACATGATTCTTGTTTTTACTTTCCCCTTCACTACCGCCCCTATAACCAATGCACATTTCCACTGGTTTTAACATGTGTGATCAATCAAGACTTATTTACATATTATTGATAGTTGCATTGGTTGTTTCAGATCCCCAACCATGTCCACATCAACCCATGTGTTCAAGTGGTTGTTTTTCTTCTGTGTTTCAACTCTTGCAGTTCTTCCTCCGAATACGGGTAGCATTCTTTACCATAAATCCCTCAGAATTGTCCTGGGTCATTGCTTTGCTTCCAGTACAGAAGACAGTACATTCGATTTTACCACAGCATATCAGTCTCTGTGTACAATGTTTTTCTGGCTCTGCTCCTTTCACTCTGCATCAATTCCTGGAGGTTATTCCAGTTCACATGGAATTCCTCCAGTTTATTATTCCTTTGAGCACAATAGTATTCCATCACCAGCATATACCACAATTTGTTTAGCCATTCCCCAACTGAAGGGCATACCCTTATTTTCCAGTTTTTTGCCACCACAAAAAGCATGGCTATAAATATTTTTATACAAGTCTTTTTATCTATGATCTCTTTGAGGTACAAACCCAGCAATGCTATGGATGGATCGAAGGGCAGGCAGTCTTTTAGAGCTCTTTGGACATAGTTCCAAATTGCCATCTAGAATGGTTGGATCAGTTCACAACTCCACCAGCAATGCATTAATGTCCCAATTTTGCCACATCCCTCCAACATTCATTACTCTCCCCTTCTATCATTTTAGCCAATCTGCTGGGTGTGAGGTGGTACCTCAGAGTTGTTTTGATTTACATTTCTCTAATTATTAGAGATTTAGAACACTTTCTCATGCGCTTATGGATAGTTTTGATTTCTTTTTCTGAAAATTGCCTATTTATGTCCCTTGTCCATTTATCAATTGGGGAATGGCTTGTTTTTTTGTGCAATTGATTTAGCTCCTTGTATATTTGAGTAATTAGACCTCTGTCAGAGTTTTTTGTTATAAATATTTCTTCCCAGTTTGTTGTTTCCCTTCTGATTTTGACTACATTGTTTTTGTTTGTACAAAACCTTTTTAAGTTAATATAATCAAAATTATTTATTTTAAATTTTGTAATTCATTTGGAGTTTTCTTGGCAAAGATACTGGAGTAGTTTTTTTTTTTGCCATTTTCTTCTCTAGCATATTTTATAGATGAAGAAACTGATGCAAGCAGAGCTAAGTGACTTGTCAAGGGTCACACAGATAGGAAGTGTCCAAAGCCAGATTTGCACTCATGTTTTCCTGATTCCTTACTTAGCTGCCCTAATTTCCAGCTAGTGATATCTTATTCCAGAGCTTGGCAAGGAAGTGCCCATGACAAAAGGATTGTGGTCTTTCTTTGCT
Source organism: Gracilinanus agilis (assembly GCF_016433145.1). NCBI lineage: Eukaryota > Metazoa > Chordata > Mammalia > Didelphimorphia > Didelphidae > Gracilinanus > Gracilinanus agilis. The sequence continues at coordinate 327,085,455 of NC_058133.1, forward strand.
AATCTGGTACAGTAGGACTGGCAAGTCTATATATACTATGGATTTGAAACCAGCCCATTTGGTCCTAGTGCCTTGATTAAATTAATACACTTTAAAGAACTGAATCATGCAATCAGAACTGAGTGTGAACAGAGCCTGTATCTCTTTTTGAACCATCAGTCATTGTGTGAAATACTGGGGCATTCTCTAAACACTTGTAATAAAAAAGAGAAGTTAGCCCAGAATTGAGGAAGAAGAGATCCTACATTTCCTTTGAGAAGTTAAAACGAGTAAGGAGCAAAGAGATAACTAGGTTGTGAGAGAGAGCGTAGATTTTAAGAAAAGGCTTGACTCCATGAACATCTCAGAGAGAAGGATAAAGGCTAAAGGAAGTCCCAAAGAAAAACCAGGTCTTCCTCCAGCATCCCCTCCAGATTCCTGCCTGTTCTTGATATTATCTGCTATTCCTTTACCCAAATATTAGGCAAGAGGTTAAGTAGAAATAGGTATAAATGTAAAGTTTGTAAAGTATTAGGACTTTTCCCTCACTGGGTTCTTGACTAAACTAAAAACTTTTCATCTAAAATGAACCCCCTAAAGCTGCAGAAGGAAATCAAGTGGACTTTAGATATGCTGCCCCATTGGAGGCATGCACCAGTACCCTCCTGGACTAGGTTCAAAGTTGAGACAAAATGAGGCACTTTGAAGTCATTGAACATTTAACACAGGGAAGTGTACTTTGCTCTGACACAGGGATGCAGTGACACTTAGCTTTTCAGGATTTGTTTCCCCTCATCTCCATATAGAAATGCAACTGATCAGAAGAGCAAATAAAGGTGATTTAATGGACTTCAGAAATCCACCTAATCCAAAAGTTCTAGACATTCTGTGGCTGAGACTTTTTATGTTCTTAGATAAATAAGGAACCCACAAGGAAAACAGAGCCAATCACATAGACCAATCAGACTCTAAGGGTGAGATTTATCCTCTTTAGGTAAAACTTCTCCATGTTGTGGTTGGAAGGAAAACACCTCACATCAAGGAAAATAGTGGTCTTATCACAAACCCCTCCACCTAAAAGAATCTCATTACATGGAAAAGGATAAATGTCATCACTTTTGGAATGGTCATAATTATATAGAAGGTATAATATGGAGGTATCCAAATTTATTTTTGTAGTTCACCAAGCATTTATTAATTGGTTATCCTGGACAGCATGCTAAGAACCATAGATAATGACAAAAACAAAACAGTTCTTGCCTTCAAGGAGCTTACACTGAAGTGGCTCTTTCATCATTCCAGTACCCTGAAGATAACCTTTATATAATCATAAAATCATAGATTTGGGTCTGGCAGAGATGCCTAACCACACAAGTAGTTGCTAAATGAATTGCATATGGTCTCTTCTTGACTAAACTAGAGCATTTTCTGACAGCAAAAAATTCATCTTGAAGGAAACAAATACAAATTCTCAAACCCTCATTTTACTTTTTTTTTTTAATGTTTGGAAAGCATCAGAGTGATTTGTTGAAACTGTAAAATGGCTCTTACTTCGCCATCCTATATCATGAGTTTGCTTCTGGAGTCAGATATGAGTTGAAAACTAAATATTCTTTTTAAAAAAACTCCAACAAATCACTGACTATAATATGGAGACTGTGAACAAACACAATGAGACAATAAAATTATGTTTTGACCCTATAAACTTCAGTACTATATTTGGGGAAAAAAAAGAAATGAAATTTTCAGATCATTTTAATTGCTAGAGAATAGCAACGCCTCTGATGTGCTCATACTTTGCTATGTTGCAGGGATGGGTTGGATGTTTGGAAAGTTCTATGTTAAAGACTAAGTTGTATTTGAAGTGACACTACTTTTGGCCTTGCTTTAACACAGAGGCTATGAAGGCCAAGTGATCAGAGATGTCTACAGTCACAAAGAATTAAGTTCGGCTGTCTGAGATGTTCCAGGCGATCCTGTAGTGGTGCCACCAGCTGGTGAATCATCAGGGTGGGGAGGTGCTGTTGGCAAGAGGACTCCTGGAAAATGACTGGAGAACAATTAGGAACAGGCTACTGGGAGAGGCAGTATTCAAACCCTTTAAATATAATAATAGCCTTTTGGCTCAGATGAATCTCATTTTATGTCTTGAATAACACAACTAGCAATGTAGTACTTATCTAACTTTCTTCTACATTTCACTGTTGTCCTTCCCAGGTATAGAAAATTTTTTTGGTGTTAGTATTTCTCTCTACGTACGTGTGTGTGTGTTTTAAGTTTCCTAGCCCTTGAAGAAGGGTTTGAATCCAAACCTATAATGGAATCGCTAAAATGTAGTTTAGTTTTCTAAGGTATTATTTTTCACTTAGTTGCCAGTCTGGCTATCTGATCAAATTCTCTGGGTCCCTACTCTTGCCAACCTACTAGCATAAGTCAGAGAGCTTTGAACTTTTTGAAGTTGTGTAAACTGTAACTTAGAAGGAAAAAAAGGCCCCCAGATCTATGGTTAAATGATTACAGTTTTAATGATATACACGAAGCAGATGGTAATAAAGTGAAATTTATACTGGTTGGTAGCCAACAACCTTTATTCCAGGGTATGAGGAAGTCAGTTTTGAAATATTACTCCAATTGATAATAATAAAATGAGTAAAAACTAGAGTTGTAAGTTTGGGAATACAGAAGATGTAGGGGATATAATAAGGTTTTCTCTTTTCCTTCTTAAGATGTTCTTCATCCAGATTGTGGTAAAAACAAATGTGCCAATTTCCTGCCTAAAGGAAGCAACCCTTGTACTATTCATTGCTGGTGTTTTTCTTAATTATGTTTTGAAGCCAAGGCAAGGGTACAAGGATAATATAAGATCGACATTTGAAAGAACAAGAGAAAGGAACTGAATTCAGCAATGGTATTATCAGATGAATTCAGAAATAGAAACTTCACATAAACTTAACATAAAAAAAGAAATGACCATAAACCCTGGGAAATCTACCTCCACTTGCAAATATCCCAGCAGATTCTTAGCAAGAATCTGTAGTCTCCAAGTGTCCTTAGAGAAACACTGCAAAAAACCCTTACCAAAAAGCATCTTCCTGGGGTTTGTCAAAGTTTCTAAGACACATTGCTGACAAATATCACTTACCTAATGACAAAATAAATTTCAGTCAGTGTAGACACAAAATAAAAACTTCTTACTCCTAGGGATCCTAATGCATTTCCTTCCTCTAGCTTAAGCAAGCACACTCTCAGGCATTCTCTTTCTACTTACTTGGGCATCATTTCTGTCCCAAAGTTAGTTCAGTTTCCTTTTCTTTTATCAAGTTTGCTGAATGTTGGTGGAATAATTACTGTGTCTTTTTGACCACTATCTCTCAAGTGTCTTTGGAACAATAGTGCTCTGTGCTGACATGAGCTATCCCGCTGACAACTGCGTTTCTTTTAAGAGTCACGTTGCTTCAAGAATGTTTTGTGCCAGCCTCTAAACTAAAGCCAAAATAAAAAAAAAAAAACTTTACCCCAAATACAAATGTACATTGTTCACACACGCACATGCATTCTGTTATCTCCCAGGTGATATTCACAATAACATTGGGTTCAGATACTATTGAAACTAAAAGGCTATTGCATGAAAATTCAAGTTGTGGTTTACTTATACAATTATATCTTGTGAATTTAATCATATAAAAACTAGACATTTATATTATGCTAATGCCTTTGGATAGGTAGCTTGTTTACAGAGCTCAAAGCTTTTTTTAAAAATTTTTATTTTGAATATTTTCTCATATTTACATGTTAGCTCAAAGCTTTTAAAACATTCTCTAACATACTTCCTTAGAAGATGGGTACTTAATTTATGACTCATTATCCTGCCTAAAACAGAGGTCATAGGGTATATTTAATTAATTGGTCAAACCCTTCCAGTGTTAGTATATACGACAGTGAAACACTGTTCAACATTTAGCTTAGATATGGCTGAAACAACTTGCCAAAGACTATACTACAAATCAGTGTTAGGACTGGTAATAAAATATAGCTCTGCTGATTATGAAGCTAGGATTGTATCTTCTATATACTTTCCCAGTTGTCATAACACAGAAATATATAATGTGTAAGTTTATGGAAACACTCAACCAGAACTAGGAGTAGGATTAGAGAGAATGGTAGCGAGAATAGTAATAGAGTTGCCTAGAATGCAACATGCAAGAATTGCATTTGTAACATTCAAAGGCCAAAATGAGGTGTGCTTTTTTTATATATAAGTATATACACATTTCATACTTACATGCCTAGATTGGAGAGAGACTGCATTGGTATAAGGACTTGACCTCTGATTTCATTGGTATAGAGAAATCTCAGGTGAGAAACTTCCCTCCACCAAAACAGATGAGTACTTTCTCTGAAATTTATATTCTTAGAGAGTTGTCTAGGTATTGAGACGCTGAGCAAATTCTATGCAAATTCTCTCTGTCTCTCTCTCCTCCCTCTCTCTCTCTCATTTATATATTTGTATATATGTGTACACATATACAAACATACATAGTTATTGTCATTGTTGTTTTTTCATTTTCAAAGAAGACAAATGACATCAGAGGATGGTGTTTTGACTTGCAAGTGATTTAGATTTAAGCGAGGCAGAGTATATAGACACATATATAGATATATGTCAGAGAAAGGTACATATTTTCATGACAGAAAATTCCATTCTCCAGAGCATGTATGTGCTGTCAAGTTACATATGTAAAAGTGAGAAGTCAAAGCCTCTAGTCCCTAGGGACAATCAAGGGATCCAAATTTAATATTTTTCCTGGGAAAGTTTACTGAAAATCAAAGAGTATAGAGGCTGAAAGACATTGGAAACCCTTGTTATATTTTCAGGCAGCATCAAAGACAAGTGAATGGAAATACACACAGACACACACATGTTCCACTTGTTTGAAGAAAATAATAATATCAGAGTTAGAAGAGATGGTTTTTCACTCCTCTCATTGCTCCTTCCTTTCTCTACCATTCACTGGGCCCCATCCTGTGGTTCTGTCTCTCTCTCTATCTGTCCCCATCTCTGTCTTTCGAGAACATTTATATGGACAACAGTCTATTCCAAAAGGACTATAGCTATGAAAATGTTTGAAAGTTTTCCAGTAGTCAGTCTGCAAGCAACAGCTGACCCACGGACAGGCTTGCAAAAGCATTTGGCTATCCCTACTGCTACAAAACGAACATTTGTTTCACCACTTGGGTTGAAGCAAACTTTTATGTTTTAGAAACATTTGCCAGTAAAACAAACTTTTGGAATTGAAATAAGCACCCTAGCTATTAGGCATGGCAGGAATAAAACAGATGGTACCGTTTTTCTTTAAATGTCATATTGTCCATGTTCATGTGACCTAAGAAGAGCATCTGCTTTCCTCTTTTCCCCACTTCTTCATTTGTAGGGGTGATTACTCAGATCACTTCTCCATATCAGACTTAGGAGATATGGTTTTTCAATTCTCCTATTGTTCCTTTCCCTAACATTGACTTTCACAAATATTCTCTCTCTCTCTCTCTCTCTCTCTCTCTCTCTCTCTCTCTCTCTGTCTGTCTGTCTGTCTCTCTCTCTCTCGTCCCTCCTCTTTCTCTTCCTTTCTTGAGAAATTTTATAAAAGTACAGACACCATCTCTAATGTTGATCTTCTGATTCTGGGAATTGAATAGCAACAAATAACAAAGATGACACAATTAAGAACAGTTGAGATTTACGGACTCTTAAACCCAAAACAAAACTTAGAGTCAAGTTTAAAGTGAAACCTTTCATCAAAACAAAGGGATATTCTATTCTTGCTTTTTACCTTTACCATTTTAAAATATTTTAGTACATAGTGAAACAGCTCTGAGCTGATAGTACAACTGAACATCCTTAAAGACAGAAAACTAATATCTCTTAAGGACCAGAGAGAACACACCAACATTTCTTCAGATAACTGTTAATTGTGGTGTAGAAAACACCAGCGATTTGTCAAATGACATCCTTCACATTGCAATCCTGGCACTTGAATGACATCAGAAATAAAATACTAATTTTATGATCATCACATTTAGGACTCATAAAGGGTTTTCTGTTCCCAAAATTCTTTGCTTGTTTTTTCTCCTCCCTATTTCCCACTCCATTCTGGAAAGCAAATCAGTTTCATCCTCTTCGTTTTATAGCTGAGGAACCAAATGTAGAAAGGCTTAAGTCACTGGCTTTCCTAAGATCCCGTAACAAGCCATAATTAAATCTGAACTAAAACTCAGATATTCCTTAAGGACTTGTATTCAAAATGTTTCAACTGTCATTTTATAAATTAGACTATTTCCAGTAACTATAGCAGTTTTCTGGACAGTCCTGCAAAATCTTACCATTCTATTTTTTTATTGCCTAGACATGTAAAGGGATATTATCACTGTGAATGTGACAGAGAAAGTCATTTAAAGAAGGTTCTCAATTCATCAATGTTTGTTTGTTTTCTACTCAGTAAAAAATGGTTAACCTTTACAAAAAAGACAACCAAGAATACTGCTAAATATTTATTTTCATAATCTCAAATTTCACATATTTGCAAGTTCAAAACTGAAATCCAATCTCTAATGTGAAATCTCTGCCAAAGTGGATGGTGCTGACTTCTGGTTGAGACTTTTTCTTCCTCTTTTAGTCCCTTAAAAATAAGCCATGAAAAAAGGCATGGGGGAATGTAGTGGGGGTGGGTGGGTATAGGTGGTGGTATATGGAAATGTGAAACAGTAATACTCCCCAAAATAAAAGAAAGAGTGTTAATGGAATACTTGTAATATACACAGGTTTAGAGAGGAGTTTAGGAAAATAAAAATAAAAATAGGAATTACTTTTTAAAATATAAAACACCTCAAAGTATACATTACAAAGTTTCCTAGGTAATTCTCATTTTCTGTTCTTTTTTTTAATGTTCAAGTGATCATGTTGGTTGATGCCTATTAAATTAATATTAAAATAATAAATATAAAACGCACCACCATCAAAGTAGGTTACTTTTTACGTAATGTATTGGCAGCCACATTTCATTGCCATAATATGCTTGTAGAAAATTGGAATTGATGTTTTCATCAGCAAAACAAGAAACTTCCGTGACTTCCGTGTTTTGCTTTTGCTTTTGTATTCCCAGCTTCTAGAACAATTCCTCACACGTAATAATCAGTTAACAAGTGTTTACTAAGCTCTCACTATGGGTCAGATTCCATGCTTGGCCCTCGGGTGTTTGTTGAATTGAAATTAACTGAATTAAGAAACCTTTCCTCCAGATGATTAGGGCTATGCAGTCTTTCCCTTTTTGAGCCCAACTAATGTTGGAAGGTGCAAGAATTAAGTATAAGGTTCAATTGTTGCTAATAACCATTACTATGTAAATGGAAAAGGATCCCATCTGATTTGAACACACAGTCTGCTGGTTCTATTTTTAAATCACTTTATACAATTTTGAAGTTGTTATTACTGAACATGAGTAGAAGACCAGATATGCCTCTGAGTTCCATGGCTTAATTTTCAGATATTCAGAGAAGTGTAAGTATGAAGACAAATATTTTCATTGGACAATTAAGAAAAAGTTAGTTTGTTAAATCCGGACATAAAACAAACTGGAGGCCCTCCACTACTGAACTGGAATCAGATAAAAACCAGGCTTTAATCGCCCCAGCATAGCACATTTGTGCTATCTTTTGGTTAAACCTGACAACATCTCCTCATAATATTGGAAGAAATAGCAGCTTTGCATTTCAGATTTTCACTTGGTTATTTTTAGTTCTTCTGAAGCCTGGGAAATAAGAAATATAACCTCCTTGAACAGTCCAAAGCAGCCAACTATGGCAGGGCCTCTGAATCTGATTAGATAAAACAACAAAGAGGTTCTGTTAGGGCAGAGACAGGAAGAACTAAGGTGGGTGGCAATATCTGTCATAACTCAGGGGAAATGTAGCCTCAAAGCAGTCAAAAGTGGGTGAAAAAATAACATAAGCAATAGACAACTTTCCCACATCTCAGGTCATTCTCCCAGTGCAGCTAGAAATGTGACTTTTTATTATTTGTAAAGTATAATAAACAGTATGTGAATGTGTATTTATTTTAAGCACCATACTGAGGGGGCTATAGGCACTTCAGTAACCTGAGCACCTTCTATTAATTAGTCGCTTACAATCGGTGTTAGCCTAGAACTTGAATGCAATTGAACTGGAATTACAAATGAGGATCACATTTGAAATATTTCTATTAAAATAAAGCCAGCGAACTTCACCTTCCCCCTGAAATATTAAACTTCAAAAGGAACAAGGCACTGAGTGCAGTTAAAAAGCTCAGTCATTTTCCACCTCTGTCTCTGATTCCTTGACTAGATTTTCCAGAATTCACACCCGGCGGCACAGGATCTAATTCTGACGATGAAGATGGGAATCCTCTGCCATATATGTCAGCAATAGTGATCAATGGGATCATAGATCTAGAGATGGAAGAGAATTTAGATGTTATTAAGTGCAACTCCTTCATTTTATAGATAAGGAAACAGTTCTTAGGAGGTTAAGTTACTTGCTTTGGGCAGTATCTGAGGCAGGATTCAGACCCGGGTCTGCTGTTCTTCATTTGTGTCTGACTCTGTGACCCCATTTGGGGTTTTCTTGGCAAAGTTACTGGAGTGGTTTGCTATTTTCTTCTCCAGCTCATTTTACAGATGAGGAAACTGAGGCAAACAGGGTTGATTGACTTAATCAAGTTCATTTGGCATGTAAGTGTCTAAGGACAGTTTTGAACTCAGGAAAATGAATCTTCCATTTGACTCCAAATAGTGTTCTCTATGTCATGCTGCCACTAGAGAAGGGATTCTTAACTTTTTGCCTGTCATGAGCCCTCTGGATATCTGGGAAAGCTTATTGATCCTCTTCTTAAAATAATGTTTTAAAATAAAGCAAAATACATAGGATTACAAAAGAAACCAATTATGATGAAATAAAAGATGTGTTTTTCCCCATCTAATTTGCAGACCCCAAGAAATCTATCCACGGATTCCTTGAGGGTTTGTGGATCTCAGGTTAAGAATCCCCACTCTAGTGGGTGAAGGGACTCAAATATATAATTACTATGCATTCCTAAATAAAACTTTAAAAATGGAACCAACACCTCAAAAATAAAATTATTATATAATATAGAGAGACATCCTTGGGTGATGCAGGAAAACAAATGTACTGCCTTGTAACTCAGATTGACCATTTAAAATGAATGTTAATGTTACTTGCTTCTTACATGCGGTAGTTTGGTAAGTGAAAAGCTCACTTATATCAGTGTAGAAGGGAAGCGATAAGCATTTATTAAGCATTTGCTATGTGTCACGCACCCTGCTATGTATTTTAGCTTATTTAATCCTCACAAGTGCCATTAATTTATTTATTTTTATTTTTTTTTAAACCCTTGTTCTTTGGTGTATTGTCTTATAGATGGAAGATTGGTAAGGGTGGGCAATGGGGGTCAAGTGACTTGCCCAGGGTCACACAGCTGGGAAGTCCATTAATTTATTTTTGAGGAAACTGAAGTTAAATGATTTTCCTAGGATCGGAGCTAATAACCGTCTGATTTGAACTCAAGACTTCCTGGCTTTATGCTTCATGCTCTTTTCACTACACCATGAGCTGCCTCTAGGCTGTTCTGTGTTGCTAATGTGAAGATCTAGAGTTGTAACCAGTGGTGAGAAAGAGAAGGCTGGGGGATGGGGGGGGGCGGGGAAGAGGCAGAGGGACAAGGGGGAAGAGGGAGGGAGGAAAAGAAAAGAGACCCAGAAACAGACAGAAGGAGAAAAAGAAACAAAGAGAAAGATAAAAACGCAGAGAGAGGGAAAGAGGGAGGGAATTAGAAATAGAGAGATAAGAGAGACAGACACAGAGAGACAGACAGAGTGACTTTGCAAGCATGTAGAGCTCACAGGAAGCAGTGGACGATAGAGGAGAATACACGAGTCCTGGAGTGAGGATGCTGGGGTCGAAGCCTCAGTTATTCAGCAGCAGTGAACATTAGGCAAATTATTTAATCACTCTGAACCTCAGTTCCCTCATCCTCCGAAGGGTAAAGATAATATCTCTCAGAGACATTGTGAGAAAATCATTTTGTAAAGCTTAAAGCTTCATATACTTATTAATTTTGTTGTCTTAGTTTGGTCTTCAGGCAGGAGTAAATAAGCTAAGGTAATCCTTTCCCCTTCTACTCCCCTTTAGTCACTTACCCTACCAGGGCTGACCTGGATTCATTCCTAAAGGAAGTTTCTCCACCCAGGGGTTCCTTTCCCCGCTTGAAGTCATACGTCCAGTCCCTATCCGTACATGAGATTGTTCAGAAATGTAATATACAAGCAAGTCACTTATTTCATCTCTCTGGGTTCCATTTTTTCTCTTCTATAAAACATGGTATGGGTTGAGAGGCGGGGAGCAGGTGGGGTGCTGTGGGGTAGATTAGATTTGAAGGTCCCTTCCTATTCTTAAACCAGTTCTGTAATTGTTCTATGCATAAACCTCTCTGGGTTGGTGGTTCATAACACTTACCAAACACAACAGAACGACCCAGATACATGCATGTGAGTGACATAAATGTGCTCTTCATAAATTCCTTGTATCACCAAATACTACTTTTTGAATAACCATCTGGCATTCAGGCTTTTTTAAAAAAGAAGAAAAAAATAGATCAGAAAGTTCTCATCTAAGCATTCTGAAGTTAGGGAGACAGTCTGTCATTGCCTTGGGAGCTGGAGCAGCTGAGTATTTGATCTCAGCCAGCCACCCACATAGTGCCAAAATTGCCACCATGAAATTGGACATTCAGGCTTTTAATCAAGGGTGCAAAGCTGGGGCTGGGAAGAATATGACACCTGCCTGCCCAGTGCTTTTTCCCTCCCTCAGCCTGTCCTCCACTAATCACTGCTTAGCCCTATCAATACAAGAAATAAACACTGACAGAGATGAGGTTCAGACAGCACCCTCAAAGACTCCTTCTCTCCAGAGCAGGTCTTGAAAATAATACCTGGATTAAGCCTAAAATCCTCGTGGTTCTCTTTGTTGTTGGAGGCTTTTGGAAAGTGGTCATTTCAGAAACTGAAACTTTTTCAAAGAAAAAGAATTTTACCGACTTGTTTATCTGGATCAATAATACAGCTGTGCCTGACATTTTGGGGAAGATCTCTCTAACTGTGAATTTTTTCAAGGTTGTTCTGCTTTTAAGGGGCATCATTTAAACAACATTTCAAGATATTCTTAACCTTGTGACTTTTTTAATGAATGGAAAATAGTATCATAGATTTAGAATTAGAAGGGACCTTGATGATCCTGTAATCTAGCCTTCTCATTTTTCTGATAAGGAAACCGAGGCATAGAGAAGTTAAATGACTTGCTTGAGTTCACAGAGAATAAGAGGAAAAGCTAAGATTTGAACCTAGAGCCTTCATCTTCAAACCTTCTTTTTCTCCTGCACCTAAACTGTTTTTTTTTTTGCGAAAATCAAAATTTTCATAATTTTGATTATGACTTCATTAGAATATCAACAATATTACTTTTTAAATTTTAAAGTACTCTTCTTTTCAAGCTCCAAGGAGACCCCTCAGAGGTCTTCTAGAGTTCAGAAGGATTGCTTCCCACTGTGTCTGTTACTGATGCTAAATACTATAGAGCTTTGCTTTGTATAGGAGCCCACTTAATGATGGCAGAGACGGCATGATGCCTGACTCATCGTCAGTAGTTTGGATTGCATGTGTGGGATTGTGTTTTGGATGGAGCTCTCCAGAATAGCAACACTCCATCAGAAACACAGTGGCACACCTGTATTCCAAATGGTACAATAAGGCAAAACACATGTCATCGAAACACTGGGAATCATATTAAAAAGAAAACGCAAGCAAGTAAGCAAGCTGTAGTAGAAATAAAGACGAGAACCATGGTACGGGCATACATGAAGGGTTTTGCCTAGTTTACTTGTGAAATGATTTATCTCTTGTTTAACCCCTGTTCATAAGCCATGTTTGATTTTGCTCGATGCTGACATGGACATTGCATCTGTAGCTGTGAAAAGTTCGAAAGATGAATGTTTTTGATCCAGAAAAATAAATTGCTGTCCCAGGTTTTACAATGAGAAGTTGTTTCTGCCGCCACCCCCAAAGGTGTGGTGTACTGCTGTCAAAGCAGCATGGGAATTTTAGCAAAACAGTGTCTTTTGAAAATTTGAGTGATGACCGATTGTAAGTAGCTTCATTGTTCTGGATGAAGACACAGTGGGGGAAAAATAATTTGGAAATGATCATCTGTACTATATACCAGTGGAAAAGGAAGAATCCTCAGCAGAAAAGATTTTGGTATTGTTTTCCCTTGTAAATGACCTTTTAAAATTAGCATTCCAGTCCAGTTTATTCTTATCCACACCTCCTAGGAAAAGAGTATTGGTAGTGCCAATGCACATCTATTTCATATGGGAGCTCAAACTTTTAGCAGATTTTTTGTGTGGAGCAATTTGTCTGTCTGTAAATGTTAGACATACCTCAACTAAACTTTCTAGTATAATATCCACAGAAATAAAGTTGAGGATCACTGTAAGGGAATGGGAGAGGTGTATGGTAGGTGTGAGTAAGCTGTTACATATTCCCAACCAAGAATTTCATAAGAGAAGCAGTTCAAAGGATGTCATCATAAAGATGTATAATGGGAAAATAAAGTGGGATTGTCAGGTAGACCAGAGGAGTAACTCATGGAGAATCCATGTGCTTCCAGAACTTTTACGTGCAGAAATTTTCACAGTTAAATAAATCATGTCTTTGTCAAGAGACCTAGAGTAAGAATCTGGAACACTTGGTATATGAGGATTTGTAGAAGATGGACAGGATCCTTTTTTTATTTAAAAAATAAATTTGATACAGTATGTTTTAACATTTTTTTCAGTCTGAATATATCTTTTCCTTATCTAGAGAGCTATTCTTTGTAATAAAAAAAGAAAGAGAAAAAATTAATTTCTGCAAAACTAAACTACATATCAACTGAGTTTTACAGTATATGCAACCATCTATGTTTACAGACCATCATGTCTGTAGAGAAGGGAATGAGGTGCATTTTATCACTTTTTTCAATGATAAGCAATGCTACAATAATTAAATAATGCTGGGTTTGTTTTGTTATTGTTTCCATTTACATTATTATAGTCATGTCTATTGTTTTTGTAGGATTTTTTGCTTTTTCATTCTTTATCCATTCATATCTTCTTAAGCTCCTTTGAGTTCTCATTATTGATTGTTTCTTACAGTTCAATAATTCCATTCCATTCACATACCACAATTTGTTTAGTCATTCCCCAGTTGATGGGTCTCTACTTTGTTTCTAGTTCTTTGCTAACAAAGAACAACTTTGTTAACAAGCTATTGCATAAAACAGTTTGCTTGCTAGGATAAATATGCTATGAATATTTTGGCATATTCAGGACTCTTATTTATGTCTTTGACCTCAGTGGGGTTTATTTCTGGCAGTGAGATTTCTGGGTTAAAGCGTTCGGACATTGTTAATCATTTTATTTGCATAATTCCAAATTGCTTTCTAGAATGTTTGGAACAATTCTTAGCTCTACCAATTGTGAATTAGTGCAGCTGTTTTTCCATAGGTCCTCTAACATGATTTCCATTTTTTCTCATCTAAGTCAGCTAGCCCTCTTGTTTTATAAATGAGGATTTCAGGGGTTGTGGTTTTTCCAAATATATACAGTGAGTATAAGAATGAGACTAGAACTCATTCCCCTTAACCATCCTAGTGTTCTTTCTATCATGCCATACCATCTCCCGTTGGGGAAGGTTTGAAAATAATGCTTTTGAGGGGGCAGCTAGGTGACTCAGTGCATTGAGAGCCAAGGCCAGAGATGGGAGGTCCTGGGTTCATGTGACTCGTGGCAAGTCACTTAACTCCCACTGCCACTCTTCGGCCTTAGAACCAATACATAGTATGGATTCTAAGACAGAAGGTAAGGGTTTTATAAAAAAGAAAATAATGCTTTTGAAAATCAATCTTGAGAAGCCTTGTTCTACATATTAGATAATTGTCTCTATTTGGTATTATGTAAGATTTATTCCTCTGACTTTTCCCCCTTAAGTTATATTCTAGTCTTCTGTACATGAGGATAAGAGAATATCAGTTATTTTCCTGTATCAAGAACTTATTCATGAAAGTGTCCATGTATTGAGATGACAATCGATTTCAGCTTTAATTAGCTTGTGTTTTTTTCCACCCCCTTTGTTCTGTGCATCACATTCATGAGACAGCTGTAAAACATCTGAAAGTTTTGGTAGTTCTTTCTGTGAGCTGAAATTGCCGGAGTAAAATTAACCTCAGTTAGAAAAATCTGGCTTTCTAGTAACTAGCAGCACATTGACTGTTTCCATGCAAGACCAATGTTTGGCATTAAGCACAGCCCTTTCCCTTTTTGGAAACACTGAAGAAGGGATTATCAAAAACACAAAATAATCTTTATCCTGGGCATAGAGGAAACTGCACTCCCTGTCTTGGATGTGGAAGTTTGGTGCCACCATTGTCTTTCTTGAGAAACATGTGGCTGGGGATTGAAAAGCTGGGAGAAATTGAGAGGATTAAAGGAAATAAATTAAGAGTTGAGTTATATAAATCTTGAATGGTCCGTTACACCTGGAATCATTTTCATGGCAGTATATACAACGGGCTTTTTCCTTTTTAAAGTATCCTGGCTGCAGAACGAAAGTTGGTATTTTGAGAAGATGGGTATACAATTCTTTTCTTCAGGGAATAGAAAAATATCAATACTTTATGAGATGGTCATTGATAGATAAGATAAATATATAGGGTCAACATTTACCCAGGTTTCTTACCTTCAATATGAGGCATCTCTTTGTTTTATTTATAACTCTCATTGAACCACTCTTATTGTATTCTGGGTTCTCTCAGAAAGTTCTGGGGCTTTCCTGAAGGATGCAAATCATACTCAAAGAATACAAATTGTATTGAGATATTGGGGTTATAAAGAATTTGTACATATAATCTGAGATTAGAAGTTGATCAGTTTTATTTCAGGATAATTCAATTGGGCAAATTAGATGGCACGGTGGATAGAGTCCTGGCCCAGGAATCTGGAGGAACTGAGTTCAAATTTGACCTCATACACTTACCAGCTGTGTGACCATAGGCAAGTCTCTTAACCTTCTTTGCCTCAGTTTCCTAATCTGTAAAATACACTGGAGAAGGAAATGGCAAAGTACTCTATTATCTTTACCAAGAAAACCTCAAATGGGATCATGGGAAGTTGAGCATGATTAATTAATAAAAAAAGAAAGATCCAATTAAAAAGAATCTATGAACTAGCTTTTATTTCATCAGTGTGAATACAGAAAAACATGGCATAGAGATGATGCTATTATAATTTTTGATTCAGTAATATTTTGTTACAACCCTCATCACTTGTAGAAGCAACTAAGATCATTCATCTTCTCAAATCTTCAGTTCTAAATTCTTTCCCTCCCTCCCTCCACTCCCTCTTCTCTGAGATGGCAAGCAATTTGATATAGGTAATACATGTGTGCTATTATGTAATACATATTTCCATATTTGTCATGTTATGGAAGAAGACATATATCACTAAAAATACTCTTGAAGAAAATAAAGTGAAAAATAGTTTGCATTAATCTGCAATCAGATTTCCACAGTTCTTTCTCTAGTCATGGATAGCATTTTTCATCATGAGTCCTTTGGAATGTGTTGGATCGTTGTACTGCTGATAATAGTCATGTTCAAAGTTGATCATCACACAATATTGCTATTACTGTGTACAATGTTTTCCTGGTTCTGCCCAATTCACTTTTCATCAGTAAGTCTTTCTAGTTTTCCTGAAATTGTTCTGGTCATCATTTCTTATAAGACAATAGTATTCCACTATAATCACCTACTACAGCTTGTTCATCTATCCCCTAATTGATGAATCTACTCTCAGTTTTCAATTCTTTTCCATCACAAAAGAGCTGCTATAAATATTTTATACAAATATGTCTCTTTCCCTTTAAAAAGAAATCTCTTTGCAATATAGACCTAGTAGTGGTATTGATGGATCAAAGGACATCCAGAGTTTGCCTGAGAATCAATAATAAATATCAGTTCCAAGGAAGAAGAGGGATAAGGGTTAGGCAATGGGGGTTAAGTGACTTGCCCAGGGTCACACTGCTAGGAAGTGCCTGAGTTCAGATTTGAACCCAGGACCTCCTATCACCAAGGCCTGGTTCTCTATCCACTGAGCCACCCAACTATTCTTATGCATAATTTTATAGCCTTTTGGGCATGGTTTCAAATTGCTCTTCAGAATGGTTAGATCAGTTTATAGCTCTACCAACAGTACATTAGTGCCTGAATTTTCCCACATCCTCTCCAATATTTATCACTTTCCTTTTCTGCCATATTAGTTAATCTGATATGTGTGAGGTGGTATCTTGGAGTTGTTTTAATTTGAATTTACATATATATATATATATATATATATTTGTTACTGATATGATGCACCATGGCAGTGTAGATAGAGAGTTGGCTTCAGAGTTAGGAATATTTGCATTCAAGACCTACCTTTGACATATTCTGGCTAGGTGACCCTGAGCAAATCACAGAGCAGATACCAATCTAGTTTCTTGTACCAATGAAATCACATGCCAGATAAAACAAAACAAAATAAGTAAGTCTTGGAGATTTTCTATGTCAAACTTATGGCTTTGTGTTATTCCCTCCACTCTTCTCCTCTACCATTGCCTTCAAGAATTCTCTCCCAAATTTGAGACTGACAGATGTAACAATATTCTTGAACCCTTGTTTTTTTCTCTTCTCCTTGCTTGTACCATATCTAGGCTTTGACATGGTGGCATCTTGGAAAGAACTGCATTTGGACTTTCAAGGCTTTGGTTCTAGTCTGGCTGTACCTTGGAGAATCTACTTAACCTCCCATCTGTCAAAAAGTCTTTCATAGCTCTTTAGAAGTCAAATAACAAAAGAAGCCTCATTGTTTTTATTCATATGCCATCTGAGGGACATAAGGTAGGTAGGACAGGAGCTTTCCATTTATGCCAATGCAGAGGCACAAATTGGGTAGTGCCATCTAGTGGTATCAGAGTACCTGGCATCAGATTTTTAAACCCTTTCCTTCCATCTTAGGATCAATACTGTGTATTGGTTCCAAGGCAAAAGAGCAGTAAATCTAGGCAATGGGGGTTGTGACTTGCCCAGAGTCACATAGCTAGGAAGTATCTAAGACTAGATATGAACCCAGGACCTCCCTTCTCTAGCTACCTAGCTGCCCTATTGGCTTCAAATCTTGACTCTTATACTTATTACCTGAGTGACCTTGGACCAGTCACTCAATATCTTCATTGATAAAATTAGAGAGTTGGAATACATTATTTCTACTGACCTTTCAAAATCTCAAGCTATGTTTTCTCTTTCAAGTTTTATATCTATGTGTAGGTGTTTAGGGAGGGGATTGGGAGTTCCAAGAATCCAAGGATAAAGGACAAGTCCACAAACATCTCCATTTCTCTAGAAAGATGATATGGAAGCATGAATTTGAAGGATGAATTGTATTGCAAGGCTGTCACTAGTAAGATTCAGGGCTCTGAATGCCAGTAAATAAGGGCACGGTAATATAGTCTGTTTAAGGCCAAAGCCCACGGTACATGGTTTCAGTGGGACTGCCACAAGGTCAGTCAATGGAGGGAATTAAGAATTTGAAAGTGGTTTGTCTCCTAGAAAAGACCTACTCCTTCAGACAGACTGCCTATGACAATCCAGTTGGGGCTTCCACATTGTCCATTTTATTTGTGATGCTTTTTCTTCCCTCAGGGTAAGAAGATGCTGGCTAGGTAGGATGGATCCTAGTTCCCTTCAGGATCCTATCTGGCTTGTGTGGTAGCACGTTGGAAAGAGTGAACTACAGATTAACCTCCAAATTAAATAGTATTTTTCAATATTTCCTATTTCAACAGGGGTCATAAGGGTATGTGTGAAGCGTACGCCAGAGAAAGTAAAATTCCATGTGTCCCCAAGTTTTCCTTCTTCCATTTTTAACTGAATTCTTCTAGGTCTCTCACTCAGGATCCAATAAAAGCTAAAAAGTAGGAACAGAGCTCTCATGGAAGTAATTGGCAGCAGGTTCCATATCTAAAGTCCAGGCATGGGAACTCTGGTGGGAGCAGATATGTATTTTCGTTAATGTATCTAGGGATTAATTCCATGGGAAATAGTTCTAGGAATTCTGAAGGCTCAGTTGACCTGTTATAGGAAGGAGCACACATCTGGATTCTACTCTTTAGAGTATCATGCCCCATTGTGGCAAATGGGGTAGCTAGGTGGCACAGTGGATAGAATGTTAGGCCTGGAGATAGAAAGACTGCTTTTTTATGAGTTCAAATCTGGCCTCAGACACTTCTTAGCTGTATGACCCTGGGCAAGTCACTTAATCACCTTTGCCTCAATTTGCTTATTTGTAAAATCATCTGGAGTGGGGAAATGGCAAACGACTGGTATCTCTGCTAAAGAAAACGTCAAACGAGGTCACAAAGAGTTAGGAAGAGTTGGACATAACAGAAATGGTTGAACAACAATTTGTATTACCAGGCTAGCTCCCAACTAGCTAGCGCCGTATCTAATTTCACAGGACACCCAAGGGTTTTTGTTTTTCAAACTGTTTTTTTTTCCAGAAAAAATATCTCAATTATTGAGTGCCAAGCATTCCCCCTTTTACAAGGCACCAATTAATATAGCCTCAGGCAGTGGTTAAATACTGTTAAGTTAGAGGGTGGGCTTATTAACAAGTCAAGAGAATTAACCCTTATCCAGTCACTAGTTCCCAAATCTCCCAAAAGGTTTTCCTGTTTTGAAGAAATATTGAGAAGTCCCCTTTGATTTCCCATGCTGTGGAACCTCAATCTCTTCTCACTCACCCACATATTTTAGTTAGTAGCCTAATCTTGACCTTTGTATCTTAGACTCAGTTCTTCCATTCTATAGTCACTAACTTAATGTAGTACCTTCAGCACTTAGCACAGTGCTAGGCACATAGGAGGCACTTAATAAATGTTCATTGATTGATTATTGATCAATTATCTCATCATCTCTATTGCCTTGGATCAAATCTACATTTTCTTGTTTGTTTTTTGAAGCCCTTCATTGCCTGACTGCAACCTAGCTTTTCAGTCTCCCGTTACACTATTCCCCCTTCTGGTATCTATAATGCAGCCAGACTGTCTTTCTTAATCTGGATCCTTTAGGATGTCTCTTCTCTGTCCCCAGCACTTAGCACAATACCCGTCTCATAGTAGGCTCTTAATAAATGTTAGTTGCCTGAATAGTTGACTGACTTTCCAGGCTATTAAGAGGGAAAGCAATAGGATTGAAATATGTCTGCAGGATAAATGCATTATCTTCATGGATTCTTCTCCATATAACAGATTGATCTCATTTGGATTTTTTAAAAGTCATATTCATTTTTCCTTCTGTCATTATGATAATCTCTGTAGTTTATCTTCTTGTGATTTGCATTTTACTCAGCTTTTTTTTTTTAAAACCCTTAACTTCTGTGTATTGACTCATAGGTGGAAGAGTGGTAAGGGTAGGCAATGGGGGTCAAGTGACTTGCCCAGGGTCACACAGCTGGGAAGTGTCTGAGGCTGGATTTGAACCTAGGACCTCCCGTCTCTAGGCCTGGCTCTCAATCCACAGAGCTACCCAGCTGCCCCAACAGCTTTTTTCTTTTAATCTGGTTGTCTTTCCACTTTTTTTTCTTATTTTCTCCCAACACTGCTCTTTGTGAATATTCTTTATTCATCATCCTTTCCTAATTACATTACTACATAGACCTTCTGGCTGGGCTATTACTCAGAGATCTGAGGGACGACTGACCGTATCATTACCCTGAATAATGGGTGGTGGTAGAGAAGAGAGGAGGAAGGTCAAGCCCCAAATAGGTTACTAACTTTATTTCCAGCAGGCCTAGCATTCTATTGCCTTCTAGCCAATGTCTATGGGTTCCATGACAAGGTATATTTTCTTCTTTGCCCGAGTCTCCCGTTGTACCTCCTCCTTTCTTTCTCCTTAGTTTAATGGAATCTGTTCCTGCTATTCCTAGTAAGGCAGGGATGCTAGAGAGGTCTCCTAGAGACACTGAAGAGGGAGTATTTCTTTAGTTGGATCCCGAGGCACAAGCCTTGGGAACTTTCATGTGTTCATTGCCACAGTTCATGGGATCAGCTGGGGATAGCCATGTAAAATGTGAGCTCTAAGTATTAGGACTTGACACTGTATTTTCAGTGGCCTCTGGCTGGGTCTGAATACACATACATTGAGACTGTCATCTTCTTATTGTTAGAATTTATGCCTCATATTGTAGCCTAAGATCATATTAGTTTTATTTTCTATTTTATTATATCTATTGACTCACAATGAACTTGCAGGCTAATGAAAACCATAAATCTTTTCTATTCAGTCAGTCAACAAGTATTTATTAATCACCTATGTACCAGGCACTGTGCTAAGCACTAGGTATATAAAGAAAGGTAAACTGTTACCATATCTTCCATCTTGTACTTAGGAAATTAGTTTTTTGTACCCAAGAATAAGACTTTGCATTTATCCTTACAGAATGTCATTTTATTAAAGTCTGCCCAATGTGCTAGCAATGCAATGCTGAGATCTTTATGGATCCCAGAGCTATCCCCTAGATTGTTGGCAAATCCTCCCTGTTTCATGTCATTGACATTTTAAAAAACCCAATATTTTATTTTTCCCCAATTACATGTAAAAATAATTTTCACAGTCATTTAAAAATTTTTGAGTTCCAATTTATTTTCCCCATTCCTACTCTCTCTTTCTTTTCTATCTCCCCTTTTGCCTTTCCTGATATGATATGCAATCTGATATAGATTTTACATGTGCAACAATGAAAAACATTTTTTCATATTAGTCATTTTGTGGAAGAGATCTCCAGGAAAGAAAAAAAAGTGAAATATGATATGTGCTGGTCTGCATTCAGACTCTATCAGTTCTTTCTCTGGAGATTTTTGATTATGAGTCTCTGGGATTTTTTTGGATCCTGTATTGCTAAGAATAACTACATCATCATCTGCATATTTTATACAAATGACATATCTGATGGTGTCATACTTTATCTAAGCCTTCTATAAAAGTGTTAAGCAGCACAGAGTAAACAGAGATTCCTGGGGCATTCTTCTGAAAATCCTCTGCCAATTTGACATAGATCAATTAGTAAGGACCCCTTGAGTCTAACCATTAATTACAGTGTAAGATTCCTTCAAGTAGGATTATTTCATTGTGTCTAGTGCTTAGAACAATGTCTAGCATATAGTAGGGCCTTAATAAATAGTAAATAACTGATTGTTTCACTGTATTTATATCCCAAGTGCTTAGCACATAGTTGGCACTTAATAATTGCTTATTGATTAATGAATGTCAACCCCTCCTAATTCTATTATTATGTAGCCTGCCTTCCTCATCTTTTTTCATGAGGATAACTTAATAAATCCCAAGTACTTTTCTAAAATACAAATAAACTACATTTTTATTATTCCCCCATAATATAGTAATTTAGTCAACAATCAGTCTATATATGTCTATTAAATGCCTACTATATGGCAGGCACTGTGCTAAGCAATGGGAGACAAAGGAAGGCAATCCTTTTTTCCCCTCCTGCCTGAAGCAGTTGAAATAAAGAATCATAACAAAGTCTGAAAAGGCATGAATATGAAGTGAGGTTCAGTGTTCACTCCAAAATGAACCAGCATAGACTAAGTAATAATGGGTAAGTAAAGAGATGTTGAACTAAAAAAACATTCTGTAGCAATCAATTTCTCTTGGGTGTTCCTCTCATTGGCCGAACTCACTCTGTAGTTTCTTTTGAAGTTGCTTCAGCTGTAGAGTTAGCATGGCTATCTTCATGGCCATCTATGACAATGACTATCCATGTGGTATTGGACAGACACTTGAAATGAAATGGAAATCCCAGTGAAGCAAAATAATCCCCAAAAGCTACATCAAGTGGAAAGAACTCCAAGGCAATAGCTACTTTTAGTTAGGGTCAGGTCCCAACCAGGGCATGTAGTATTTCCTTTATTAGGAAAAATGGACAGTTTGGGGAAAGTTTCCATTTCTAAATTTTATTTGACTCAACATTAAAAAAACTAAAATTTTAATTCCTTAAATGGTTGTTTCTCCATTCTGATTAATGAGAGAACATCTTTTGGAGATGCTAACAAAATTGAGGATGGCAAAGATTAGTCATGTGGTTGCTTAAGTTAGATGAGTGTAGAAGTAATGAGAGGCTTTTACTGGTCCTAGTGAACTAGATTGATCTTGCTAAGATCTTGTCCTAGATGGCAAGTTTGTTACTTGGAAAAGTTCTAGGATGCTCAGGAATGATCTCCAAAGGGAAAATGCCTCTTACTAAGGGACCAATTAGGTAGCTAAGTGATATAGTAGAGTGCTGGGCCTGTAGTCAGGAAGAACTAAGGTGAACTTGAGTCTTGCCTCAGCCAATGCTATGTGACCTTGGACAAGTCACTTGACATTGTTTGCCTCAGTTCTTCAACTGTAAAATGAACAGGAGAGGAAAATGGCAAACTGTTCCAGTATCTTTGCTTTTACAAAGAGATGGACCAGCTGAAAAGCCTGAACAATAAATGCCCAATTCATCATTAGGAAACAATTTAAGAAATAGTTTAGGTCAACATGTTCTAGAATGCTCTATCACTTCTCTTCTGTCTCATGATGTTTTATTAGTTAGAATCAGCCAGCATAGCATAAATTACTGATTAGTTATAAAGTTGGAAAGTTTAAAATGGGGAATCTGGATTTTCCCTTTCTACTATTCCACTATATAAAGTCACAAACTTTAGAGTTGGAAGGGACCTCAGCAGTCACCTTGTCTAATCTATACTCAGATAAAGATCCCCACAATCTGCCAATGTCCCCTAAGGACTTCTGAGTTTTTCTATCCCTGCATCTTTATCCATTGTCTCTTCCAATTAGAGTGAGAACTCTTTGAGAGTGGTCTGTCTCTTCATTTTGTAGACTCATTGCTTAGCACAATACTTGGCATACAGTAAACGTATAACAAGCACATTTTCATTCATTCACTCACTCATTCATTCATTCACTAGGACATGCCCAGCAATCCTTTAATGAAACTGATCTTCTCATTGTCCCCTAAACACAACTGAATCATTCTTCTGTGACACCTTTTTTTGCTCATGCTTCTTCCACAGTCTGGTGAGTCTCTCATTCTCGAAATACAACCATATTTAACTAAATGCAACTTATTCTTTTTTTTTCTTTAGCTATTTTCTCTTTAATTGTAAAAACAAATCCACTCAAGTATTTCCTAAAATATTTTTAAAAACATGGCACATTTCCTTAAATACAAAAATGAGTTTTAAATGATTCAATTCTATCATTATAATACGTAATCTACTTTCACAAGAACTCAGTCTGGCTTTTCTCCTTTGGTGTTCGTTAGACAGCATTTTCTACCTAAGATTTATTCTG
Source organism: Gracilinanus agilis (assembly GCF_016433145.1). Lineage (NCBI taxonomy): Eukaryota > Metazoa > Chordata > Mammalia > Didelphimorphia > Didelphidae > Gracilinanus > Gracilinanus agilis. The sequence continues at coordinate 327,109,026 of NC_058133.1, forward strand.
AACACATTTTACTACAATGTGATAGAGTAAGATATAGTCACAACCATACCAAGAAGCATATTATGTGCTCTTATGTCATGATATTCCTCAAAGTAGCATTTAAACAGAGCTTCCACTTTTTATATGAGAAGCTGAATCCCACTAAATCCCATCTCTTTTTGACCTTTACTAGATTCTGGAACCTAGAATACAGCCTTTGCTTTGTGCATATATGGGAGTTTAATGGCATGTCTTTAATTGTCAATAGGCATTAGAAAATGTGAAAGGCTGCCTTATATTTAAACTATCTTGGTTGTACATAGATGAACATTTCAACAGAATTCACATGGAGTTTTGTTTCTAGTATGTATATGTATCTAATTTGATTAACTTGTATGAACTTGACCTCTTTTTCCCTGGTAAAATATAGATTCTTGAATATCCTACCTTTCATCAGTTTTTGTTTGAACTCAACATTCTAAAGCTTCTGTGAGCTACGGGGTCTTTTTAATAGTGCATTTTCTGAGAGTTCTTCATGAATAGGCTATAAGGATTGTACCGAGATTGAACAGAGGGAGTTCCTGAATCTTAATGTTTACTTAGATAAATAACTAATCCTGATTTTTCCCTTTCTCCTTTAGGATTCTGATTCTTCCTCTTCTTCCTCCTCCTCTTCCTCTTCTTGAGCATGGTTTCTTGTGCTTAGCTGTTAGTTGTAATTCATTTTGATGGAAGATTCATTGTCTACCTGCACCAAGATATTTTCTGGTTCCTCTGTTAAAGGTGAAGAATGGGTCATTCCATTCCCTTCTCTGGAGCTAATAATTGATTGAAGGGCCAGCTCTTCAACCTTGAGTCGATTGAGCTGGTCGTGCAGAGCCGCCTTCACCCGCAGCAGCGTTTCCTGCTCCTTGCGGAGCTCCTGCAGTCGGCTCAACATCTTCCCTGCGTGTCGCCCTCGCCAAACTTCTAAATGCAACTTATTCTTGAAAAGATAGCTCAAATCCAATATCTTCAATGAAGTGTTCTCAATTACTAACCTCCTGCAGTATTCATTACCTATACTATACATTCAGTACTGAATTATACACTTGTATCAGTCTCCTATTCCTTTGTTTGTGAATAACTTGTGTCCTTACTGAAAATATATATTCCTTGAAAATGGAGACTCAGCCTTATAAATATTTTTCATGTGTGTTCCTCACAGTTTTTGGTACTTTTAATCCTTTACAATATAGCAGCACTCTGTTGTTCCAGTCTTTTTTACCTCTGATATGTGAATCAAAGGCAAATCACTTAAAATCTCTAAAACCTCCATTTCCTCATCTCTAAAATGAATGCAGTAAAATCTATTATACCTATCTCACTGACAATATAATCGTCAGTTATTATTTTTGCTAAGTATAACATGCTTTTATTCATGCAGTTTCCTGTATCTGGACTACTCTTCCCAACTCCCACTATTATAATCCTGCCCATCATTTATAACTCAAATTAAAAGATAGGTCCTCCAGAAAGCCTTCCTTTGTTCCCCTCGTTGGTAATGCCCTTTCTTCCTCAAACAATCCATATGCTATATATATGACAAATCTCACTGTTAGTCCATAATCTCTATGAGAATAAGCACCATGTGCCATTCGAACTTTATATTTCTTCTTGGAAAAATAAAAAGAACCGATATGTTCCAAAGAATTTATAGTAGCTTTCTTTGAGGTGGCAAACAACTGGAAATTGAGGGGATGCCCATCAATTGGAGAATGGCTAAACAAAATGTGACATAAAATTATGATGTACTACCACTGAACCATAAGAAACAATGAACAGGCTAATTAAAAAAAAAAACATTGGAAAGAACTACATGGGATAATGAGCAGCAAAATGATTAGGACCAAGAGAACATTATACCTAGCTACAGATTTATTTGAAGAATAATTTGTGAATGTTACCTCCAGAGAATGAAAGTGAAAAATGGAAATATGAAAGGTGTAATTTATATATGTATATCTGTCTCCTGGAGGATGCCTTTTATGATGAAGAGAGGGGATGAGACATTTGTAAGTAAATTCTATTAATTAGAAAAAATGTATATCTCTTCTAATCCCCAAGACAGCACTTTGGCAACAGTAGTCATTTAATACATGTTTGTTGAATTGAGATAGCTAATTTAAATGTTTGCTAATTGAAATGTTGAAAATGAAAAAGTGAATCATTTCTTCCTTCAAGAATGCTGGCATACTCCAGTATTTCAGTCTCATCATCACTGGTGATTGAACCAGTATGAGATTAAGGATAATGAATATTAAAAAAAAAAAAAAGTAAAATTTTTTTACCCGTCCATCTTTGATAGTTCCTAGAACTAGGTATTAGTACAAATGTAAGGTTTGGGAGATAGACTCATTTATGAGTTTAAGCAATCATTGCTATGATGAAATAAAGCCAAATTTTAGACTGTAATGGGGTAGAGAGAAAGTGATTTAATTGAAAACTGGACATTTGGATGTCCTCCCATAAATATATGTATGTATATGTTTGTTTCTTCCCATAGCCAGATAATAAAAAAGGTATATTTAAGATCAACTGGTAGAGTAAATAATGTCTAAAGTTGGCAGACTATAAGATAAAAGATTTTTAGTATTCTTCTTTCTTTTTAAGAATCAATAATAAGCTTCTCATGGGTAAGGACTGCATCTTTTATCTTTTTTGTTGGTCCCCACAGAATCTAGCACAGTGCTGGGATACAGAGGAGGAAATCAATAAATTCGTTATGAACAATTGGTTGTTGATAGACCTAAAGGCACCAAACTGCCCGAGGAACATGATTCTTCTTTCCTTCAGAAGGTTTTAAGGGATGCTTCATTTAACCAAAAGGTTAAAACCTATTTCATTTTGGCTTCCTTCAAAAATAAGTTTTTCAACTTGTCCTATGTGTGTTATTATGACAAATAAAAACATTTGAAAAACTCCTGGTAAGCCTTTTCCTTTAGATAAGTGCCCTGCTACTAGAACATATGACATCATATTTGGCCCTCGCCCTTGGAAACAAAGCTGAATGAAAAATGACAAGTTCTGGTAGCCACGTCATAATAGAAGATGAAGTTTAAAACAAGACTGACAAAATAAACTTTGAGGAAGCTGACTATTTTTTAAATTATACATTTATCATGACAGTCTTTGGGTTAATCTCTGGCACCAGTACAAGGATGGATGAGGTAATATTTGCACATGTTGAGGATAAGATAACCAAAGTGGGGGGAGAAAACTCATTTCCAGGCTAATGTACTAGGAGGATTGATGTCTGGGAACAGTAGGATGACTTGGGAAATAAACGACCATCATAAATTGAGAGGATTCTAAAAGATGAAAGCTCCTTCATTCTGTGGGTCCTAGGGAACAAGGTCATTTGAAGAGGTGGCAGGATAAAGCCCCATTTCCAATACAGTGAGTGGATTAGCTACAGAACTCCGTTCCAAGCATTCATTTATAAGTGTTGGTAGTTAAAGCTTCCACTGTGAATCAACTTTTAATGGTAAAGCCAGCTTAATGCTGTTTGAATGTACATTACAGTGTGGGAGACCGGAACACGGATCTGCCCAGTGCTAGCCAGCTGGTCTTACTATTAAGAAAATGATCAGAGGGCTTGTTTTTGCCCACTTTGTTGTATCTTGTGGCTTTAGGGAGGGGTAAAACAGAACTGCAAGAGATGTGTTGACTGAAATGCACCATTAATTTTGTGTCTCTTTTTGTGAAAGCACTTTTAAAGCATGCCAAGATATTTTTAAATGTTTCAACAAAATGTTCCTGTGACAACAGAGACTGAGGGTACATTTTCACAATCTCAGTAAAAATATCACAGTAATTTACAAGCTTGGGCCCAACTCTTATTTTTTGATGAACGTAGATACCCTCATGCTTTAAGTTTGCTGCAATCAAGACAGAACAAACAGGACTGCAAATTGCTTCTAGAGTTAGAATTCCTTCATCTTTGTAGCTCCCTTGTTCTCCTGTTGAGGAGATCCTGGATTCACTGGTTGTGAGGTCTTCTAGGGGAAAAAGAAGAAGGCACGTTTGTTCTTTAGCCTGGCACAAATCTCTGAATGGCATGGGGAGCCATTTTTGGCTGAGAAGAAACACTTGTTTGAGTCTCAGTCTTGGACCTGTGTCCACAAGTTTTTGCCAATGGCTCATTTTGTACATCTAAACAAATAAGTGCACTTCTAAGAAACTGCTGAGGCTTAGTCTGCTACACCCTCCCAAATTTCATTTGCCAGATGCAAACAACAGCCTATCTCTTTGCGACTTAAGGCTAGTTAGAATCATTGTCTGAATTCTGAATCTTGAAAATCATAGTTTTGCTTTTTTTTTTTTTTTTGTATTTATCTGTCTGAAAATGTATGTAACTTGTTGATTGGTCATTGACATACTTAGGTGGTAGAACATGACTGAAAGAAACTCTGCCTGTATTACCTAAATAATTTTTCTGTACTGATCTTTGTAAACATGGGGTTCTGGCCAGAGGAAAAAAAATGAAATGGGTCCAGCATCAAAGGTGACCGTACCCTAACCCTTATCCACTTGTCTGTCTCATTAGGCTAAGAGGATGAGACAGAAGGAAAAGGAGTAAGATGTCAAGAATAAAATAAATCAAGGACAGGAGAAAGATGTAACAAAAGAAGAGAAATAAAGGAGAGAAGCAAAGGAGAGAAGGGAAATTTTTGGATAATTTACATAAACTAAGAATTCTGCATGAGAGGGAGAGGTTTTAGAATTATAATTACCAATATCAATACTAGCGTATATTTATTTCTCTAGTGAAAATAATTATGTCATTGTTAAATAAGATTATCCTAAAGTGCTTAGCACAGTGCCTGGCACATAGTAAGGGATATATGAAATGCTAATTATTAAATATTAGCTTGCACTTTAAAGTTTCCAAAATGATTTCTTTAAAACAATGCAGTGAGCTAGGTAGGGTAAGTACCATTATTGATTAATTGTAAGAATAATGATTAATATTAGTTATTATTAATACTAATAATAATGACAAATGCTAATAATGATTAACTATTTCATGTTAGAACCTATGACTCTTAGAGGTTAAATAGCTTGTTTATGGGAAGAGAATAAACATTTATATAACACCTACTATTTACCAGGGCATCATGCCAACCACTCTATACAAATATCTCATTTGATGATGTATCTGAAGTTGTATTTATATTTCAGCTCAATTCTCCTGAATCCATACTCTTGCACTAGATACTCTCTGTATCCATTGTGTCTCTGTATTCATTGGCTCTCTATAGTACTCTTTTTTTTAACCCTTAACTTCTGTCTTAGAGTTGATACTAAGTATTTGTTCTAAGGCAGAAGAGTGGTAAGGACTAGTTAATTGGAGTTAAGCGACTTGCCCAGGGTCACATAGTTAGGAAATGTCTGAGATCATATTTGAACGCAGAACCTCCTGTCTCCACGTCTGATGCTATATTCACTGTGCTGTCTAGCCACCCTCTCTATAGCATTCTTTCTCTGTTTCACCTTTCTCATTTCTAGGTATGTGTCTGTACCCTCAAAGTACCCAGGACTGCTCTTCATAGCCACTTTTTGGTGATATGAGTGTTCTCAGTTTGAGAGTCATGACTGTTTGGGGTCACTTAGGGCAGTTTAGGTGAAGAAAAATCTTATTCAGGGAGATATTATTGGTCTCCAACTCATGATGTCACAGGGAGGGAGGCGCCAATCATCTAGGAAATGGAAATTTTTCATCCTGTAAAATTCCAGGTAAAGAAGATCCATTCGATCCAATTCCATAAACGATTTAGGGGAATTCTAGGAAAAAGGCAAAATGTAAGTAAGGAGCTACAAGATAGGATGAAAGTACATAGTCAGAAATCTAGGACACTTTAGACAAAGGAAGAGTAAACTAGAGAACCAGAGATTTATTCAAGGATAAAGATAAGGAATTTGAATTTTTTTCCCCTGAAGGCACTGGAGAACCATTGGAAATTTGTGTTCAGGGAATATTTTGATCAAACTTATATATTAAGAATATTATTTTCTATTGTACCATAGTGTATCAGTCTCTGTATATAATGTTCTGCTGGATCTACTCCTTTCACTCTGCATCAATTCCTGGAGGTCATTCCAGTTCATATGGAATTACTCCAGTTCATTATTCCTTTGAGTACAATAGTATTCCATCACCCAACAGATACCACAATTTGTTTAGCCATTCCCCAATCAAAGGGGATCCCCTCATTTTCCAATTTTTGCCACCACCAAGAGCGTGGCTTTAAATATTTTTGTACAAGTCTTTTTCTCTTTGATCTCTTTGGGGTACAAACCCAGCAATGCTATGGATGGATCAAAGGGGCAGGCAGTCTTTTAGCGTTCTTTGGGCATAGTTCCAAATTGCCATCTAGAATGGTTGGGTCAGTTCACAACTCCACCAGCAATGCATTAATGTCCCAATTTTGTCACATCCCCTCCAACATTCATTACTCTCCCCTGCTGTTATTTTAGCCAGTCTGCTGGGTATGAGGTTATACCTCAGAGCTGTTTTGATTTGCATTTCTCTAATTACTAGAGATTTAGAACACTTTTTCATGTGCTTATTGATAGTTTTGATTTCTTTATCTGAAAATTGTCTATTCATGTCCCTTGCCCACTTATCAATTGAGGAATGAATTGATTTTTTGTACAATTGATTTAGTACCTTATATATTTGAGTGATTAGACCTTTGTAAGAGTTATTTGTTATAAAGATTTTTTCCCAATTCGTTGCTTCCCTTCTAATATTGTTAGCATTGGTTTTGTTTGAACTTCTCTACTAGTAGCAATGCAAGGATCCAGAACAATGCTGAAGGACTTATGAAGAGAAAACTATACACATTCAGAGGAAGAACTGTGGGAGTAGAAACACAGAAGAAAAATAACTGCTTGAACACATGGGCTGATGGGGATATTATTGGGGATGGAGATGCTAAATGATCACTCTAGTCCAACTATCAATAATATGGAATTGGATCTTAATCAATGATACTTGTAAAACCGAATGGAATTGCACATTGGCTATGGGCGGGGGTGGGGGGATTTTGGGGAAGAGGGAAAGAACATGAAACATGTAACTATTGGAAAATATTCAAAATTAAAAATTAAAAAAAAGAATATTATTTGAACGATAGCATAAAGGATGGATTAGGAGTGGGGAGGAATGGAAGCAGAGAGAATAGTAAGGAAGCCATTACAATACTTCTAGGCAAGAAGTAATTATGGAATGAATTAGGATAATAGCAGTGGGACTAGGAACGTGGAGATGGTTATGAAAGATATTTCTTTCATTCAGTATCCATAATTCAGTATCCATAAGTATCCATAAGATTTAGAAACTCTTAGCACGTGAAATCTGTGGAAGAGAGAAGAGTCAAAGATGACTCTAAAATTTTGTATTATGGCGATTCATACATTTATCTCATATCCAAATGCCAGGTTGTAAGTTTCATGAAGATAAAGATTATTTCATTTATCTTTATTTTTCTCTTAGTGCCTAGCACTGTGTTCTGAATATGGAAAATATTTAGAATGTTTGTTTAAATGAATTAATTATCTGTAGGCAATAGGTCAAGAATATGTGAATAGAAATTCTCTCTGCCAAAGCTAATAGCTTATATGTCCATATATTATTGGGTAGATCAGCTAGGTGATACAGTGGATAGAAGGCCAGACCTAGTGTCAAGAAGACTCCTCTTATCCTCTTCCTGAGTTCAAATTTGGCCTCAGACACTTACTAGATGTCTTACTTTGGGCAAGTCATTTAACTCTGTTGACCTCAGTTTTCTTATCTTTCTTTTTTTATTTCTCTTCTCTTATTGATCTATTATCTTATTTTAAAAAATTCTTATCTTATCTATCTATTATCTTATCTTATCTATTATTTTTCTTATCTTTCAAAAAGAGGTGGAAATGGCAAGCCACTCCTATATCTTTGCCAAGAAAAACACAATGGGGGTCATGAAGAGTTTTAAATGGTTTAAAAATGATTTAACAAAAATGACAACAGCAACCTGTTAGCAGGGGAATTTTAGAGAGCTGCCTGAGGAAAATAGAGGTCAAATGACTTATTCAAGGCCAGAAAAGCAAGGAAGAGTCAGAAGGTGGATTTGAATCCACATCTACTTGTTTCCAACTATATACATATATATATTACTCTATTATTTATAATATAATATATATAATATATATAAATATATATATATATATTACTCATACCATCTTGGAAGAAACAAAAGGATCACTAATATTAAAGATTATCACGGTGGACCCAGATATTTCATGATAAGAACTATATAATTACCTGAAATATACTAAATATAAGGAATTATATGAATACATAAACATTTTCTCACAGACCATTGACAGGCATTTTTCCTTCCAATTTTGACCAATTTCACTTTATTAGATTTATTGGAATTGTTAATGTACCTTCATAAGTCATTTATCAATTTGTAAAAATGGCACCACCAAAGAATCTATGTATAGTCTTCTGGTGAGGACGAAATCCTATTAAAAGTTAATTGTGATGTCAATAGAAATTCATATTTCTTATTCAGACTTTTGGAGCATTTTTTTCAGATTACTGGGGAAAGAAGATGTCTGAAATGAGATGTAAAGGGTTCAAATTCCCAATTATCTTGTGTCCTTCCAAGGCTTATAAACTGAACATCTTTTTTTTTTTTTTTAATTTTTATCTTCCATATTGGTTCCAAGGATAAGAGGGGTACAAGTTAGGCAATGGGAGTTAAGTGACTTGTCCAGAGTTACACAGCAAGGAATTGTCTAAGCCAGATTCAAACCAGGACCTCTCATCTCTAGGCCTGGCTCTTAATACACTGAGCCACCTATCTTCCCTTTAAGGTAAACATCTTGAAAAAACAAAGTATCCCAGCAGGTAAGAGGCACCATGGCATGTAATCCTATTATTAACTCCATGTTATAGTTGAGGAAACAGGTATAGTAGTTAAGTGATTCAATCAGAATCATAAATAATAAGGGTCTGAAGCTGAATTAAATTCACGTCTTTAAGACCCCAAACCCTGGGCTTTATCCACTGTATCATGTAGCTAGCTATCTCTAGGTTAACTGTATAACTCTGAGAAAGTCTATCAACTTTTCTTGGACTCGGCTTCCTTATCTGCAAAAGGAGGGAATTAGATTTTATGGCCTCTAAGATCCCTTCCAGCTATAAAACCTATATTTTTCTACTTTTATATTAATTTTTATCTTTTTTCTAAAAATTTGGTGACTTAGACATCCACATCAATAATGAATCATTTTTCTGATTTCCAAAACAATCAGTTTTGGTTTTGTTTATGTTATTTGTTCCTTGAAATGCTCATGACCTCCGGATTATTTTCTCAAAGAAAATTTTCATGATATATGGCCAAAGATTGTCTGTATAGTCTACAGGTTTGGACCCCTAATCTCATATTCTTGAATTACAATTCCCAAAATATTTTTTCTGTCCTTTCCTGAGTCTATCTTAGCACTGAAGCTACCAAGTATTAGAGGATATATTGACTTAATCTGAAGGGTCTTTTCTAGTCCTTCACATCTTTTCATTCTCTGTAATAGATGTTGATGCATGATGCACTCCTAGTTTGCATCTATCTTTCCCTTCTTGGAAGTAGCCAGGTGGCATAGGACCCAGAGCCTAGACTTGTAGGTAGGAAGATCTGAGTGTGAATCTTGCCTCAGACACTTACTCCTGTGCAAACTCTCCACTCCCTTCCAATCATTTAACTTCTGCCAACCTCAGGTACCACATCCGTAAAATGGAAGTAATAATAGCATTTGTCTCACAGGGCTGATATGGGATTGAAGAAGACAACATATATGAAACACTGAGCAAATCTTAAAGTGTTTTATAATGTTTAACTGTCATCATTATCAAGAGGTCAAGAAGGAATTAAAGAACTGGAGAAATTCCATGTGAACTAGAAGGACCTCCAGGAATTGATGCAGAGTGAAAGGAGCAGAACCAGGAGAACATTGTACATAGACACAGATATACTGTGGCACAAAAGAATGTAATGGACTTCTCTACTAGCAGCAATGTTACAATCCAGGACAATTCTGAGGGACTTATGAGAAAGAAAACTCTTCACATCCAGAGAACGAACTGTGGGAGCAGAAACACAGAAGAAGAAGGAAGTTGCAGTGAAAGGAAAGGGGTTGTTTAATGAAATCAAGTCATCTGGTCTAGTGACTTCATCCTAATGTAGTAAAACAATTTGTGGCTAGATAATATGGGGTATTTAGGGAGGACTAGGACCTCTGTTGTGAGGGCTTGCCAACCCCTT